>NC_080690.1:4926536-5248831 GCF_030445035.2 Dasypus novemcinctus
TGCTACAAGGCATAGTACACATTTGACTCTGTCTTCCTGGAATACTGAAACCCAGTCGAAGCTGCTCTATTTGCAGACCCCCACAGCCTGGGCGCCCCAGGACCTCAGCCTCTCCATCCCCTCACTAGACCGCCCCGGACTCACCTCCCGAATCAGCTCCCAGGGTCCAGGGCCTCGCCTCGCGGCTGCTTTGGATGGAGCCCAGATTGCAAAGAAAGGTGCAGGCTGCTTGGAATGGGGCCCGGTGTTTCTGGCCGCCCATCCCTGTTGGACCTGCAGTTCTCAGCCAAGTCCATTTTGCCGCCAGGTATAACTGGCAAGGGCTCGAGACAGTTTGGGGAGAAGGCCGCGACTGTCGCCTCGTGGAGAGCCCGCGGGTGCTGCTAAACATCCCGCAGCGCGAGGACGGCCCACCACGAAGACTCTCCAAAACACCAAGAGCGCCGAGGCCGAGCACCCGTCCCCCCGGCCCGACCCTCGCTGTGAGTAACTAAAGGCTTGGCTGCTTTTCTGGGGCCCCTGAAAGCCGGCCCTTCACTCAGTACTTACTGAGCACCCCCGACGTGCCAGAGGCTGTTCTAGGTGCTGGGGCCACAGCAGTGAAGGAAGCGCCTGCCCCTGCAGCTGCCCTCGGTGGGGGGCTAGGGTGGGAGGTGCAGAAGATGACCAAGTGAAACACAGAAGGTCAGGCCGTGCTCTAGAGAAAAACCAAGCAGGGGAGGAGAGTAAGGAACAGCAGGTGGAGGGACTGCAGGTTAGAGAGGGAAGATTTCCCTGAGAAAGTGGCTTCTGAGCAAAGACCCAAAGGAGGCGAGGAAGAGAGCAGCTGTGTGTCGCGGGGAGGGGATTCCAGGCAGTGAGGGACCTTGCATCCCAGTTAGGATGTCACATCCCTGCACTGATGGCCAAAGGCAGTGGACACTTCTCTGCTGGATGGAACAGCTGGACTGAAATTCCAGCTGTGCCTGCTGTGTGACCCCAGGCAAGTGACTTAGCTTCTCTGAGAGTCAGAGTCTTAAGGCTGATAACAGTCTCTTCACCCCCACGGGGCTGGGTGAGCATTAAATGAGATGTGTGGAGAGACTACTGGGATTGCCAGGTGCAGTTGCATAGTGCGTGCACAGCACAAAAGTGTCCAGCCTCAGTGGCACGCGAGGCTGAAATCTGACCCCAGTTCTGATCTCCAGTCCTCATTCCCTGTCTCAGCCTGGAGGGCTTTTTATGATGTGGCCACAGAGAAGGCCTGGCCTGTGCCTCTCCTACCAGGAGGGCAGGGCTTTGGCTTTCCCAGGAAACCCTTCTGGAGCGAGCCTGGCCCTGAGGCAGCCATCAAGTACGTCCTCGACTCTAACTATGAGTAGGACTCAGGGTCCCTTGTCATCGCTGTGACCTCACCCCACGGAAAACAAAGTGTGCTAGTTCTCACCGCCGCCCCCCCCCCCCCGCGCCAGGCTGGGGAGATGGGCTGGGGCCACCTTCTGCGAGGCCCCTGCAGCCACGGCCCCGGGAACCCCCAGGCTCCACCAGCAGGCGCAGCCCCAGCACGCCTGGGGTGGAGGGCACCCTACCCCGCCCCAACCCCCTTCCACCACCTAGGGAGGCAGCTACCCCGCCCCTCCAGCCCCCACCCAAGCCTGCTCACCCCCAGGGAGCCGAAGCCCCTTCCCGCCAGAGATTCAACAAGGGTCTTCTCCCGCAGAGCTGTGCATCCACCGTCCACGATGCCTTACGGGTTACCTGCTCCAGGTGGGCTGGGGCTCATGGTGCCTTAGGGGTTACCTGCTCCAGGTGGGATGGGGCCCATGATGCCCTAGGGGTTACCTGCTCCAGGTGGGCTGGGGCTCATGGTGCCCTAGGGGTTACCTGCTCCAGGTGGGATGGCGCTGAGCAGTTGGAAAACGGGCACCTCTCAGGCCTGCGAGCAGACTGCAGACAGAGCCCCCGGCCAGCACGGTTAACAGGGACTGCCCGCCCCGCCGCAGGGGCTCACCCCACCTGGACTCCAGGCTCCCCAGGCCTCCACCTCGAAAACCCCAGGGCCCAGGGCTGGAAGCCCACCCCCGCCCACCCCCACTGGGGGCATCCGACAGTCAGGCCCCTGGCTGTGGGGAGCAGGCGGCATGTTTAAGAAAAGTCTGAAATCTGCATTTTGACGTGAGACCTTGCCTGCCTGCGCCACCCCCAGCAGGTGGCATTCTTCTAGAATTTTGGGTTTCCTGGACTACAGGCCCCCGAGGGCAGGAAGAGCACCTGGCCACAGTAACTCCAGGTTGGACAATTGCCCAATGAGCTACTATTGGTCCCATTTGACAGGTGAAGCCACAGCAGCCCAGAGAGATGGCCTGACCTGCGCAGGTGGCCAGACTTAAACCCAAACTCCCCCAAGCTCACCCTCCTCCACCCCTGGCAGGACAGTTCACCTGCAGGTGTGCCCACCCCCCACCCCATCTCCCCCCAACCCAGGTGGGGACTTACCTGGTGGGGGTGGCACGGCCTCCAGGCAGGTGTAGGCGCAGCCATTGTAGCAGCAGCGCTTGAGCCGCGAGCACGCCGAGTCGGCCAGGCAGCGCGCGGCCTGGCAGGCATCGGGGGGCAGCGTCTGCGGGGGCGGCGGGCAGCGGTCGGCGTGGGGCTGCCGGGGCCTGTCCTCGACCTGCAGGGGTGGGGGCGGTGTCAGCGGCGGGCCGGGGTGTCGGCGGGTCCTGGATGGGTCACTGGGCCTCTCTGACCCTCGGTGTTCTCAGGTGGGAAACAATGGCTGGAACAGAACCTGCCTCTGAGGACAAGATACTGCGCTACTCTTTATAAGACCCTCAAAGTGACACAACTCAAAACCATCAACAGCCGGAAGCTCCGTGAATCTTGGTGTGTTTCCCCAAAAATAGTCTCTTATGCATCTCTCCTCTGAGATACACACACACCCCTATATCGACATATATGCCCACATAGAGGTATATACACACACATTTCTACACATTTCTGTATGTTCTTACATGCACATATATATCATAATCCATATGTTTGTATGAAACGGTGAGAATTTACAAATGACACACATAATGAATAAATTCATGCAGCAACTGGGATAAATCTCCCAAACATAATATTGAGAAAAACAAGTCAGGTCAAAAGAGAAAATATAGCTTGATTAAATTTGTATAAAGCTCAATAACAGGCAAAGCTGATCTCTGGTGTGAGCGGTCGGGAGAGGGTCTGCCTCGGGATGCCGGGACCGGGACGGGGTGCAGGGGGCTCCCGGGGGCGGCCACGAGCTGGCCCCGTTCTGGCCACACTCTTTCTGAATCCAGTGCTGGTCACACGGAGTGTGCGTTTTGGACTGGACACTTGGGGTGTGTGCACTTTTCAGCACGTGTGCTAAGCTTCGATCAAAAGTTAGAGTACGAGACAGTACTCAGCGCGCGGCAAGCACCCGTGAGCGGCCGGTGAAGTGAGGCTGGGAATGTTGAGGACAGACGAGGCAAGCTCCCTCAGGGTCCTCTACCCCAGAGCCCCCCTGCCAGGGGCACTGTTCTGCTGCTGGATTTGAAAGTGGGAGGCATTTAGGGCAGGCTCCTGTCTGACTGTCTGTCTCACACACGTTAGATATGGGATAGATTGACTGGGAAAAACCACCCAGGCTTGCCCCACCTCCTGGCCATTCCTAAATTGTTCCTTCCACCTAAAATGCTTGCCCTTTTCACCACGCCCGTGTATACATATTTCAAAACCCTGCTCCCTCGGGCTCATCTGCGGTCTGGAACAGCATGCAGCCTTCAAAACCTGTCCTCAGTGTGGTAACTAAAGGTGAACTAAGACCTAACACGCTACCTATGAAAAGTTACCAGGATATGGGGTGCATGAAGAAAATCAAGGTACAGACCGGTTTGTCTGCTATGCTTCTAGGCTAGGCCATGTTCCTAAAACATACATACACACGTGAAATGTATTTGTTTAGACCTAGAGGCTTCTGGAAGTATACAGAGGAAGCCAGGAAGGATCTGGGGCAGAGAGAGGCTTTTCTTTATTATATACTCTTTTGTACTCATTCAGTTTTATTATTTTTAACCATGGACACGTGTTACTTTTTCGATTTAAACAAAAATTTTTTAAAAAGTACTTATGTTGAATTTTTAATATTATAGAAAAATACTGATAACTGTGAGGGAAAAAAGCAAGTCGTGAAAGAGTTTGATCTCAGCTATGTTTTTAAAGCACAGTTTGGGGGTTGGATGTAGCTCAAGTGGTTGAGCACCTGCTTCCCATGCACAAGGTCCCAGGTTTGATCCCCAGTACCTCCTAAAAAAAAAAAAGCATAGGCAAAAGTTGGACAGATATGACCAAAGAGTACCAGTGATTAGCTCTCGGTGGTGGGATCTGGGTAATTTTTTTCTGATTTGTTCATCTTTTTCGGTATTTCCCACTTTTTCTACTATGAGAACGAATGGCTGATTAGGAAAGACAGCGAGGGAGGGAGGAGGGAGGGAGGAGGGAGGGAGAGGGAGCAAGGGAGGGAAGGAAAGTGATCTCCCAATAGCCTCCTGGGTGTGCCCTCCGCGCTCACTCCAAGATGGCGCAACCGAGGCGCCAGGATGGGAAGTGCACTGCCCAGCCCCATGGTTACGGAAGGTCAAGGCCGAGGCTGAATCCAGGTCTGACTCCCAAATCCCGCTGCTGATGCTCAATGAGGGTGCCGAGACCATTCAGCGGGGAGAGAACAGTCTTTGGAGCAGCGGGTGCTGGGACAACTGGCTATCCATAGACAAAAATTAACAAAAAATGGATCAGCAACTAAATGTACAGCTACGACTTTGAAGAAAGCGTAAGGCTAAGCATGATGACTTTGGACTAGGCAGTGGTTTCTTACATACGACACCCAAAGCAGATGGGACAAAAGGAAAAATAGGTCACTTGAATTTCATCTAAAGGAAAACCTTTTGTGCTGCGAAGGAGATGGTCAAAAGTGTGAAAACACAACCTACAGGATGGCAGAAATATTTGCAAATCATATATCCGATAAGGACTTAGATCCAAAATATATAAAGAACACAAACTCAAAATTAAAAAGTCAGCCCAGTTAAAAATGGACAAAGAATCTGAAGAGAGTTTCTCCAAAGACGTCCACATCAGCGGAAAGTGCGTGAGAAGATGCACGTGGTCAGCCCTCAGGGCAACGCAGGGCAAACCCCCGAGGAGCTCCCACTTCACACCCATGGGATGGCTGTGTCGCTCTTCCACACTGACCCGCGGCCCAGAGGACCCGGCTCCGTCCATGTGGGCTGGAGGGAGCGGCGTGGAGCCGCCACTAAGAGGGCATGCGTGGGGCTGGGGATGCTGAGTGGGACCCGTCGCTGCAGCCAAGCCCCCGGGAGCGAAGGAGGGAGGGGGGCTCTGGCAGAGTGGGCCACATGGGCCAGACCTCAGTCTCCTTTGCACTTGGACCCTCAGCACCACCCAAAGCTCCGGAAGCTTCTTGGATGACTAGGCCGCTGCCCCCAGTCCCCTGTCCCTGCTGCCCCTAGCCCCCCACCCCCCACTGCTACCAGCCCCCCAGCCCCACTGCCCCAGCCCTCTGTCCCCACTGCCCCCAGCCCTCTGTCCCTGCTGCCCCCGGCCCTCCGACCTCGCTGCCCCTCTGCCTGGACACTTCTAGCAGCTGAGCCATCCCTGAAGGCTCAACTCTGCCCTCACCCCTGGGAGGTGTTTCCTTCACCCCAGCCCTCCTCGGGCAGGATTCAGACCCCCCACCTCTCCGCCCCCACGCCCCTCAACCCCAGCCGCCCCAGCTCTGGTCGATGTGGGTAGAGAACGTCCTCCACCCGAACTGCAGCCCTCCAGGGAGGTGCTTTGCGACCCCTGCATCACACGGGCCCAGTGTGAACGTGACCTTCTGAGGAAAAAGGGCCTTTGCACGCGCCACCAAGTTCAGGATCAGACTCGCCGGAAGGCCAGTGGGCCCTGCCTATAATCACCTGGAACTTTCCAAGGGTGCAGAGGGTGAGCAGGGGGGAGAGGAGGGGGCCAGGTGCAGACAGGCAGACATGGAGGGGGCAGCACCAGCCGAGGAACCCCCCACCTCGTCTCCCTCCCACCCCCATCACTCCCCGGACCCCCACCCATCACCACACTCCACCACTCTGTCCCTCCCCTCAAGTCCCCCCAAGCGCATCCACATCTCGAGGCCTTCGCCCCAGTTGCTCCCTCGGCCGGGAGCGCTGCCCCCAGCCCTGGAGGTTCCTCCTTGTCAGTCGGTTCTCAGCTCAAACCTCACCTCCTCCATGAGGCTCTCCGGGATTACGCCCTGCTCTCTCTCCCCTCCAGCCCTTGCCTCCCGCGGAACTCCTCTGGCAGTTCCCGGGCTCTGCAGCCCACCCTGGGCTCACACCCCCCTCCGCATGTGCGACCACTCAGCCCACTTCCAGGAGCCGCTCGCCCCTCTGTAAAATGGGGCTGGAACCTGAACCCAGCCTGGACGCGTTGATCCCTGCCCGGATCCGGAGGGTGTCTGGCCTGGGGTCATGGTCAGCCACAGGGGCCGCGGCTCGGCCTGGGGGACTCTTTCCCACCCCTTCCTACTGTCCCGGCCTCCCCCAGGCCCCCCGGAATACCCTCCCTAAGGCGGCGCCCCGGACCAGTGGAGGACGCGTCTGCCAACGCGGAGGCGGGCCGCCTGCCCCAGCCCCACGCGGGGTCCCGGTCACCCCCACGTCCCTGCCGTCCTCGCGCAGCGGCCTCGGTGCGCTGTGCCCGAGCCCTGCAGGGGGCGTCAGGCCACCGAGACCGGGCCCCGAGCTGGCGCCTCTGGGTTGGCAGCGTGCCAAAACCTGTCTCCAAACTGCCCATCGGGGAGCCAGGGGCAGGGGGGCAAGCAGGGAGAAAGCTGGCACAGCCCAGGCAGCCGGCGGGGGGCTCGCCCCAAGAATTCGCCTTTTATCGTGGAGAGTGAAAATGAACAGAAAGCCTTCCTTTGGGAGATAAGGAAACGACGGCTTAAGGAGAGGGGGGTCTCCCCGAGCCACACCACTAACCACACACAGAGGAGAGCAGACGAAGGCTGGGGACTCCGGGTCAGACTTTTTTTTTTCTTAAAGATTTATTTATTTCTCTCCCCTTCTCCCCCCCCACCGTTGTCTGTTCTCTTTGTCTATTTGCTGCATCTTCTTTGTCCGCTTCTGTTGTTGTCAGCGGCACCAGGAATCTGTGTTTCTTTTTGTTGCGTCATCTTGCTGTGTCACCTCTCCCTGTGTGCGGCGCCATTCCTGGGCAGGCTGCACTTTTCTTTCGCACTGGGTGGCTCTCCTTATGGGGCGCACTCCTTGCGCGTGGGTCTCCCCTACGCGGGGGGACACCCCTGCGTGGCACGGCACTCCTTGCGCGCATCAGCACTGCTCATGGGCCAGCTCCACACGGGTCAGGCGGCCCGGGGTTTGAACCGCTGACCTCCCATGTGGTAGACGGACGCCCTAACCACTGGGCCAAGTCTGCTGCCCCAGCCTTTTTTTTTAAGATTTTTTTTTTTCTCTCCCCTTTCCCCCTGACCCCCGTTGTCTGCTCTCTGTGTCCATTCGCTGTGTGTTCTTCTGTGTCCACTTGCATTCTTGTCAGCTGCACTGGGAATCTGTGTTTCTTGCTGCAGTGGGAATCTTGCTGCATCAGCTCTCTTTTTTTTTTTTTTTTTTAAAGATTTATTTATTTATTTCTCTCCCCTTCCCCCCTGCCCCAGTTGTCTGTACTCTGTCTATTTGCTGCATGTTCTTTCTTTGTCTGCTTCTGTTGTTGTCAGCGGCACCGAAATCTGTGTTCTCCTCCAGTTGCATCACCCTGCTGCGTCAGCTCCACGCGCGTGCGCGGCACCATTCCTGGGCAGGCTGCACTTTCTTTCGCGCTGGGCGGCTCTCCTTATGGGGCGCACTCCTTGCGTGTGGGGCTCCCCTAAGCAGGGGACACCCCTGTGTGCAGGGCACTCTTTGCGCGCATCAGCACTGCGCTCATGGCCAGCTCCACACGGGTCAAGGAGGCCCGGGGCTTGAACCGCGGACCTCCCATGTGGTAGAACGGACGCCCTAACCACTGGGCCAAAGTCCACTTCCCATGCATCAGCTCTCTGTGTGCGGCGCCAATCTCCTGGGCGGGCTGTGCTTTCTTAACGTTGGGTGGTTCTCCTTACGGGGTCCACTCTTTGCACGTGGGGCTCCCCTACGCGGGGGACACCCCTGCGTGGCAGGGCACTTCCTGCGCGCATCAGCA
This sequence comes from Dasypus novemcinctus, assembly GCF_030445035.2. Lineage (NCBI taxonomy): Eukaryota > Metazoa > Chordata > Mammalia > Cingulata > Dasypodidae > Dasypus > Dasypus novemcinctus. The sequence continues at coordinate 4,934,781 of NC_080690.1, forward strand.
CTGCACGTGGGCCAGCTCCACACGGGTCAGGAGGCCCGGGGTTTGAACTGCGGACCTCCCATGTGGTAGGTGGGCGACCTATCTATTGGGCCAAGTCCGCTTCCCCAGTTCAGTCTTGACCAGCCCACCTCCCACCCCCAATCCCCTTCCCCACCGCCCATTTCCCTCACCTGGGTCCTGCGAGCAGGGGTCTGAGCCCACCCAGTAGCTCGTAGTTCCCTTTCTACAGAATCAAGGTTGCCTGTTGGGAGGCCGCACATCTTTCACCCTAATCCTTGGGCGGGCGGTTAGGAATGCCCCACGTCGTGGCGGGGGGCTCCTCCAGCATGTTTCTACTTCAAGGCTTGTCTCTGAAACCCAGCAGCCCGCAGATCAGAAGGCCAACCCTTCAAGAGCCTTGGGGTCCAGCCCCTCCCTTAGCGGTGACCCCACACGAGCCGCTGCGTAGAGATGGATTCGGAAATGTCACGGCGCTCCAACGGCATTTCAAATGCCACCTCTTAGAATTTGGAGAGAACAAAAGGGGAAAATAAGCACATTCAAAGCCAAATCCTCCAGCTTATTTACTGTGTGGGCGAAACAACAGATGGCCGTGGGTGATGAGGAACTGATTTCACCCAGGGGCCCTGATTAAAGGATTAAATATTTTCAAAATATTTCGTGTCGTGTAAGGCGATGTTCGAGGATGCCTCTAAACAAAGGCTGTTTCCTAGAGCTCCAAGAACCCACTGTTACTCAAAGAAATAAGGGATCAGCCTGCAATGGCAGGTTAAAGGAGAGTCTGTGGCGGAAAGTTCAGCTCCAAGCAGCCCCTCCCACTTCTGTGGGCTCCCTCCCGCCACTGTCCCCGTGCTCATTCCTCTCCAGCTGCCGCCTTCCCGCGTCCTCCCTGGAACACGACTGGAAGAGCGCGGTCCTGCCTCAGGGCCTTTGCACGGCTGTGTCCCTGCCCTGTACAACTGCCTTGCTCCTGCCTTGCTCTGACCCTCCCGCCTCTGGCTCTACTCAAACCCACCCTTCCCCGGCCTTCCCTCGTCCTTTCCTCCCACCTCAGGTCGCTTCAAGTCCCCGATGCCCCTCGGGAGTGTTTTCACCCGCTGACCAGTTTATGCCAGCCTCCCCACCGCAGCGTGCCCTCCCCGGGGACAGGGACTCGACTCTGTTCTCCGTTGCATCCCCGGCATCTAGAACGGGGCCTGGCACGAGGGGGTGCTCGATAGATAGTCACGTGGTCAGACGAAAGCTGCAGGGATGGCAGCAGTGAGGACAGGCCGCCCGGCGGGCTCTTACCCTCGCCACACTGCCCGCGGCGTTTAGCCCGCACTGGCTGCTTGGATCTGCACGTGGCCCCCGGGAGGCCGGCTTTGCCAACCCCGGCCTCCGTCCGCCTGGAGAAGACGCTCTGCATTTGCTTCAGTGATGGACGATTTCCCAAGCACTGCCAGGACCGTCTCCTCATCTCTGAATCCCCATGTGAGCCCGGGTGGGCGGGGCTTCTTATCCCCGGGACAGTCCTAGGTCGTCCCAGGCCCTGGGGTCAGAGGCCCTGACTCGCCTCCCTCCCAGGGCCTGGAGCCAGCCGCCTGGGCTCCGCTTCCGGCCGAGCGCCCATCCTCCTCTCGCGCCCTCTGCACACCGTGGTCTTGTCCTGTCTCTTCCTCTTGCTTTGCCCAGCAAATGTCCCCTCATCCTTTGGGGCAAGCACTTAGGGGCCGGGCCCCACCTTCCAGGGCTCCGCACCGTTAATGGACGGCCCCGAGGCCCCGCGGCCTCAGCAAAAGCTGAATTCAAGCTCAGGTGGAGGACTGGGCTGAGCCTGGTTTGACTCCCGCAGCCGCACGGGGCAATCCCTTTACCTGGCCTGCACCTCCGTTTTCCTCATCTGGAAAATGGGCACAAGCGTTGCACCTGCCAGACATCTGCGGAGGGCATCAGACGAGGGGGCACCTGTGGGGCTCAAGGAGCCCTGGCTTGCTTAGCCGGTGCCGTCATCCCACAGCCAGGATCCACCTTTTTGTTTTTTTAAAAGGGAAAGTCAGATTTAATTTGAAGAAGGAATAAAAACAGAAATTGTCTGTAAAAAAATAATGGAGCAAACCAATTCCCGAAAAAGAGTTCTACATCTTTTGAAAGATTACAAAAAAATAAAAATGCTATTTAGCTGGACAACTTGTGCGTTATCTACAAATTATGAAGAATTCTTGGTTATTTCTTAATATCAAAATTTACGCAGACTTCTTTCAATATCGTCAACATTTAAAGAGGTAACAGTGCAGAGTCTCCTGTTTTTCACACAGGATAGATTCTTTATTTCAGCCAACTCTCAATGGAGGGGCAACTAGTACACCATCGCCTTGGACAAAAAGCATCGGAGTATTCCGTTTCATTGATTTGCGTATCTCTTCATAGGTTTCTTCATCAGTTTCTGTGGTGCTCACAGTTGCTTCCACATCTCCCAAGATCATATTTAAATGCTGATCGTAAGCTCGTAACCTGCCTCGGAGCTCTCAGTCCTTTCTCATTTCACGTAAATTCGCTCATCCAGGCTGAGCCTGGTGCGGTGCCGGGGCTCCTCTCCTGTGCTGGCTGTGGGTTGCACACACCAGTCAGAGTGCTAAAGAGGCGCGAAGGTCTGAGGGAAGACTGTGCGTTCAGCACAGGGCAGGCTGGGTTCAGCGCACCTGCTGCTCCGCGTGGTCCACCATGTTTCAAACCCTGCGCCCTTTCTCAGGATCCGTCTTATCATTATTATTTTTAGGAAGTACAAGGGATTGAACCCAAGACCTCATACGTGAGGAGCGGGCGCTCAGCCACCCAGCTACGTCCGCTCCCCAGTGAGAGCTGGTTTTTTGGTGTGTTTGATTGGAGATACTGGGGGTCGAACCTGGGAAGCAGGCACTCAACCATTTGACCTACATCTGCTCCCCAATCCATCTCATTCTGCTCAACTCACAGTGGCTTTGCTCTCCAACTCGCCCAGTCGCCCCTTACTTCCCCTCTTGCCATTACAGAGTGAGGACTCACCCAACACACAGCAGACCCACAGCTCTAGGCTGGGACTGAAGTGGACGCCAAAGCCTGTTCTGGGCAGTTGGTGCATAATAATGGCAGAGCAGGCAGCATTTATTGAGTTCCTACTGCATACCAGAGCCCCAATCTCATTGGATCCCCAGTAGGGATCCCTGGGATACTGTTATTATTAACCCACTTTACTGATGAGGAAACTGAGGCACAGGCACATTAACTCACCTGCCCACAGGCGTGCGGCTCAGCACCAGCAGAGCCAGGATTCGAACCCGGGTCTGCCTGGCTCCAGAGCGTCACTGTCCCAGCGGCTTCTGCCTCAGGAGTTGCTTCCCAACCTCCCCTGTGAATTTCCTCCTGCTTCCTCAACCCGGGGTCCCCTCTCTCTCCCACCCCCTCCCCCCATGGACACCACACCTGACCCCACTCTCTTTGGCTCCGGCCAGCCCCTGCCTTCCCCTGACCTCCAGGCTTTAAGGAAGGGAACCTTCAACCCTCTGGGAAAAGGGGCAGCTCACCCCAGACGGACGGCACCCTTCTGGAAAGCCGGAGCCGCCGTGAGTTCCAGCTTTTATTTTCATCCCGGCAATGGGGTTGGGTGAACACGAATTCACAGCATGACTCAGACCAGAACTTTCCAGTTCTGCAGACCTTACTTGGACAAAACTCATTCCCTTTAGGTCCCAACCTGGTGGCTATTTTTCATGGCTCAGGGAGATATTTTTAGAGGTCTCTTTAGATTTGCAAAGTCATGCTGCTGCTGAGATATCCTCAGGAAAGAGGTGAAGGAAATGCCAGGTCTGGTCTCCTTAAGTGAAGCTGAGCTCAGCAAGTGCAAGTCGGAATTCAACTCAAGTAAGTGAGCTGGGTGTCCACCAAAGGGGGCTGGGCAAATAAACACCAGCAAGTCCACACATCGGAGTATCAGGGGGGCCTTTGAAATCACCATGCGGCTATACCATATCGACATAATAACCATATGCTGGGAAGTGCAAAAAGCAAGGCACAGGCGGCAGACTTGGCCCAGTGGTTAGGGCGACCGTCTACCACATGGGAGGTCCGCGGTTCAAACCTCGGGCCTCCTTGACCCGTTGGAGCTGGCCCATGCGCAGTGCTGATGCGTGCAAGGAGTGTCCTGCCATGCAGGGGTGTACCCCACGTAGGGGAGCCCCACGCGCAAGGAGTGCGCCCCGTAAGGAGAGCTGTCCAGCACGAAAAAAGGTGCAGACTGCCCAGGAGTGGCGCCGCACACATGGAGAGCCGATGCAGCAAGATGACGCAACAAAAAGAGACGCAGATGGGAAACGGACTTTGGCCCAGTGGTTAGGGCGTCCGTCTACCACATGGGAGGTCTGCGGTTCAAGCCCCGGGCCTCCTTGACCCATGTGGAGCTGGCCCATGCGCAGAGCTGATGCGCGCAAGGAGTGCCATGCCACACAGGGGTGTCCCCCACGTAGGGGAGCCCCACGCGCAAGGAGTGCACCCATAAGGAGAGCTGCCCAGCGCGAAGAAGGAAGCAGCCTGCCCAGGAATGGCGCCGCCCACACTTCCCGTGCCGCTGACAACAACAGAAGCGGACAAAGAAACAAGATGCAGCAAAAAGACACAGAAAAAAAAAAAAAAAAAAGAGAGACGCAGATTCCCAGTGCCACTGACAAGAATGCAAGTGGACAAAGAAAAATACACAACAAATGGACACAGAGAATGGACAACAGGGAGTGGGGGAAGGGGAGAGAAATTTAAAAAATAAAAACACTGTGTTAGTTGTTTTTTTAAAAAAGCAAGGCACAAAACTGGATGGAATAAAAGATCATGAAGAAAAACATGTTCCGTGTATTACTGCTTCACAAAAATGTCTGGACACATACACACATCCCAAAATGTCAACAGCGCTTATGTCTAGGAGAAAGATTCTAACTCATTTTACTCATTTATAATTTCCTGTATTGCCTGATTTTTTTTTGCTGTAAACGTAATTATTTCTATGGTTAGAAAAAAAGTTTAAGCCTCTCCCATTTTGGGAAAAAGAATTCAGTCTCTAAAGCTGCCCTCATTTGCCCACACCCCTCCCTCAGCCCCCTCCTTCATTCTGTGTGCAAGAGTTTGCACTTTGGAATGTTCCAGCAACTTAACGGCTAGACCAATAACAACGCAGCCCAGGACCGTTTTCCTTGCTGGAGGAAGAAAGCCAATTTTCCTCGGAGCATAACTTGCCCTTCCTCTGGAATTTGGAACGTCAAAGGTCTAAAAATACGTCTCTCCCTGGAGCAGAGGGCTCGGGGTCTGGCGCGCATGGACAGCAGCCATTTCCGACGCCCTGGGACCTCAGCCCCGGGCCCTGGAAACAGAATGTGGGGCCAGGTCAACGGACTTCCTCAAAGAGGTCGCAAAGAATCGGATTCCCACGCGGGGAGACCTGGTGGAGCTGCAGCCTCTCTCCAGGGCGCGCGGGACAGGACCGCAGAGCCGGCCAGCTCCCGCCGCCAGCGCGGGGGACACCGCGGGACGCCCCGGCGTCTTCTAGGAGCCGTTAATCCCTTCTGTTCCTCTCCGGAAGGCTTAACGTAATCCACTCGTTCATTTAATAATAAAGCCGCTATTCCAAGGCCTCCTGGGTGCCAGGGACTGGGCTGGGGCTGGGCGGGGGAGCTGGACACATCATCGCTGCCCGCCCGATGTCACAGGCCCAGGACGAGGGACAGATGCCCGGGGACATGTCACCCGGGGCAAGCAAACCAAGGGCTTGGGCTTGTGTCGCTGGCAAAAGTGGTTAATTAGTGAAAGACTAAACAAAGCCACAAGGAAAAGCCACCGAAAGGAAGGAGGCTCTGAGTCACGCTACAGAGCGGATGGCCTCGAAAGCAGGGGGCTCAGTGGAGGCCAGACTCAGGGGCCACGGCGCGTCCGACGCCCCGGGGGTGGACCGTCCGGAAGCGCGAGCTCCCCAGAGAGGAAGGCAGGCAGGCGGCTTCAGGGGCCGGGGGGCCACCGCCGGCGGGCACGGGGTTTCCTTTGGGCAAGACGCCTCGGAACTCGCCGGGGTGGCGGCGGCGCGTTGTGAATGTGCTAAATGCCCACCGCCGTCCACGCGTGCCCGGACGGCAGCCACACGTGCTCCCTTCCTCTCTCCTTCCCGCCTGGACTTGCAGGCCTGGAAACTCAGCTGAGCAAGCTCAGGCCCGGGGACGGGCAAGGGAGTTGCCCGAGGTCACCCCCAAAGTCCGCCCTTGGTTTACCCCTCCCTCCTTCCGTCCACCCGTCCGCCCAGGCCACCCGTCCCTCCTCCCAGTGTTGCCTGCGCCACGCCCGGCTCTGTGCCGGACACTGGGGGTGACCGTAGCTGCCGCGTCGTTGCTTCTGCGTTGCCCGCTTGCCCTTCCTCCGGCCTCCAGAAGGAGCCCAGGGCTCTGCCAGGCGCCTTGGCGGTGACGGCGTCTCGGTGCCCGATGGTACTCCAGGGGCGAAATCACCCCGCTTTCAAGAGCAGAGAAAGCCCCAGGTCCAGAGAACGCAGCGGGAGCTTGACCCCTCTAGCTGGCTTGGCTTCGTGGCCTCCAGTTTTTAATCTGTGAAAAGCCTTTATCAGTCAAGTTTGCTGGTTGTAAGCAACAGAAACAGGTTACCTGCATCCCCAGAAGCAGACCCAAGTGTAGGATTCTGTGGAGAGCGGGATCTGTGGGCGGGGGTGCTGGGAAGCTCCTGGGAGGGGAGTGGGGCTGGGGGGGAAGGGAAGGAGCCGGGTCAGGGGGTGCTAATGAGCGAGGACTGCAGGCTTGGAGACTGGGGACGCCTGGGGCGTGGCGTGGAGCGGTGAGCAGGCTTCCGCCCAGGGCAGAGCAGGCCAGCCCTCTGTCCTCCCACGACCGTGGCTCCCCGGGCCCAGCCCCCAGCCCCACTGGCCGAGCTGCAGCCAGAGGCAGCTTCAGGCCGGCAGGGGCTACCGGGCAAGGGGCGGGCGCTGGAGGAAGGGGGAGGTGGGCAGGGCCCAGGTGCATCTGCCCCTCTCACTCCTGCTAGTAAGCAAGAAATGAAAGGAATGTACTGGAAGGTGCTCAGAGCTCCCAGGAGAACCTCGCCAGCGAGGTGGAGGGTCCCGCACTTCAGGGCCGCCGCTGGCCCCTGCAGAGCCTCTGCGCTCGTGCCCTGTGCTCACAGACCACAAGCGCGAGCCCCCCCGGCAGGGCGAAGCACCCAGGGCACCCTCGCTGCTGGCTGCTGCAGCCCCTCCCTGCCCCCTCAGCCGGACGGGCACCTCTGGGCAGGGCGCCCACTGCACAACCATTTCCACGGGCTCGCGGCCTCAGCGGTGGCCACGCACAGACACCAGGATGATAGTGGCAGGAGCCTGAAATGACCCTGAGTCCCCGGAAAGGCTGCTGAGCTCTTTGCAAACACTCGCATCTGTTTTACCTAAATATTTCTTTCTGGCATTTTAAAAAAACTCGAGAGCCTGCGTAGGGCCCGCGGGTCTGGGCCAGTCCCGGAGCTCGGGGCCCTCCGTGGCCTCTCCGCTTACCCTGCAGGGCAGGCGCCACAATGGCCCGTGGTGCCGATGGGGAAACTGAGGCTCAGGTCGGGGAGGGACGGGCTCAGGGTCGCGGAGCTGGGGAGCCAAGCCCGTGGGGACGGGAACCCGGAGACAGGGCTGGGGCAGTGGACGGGGACCCGCTCTGACCACGAGGCCAGCCCCTCGGGAAGAGGCACTCCGCCATGGGAGGCACGGGGGTGCCTGAGGTTGCAGGTGACAAGGGGCCACCCCTCCCCCCGAGGAGCAGGGCAGGCAGCCGCTCGGGGTCCGCGTGGAACCCCCCGCTCCCTGGGGACATCTGAGGTTTCCCTGCCGCACGCACACCCCACATGCTGCACACCCACTGCCCCCACGGAGGTGCTCCTGTGGGCAGAGGGAGGCACGGTGTCCTGTCTTAAGGCATCCCCCCCCTCCGACAGTGTGACAGGTGTTAGCAGCCTCAAGAGCAGAATGACAGTAAAATGTAGTAAAATACTGACAGATTGACAGAGCGACAATACCTAGGAAGGGCTATTTATTGCCTGGGCTTTTTCCATGTGACACGTGGTTAGTTGCTCTGACTTCAGGTTTACTGGCACCGTCTGGAGCAAACCTGGCTTTCCCGAGGGGCAGGGGCAGCCCCCGCCTCCCACAGCCCTCGAGGGTCCCGGGGCTGGAGCTGGGGCTGCGCGGGGCGGGGTGGCCCGCTGGCCCCTGCTCCCTCCTCCCCTTCGGCTCTGGGCCGGACATTTGCATGGAAGTTAGAATCAGGCCCCAAAGGGCCCGGAGGCCTTCTGGTCCCTCCCCTGCTTCCTTCCAGGGGCGCTGGCCCGAGGCTCAGAGAGAGGCAGCCAGCAGCTACCGGCCACACAGTGCCCTGGAGATGTCGCCTCCCTGCCCGCCTTCCTGCCCCGAGCCTGTCTTGTCCCAGGGGAAGTGCCTGGACACAGGGGCCGGACACTTTCAGGGCCTCAGCCTTCGTGCTGGCTGATGACCGGGGAAAGCGGCCGCTCAGCCAGGGGCACTCCCTGTTCCCCAGCTGAGGACGGCACAGGGGCTGCTCCAGAAACCGCAGGACATGGGGAGCATCAGCTCCGATGATTCGGGCGACAGCCCTGTGCTGCCCTAGAGCCAAGTGCCCCAGATCTGAGGTGGAGCAGGCAACTGGAGAGCAGCTGCCCCGCTCTCTGCACCCCGAGCGCCCCCCTCCTCCGCTAAAGGCACCCCTGGGGGCCCCTAGAGGCCACGGCTCTGCCTCGGCACCTCTGCTGAGGCTCAGCCTTCCTGCAGGACTGTCCTTCCTCTTCCTAGTGCCTCCTTCTTCAAAGTCAGGGTCTCCGCCTCCTCCAGGAAGCCTTCTGTGACTACGCCATCTCCCATGAGCCCTCCCACCGCTAAACGCCCACCATCATTTCAATCCACTCCCTGGTAGCCTCTTGTCTCTTCCCAGAAGCACCTGCTTGACCTGAAGAGTGTTGCCTTAGAGGCAGAAATAAGCCTTAAAAGAGTTTCACGCACCCCACCGTGCCTGGATCATCAAACGTTGCCCACCCCTTTTCTCTTCCACCTGGCAAACTCCTATTCATCCTTCAAATCCCCAGGCCCAATGTCCCCAATCCTGGAAATTCTTCCCTGACTTTCCCCAGCAGAGCCGCTCCCCCTTTCTTCTGTGCTTTCCCTGCATTTTGCCCGTAATTTGCCCATGCAAATGTACTGGACACCTCATGAGGCATTGAGACCACAGCACTGGACACGACAGAATGGGACCCTGCCCTGAGCAACTTCCATTCCACGCGTGTAGACAAGCATCAGCTGATTTTGCAATCACGGGATGAAGAGTCTCGGGAGGCCTGACACCCACTATGCGCCCAGCCCAGTCATTCTCTGCTGAGAACGGGGGGGTTCTCTTCCTGAACCTCCACGCCCGAGGATCCTCCTGGCTCCTTCCACTCCTTCGGTGAGCGCTCCCCAGGGAGCATTGAATGACACTGGGCCCCCGACCCCGTCTCCCCCCTCGTTTCCTTCCTGCTTTACTTCTTGGCGCTTGTCACCGTGCACGCTAGATGCTTTCCTTTTATTTCTCATTTATTCTCTGTCATCCCCACTATCCTGTGAGTTCCCCAAGGCCAGGGATTGATATCTGGCTCCCCAGGGCCCAGTGAACAGTGGTGATCCAGACGTAGCTGCTGAAAGAGACGCCAACTGTCTTTTACCAGGAAGCTGACATGCTCAGAGCTGTCAAGCAACCTGCCCGAAGGCACACAGCCACAGAGAGGCAGAGCCTGGGTCCAAGCCCTGGTGCACTCCTCTCCCCACCCGCTGTCCTGTCACCTGACACTTCCACCCTCCAGGGCGGGATCCGGTGTCTCCTTCAGCCCTGCACTCCCAGTGCCTGGCCCCGAGTGGTGCCTGCCAAACGTTCACTGAATGACTAAACGACTGCAGGAAGGCACAACTAATCCAAGTACTCTCAGCTGTCAATCGCTGAGACAAAACACTCAGTCTTAAGTCCTGTCACTCTTCAGCCAGGCGCTCTCTTTCGGGTAGGCAGAAGCAAGCCACGATTAGCCTCCGTGCTTTTGCTGTGCTCTTTGCCTCTTCACTTGCAGGCAAGGAGCTTTCTGGGGCGGAGCCCACCAGCCAGCTCAAACCCCCCTCCCCCAGGAAAGGGGGCACGTTTCTGGCACGTTTGCAGGACGATGCACCATTTCTGGGGGTCACCTGCTCCCCACACACAGGCTGTCCCTGCCCCCCGGCCGGGCACTTACACTTACGCGGGATTCCTCGCCCAGGCTGGCGTGCGGTGTCCGTTTCCAGAGATCCTTGACGGAAGCGGCTGCGGGGCGGAGCAGCAGAAAGCACAGAGCCCAGACGAGCTTCCCGCGGCGGCTGCCCATCGCGGGGCCCGTCAAAGGCATTTCCTCCGCCGGTGCGCCGGGTCCAGACGCTCAGAGCCCAGGGAGCCTGCAGGGGGGCAGCTCCTGCCGGGCTGGGACAGAGGAGCCCCGCTTAGCGGGCGCTGGGATCCCGTGAGCGCGCCAGCACGTGCCACCCCCGGGGTGGTGGCCGGCCCGCGGGTTATTTTTAGCTTGGCCTACGCCATCTGGCCGCAGAGGCTTGGACCAGGGCGTCTGCAGCTCGGCCGGCGGCGGGGAGGAGGGGGGCACGGCCTCGCTGGCGACGTGGCCCGGGCGGATAATAGGCACTTCCTTGCAGGCTGGGCCGTCTCCTCCCCAGAGGAGGGGTGCCGGGGGCCAGGGTAGGGGTGGGGACAGGCACGGGGGAACCGGCCCTGGAGGGATGGGGGTGGTCTCGGCTGCCACCTCGGCCAAGTTTGGAGCTGGGCTGCCCTGCTCGACCTGCCCATCAACATTTCTTTGAAGGATGTTGCAAAGCACGGCCTGGCTGGGGCAGCGGGGCGGGGGAGAGGGTCGCTCTCTCGCACCCAGGTTTCCTCCAGGGGGACATGTGGAGGCACGCCAGGTGCGCATGTCTTGTGAGATTTAAATGCAATTGGGTGATTCACAAAGTGCCTAGCATATCATAAGGGTGCTGTAAATGCTTGTGTGTGTGCATGTGTGTATGTGCGTGCATCTGTGTGTGCAGGAGTGAACATGTGCATCCGTGTGTGCATGAGTGAATGTGTGCATTCGTGTGTGCATGAGTGAACATGTGCATCCGTGGGTGTTTGCAAGTGTGCATTGTGCACATGTGTGTACATGCATCGGTATATGTGTGCACACTAGTGTCTGCATGTGTGCAACTGTGCATGGTGTGCAGCATGTACATGTGTGCATCTGTGTATGTGTGCGAGGTGTGCATGTGTGTGTCTGTGTGTGCGCATGAGCACATGTCAAGGTTTGAGTCTTTTGTGGGTCTCAGAATATGTTCTTTTTTTTAAAAAATCTGCATTCATCTTTTATTTCCACTTGTCATAAACAAGTTTGTAACCAGACATATATCATCATACTAAACATCATGGAAAACCTCTCACTCAATAATCCAATTGATACACAGGTACCACATTTAGTGGCAACAGTTCTCAAATGGGCCGTTTTATAACCGAGGCAAAGGTGAGTCATCCTTAGCTTCCTAAGTGGCATCTTAACTGAACTCCTTCTGCTTACCGGTGACTTTTGAAGGGCATCCTGTTTTATGTTTAGTTCATTATTCTTTACTAACATGAATGCATCCCAGAACTGGAACCATCACTCAATATGCTGAAAGAGATGTCTATTATCTTTCATTGTTGTTGGACTTTGTTGGGGTTTTTTTACACTTGAAAATATTTTGTTTAGAGCATTCCTGATGAATACTTAAATTGCATCTGTTCTTTACTAAGATCTATTTATTTATACCCACCCTTCATTTCCAAAAGGATTAAGATAAGCCTCTAAAATACATAATCCCCTACAAAATAAGCAAATTTAGTAAATTAGTTAGGAAATCAAAGTAAAGAGAGAAACTGAGGGAGAATGTAGAATGAATTTAATGCCTCCAATGCCTTCCAGAACCCCTGAACACCTGCTGAAGTCAAACCATAATTTTGGCTCTGAACTCTCTAGCAACCAATACAGAGGATTATATTTTATTCACTTAGATGAGAAATATTTATTTCACATATTAGATGCAAGGCATTTTTTTAGACAGTGATTACACAGCAAGGAATAAAAAAGATCCAGTTTTTCCTCTGAGAGAGCTTACCGTCCAGGTGGGCAGACACATTTTAACAGTCAGCCACATAAGCCTTAAATTGTGAAAATCCCATAAAGGGAAAGAATGGCCTTCTAGAAGAGCAAATATTAGTGAAGCTCAAACCCTGGATTGGGGGAAGTGAAATTTAGACTGAGACCTCCCTGAGCTGCCCCCCAATATCCATTCTCCACTGCTCTCTTAAAACCAGAACACCCACTTTGGCTCGGCACATTGCCGCCCAGAATAAAACCCTCCATTTCCCAGCTTCGCGGTGGGCAGAGCCCGGCTCCTGCCCCGTGGCGAGGCACGACGGCGGCTCTGCAGGGCTCCCCCTTTCTCCCCACGATCAGCCTGGGCCAGCAGGCACGTGGTTCATCTCCGCCTCCCCTGGGCCTCGCCTCTTCAGCTTCCAGCTCTCGGTGATTCCAGCCTCCCGCCTCTCTCGGCCTCTTGGGATTTCTCAGTCTTTCTGCAGCCGCAGGCGATCCTGGAGTTGTCTCCCTCGAGGCAGGGGGAAACAGAAGTGGCTCTGTTTATAAAGGACTCCAGTACGAGGATTAAGACGCGCCCTGGGTCCCACAATCTAATCAAAAGGCCCCTCAAGGGAAGCGGATCTGGTTCAACAGATAGAGCGTCCGCCTACCATGTGGGAGGTCCAGGGTTCAAACCCCGGGCCTCCTGACCCGTGTGGAGCTGGCCCATGCGCAGTGCTGATGCATGCAAGGAGTGCCCTGCCACGCAGGGGTGTCCCTCAGGTAGGGGAGCCCCACGCGCAAGGAGTGCACCCCGTAAGTAGAACCACCCTGTGTGAAAAAACCGCAGTCTGCCCGGGAGTGATGCCGCACACACGGAGAGCTGACACAGCAAGATGAAACACAAAAAGAGACAGGTTCCCAGTGCCACTGAGGATGCAAGAGGACACAGAAGAACACACAGCAAATGGACTCAGAGAGCAGACAACTGGGGGGAGGGCAGAGAAGGGGAGAGAAATAAATAAAAAATAAATATTTTTTTAAAAGGCCCCTCAACTGAAAAGCCCCACATAAAGTAAGTCTGAAGGTACAGGAATGGGTCCGCGCACCGGCTCTCACAGGCCTGCAGGAGGGCATCGGGAGCATGGAAGGCTGGTCCTCTCCGCTGAGGCAGCCTCTCTGAGCAGCCTTCCCAGAAGCTCATGCAGGGTTTCAACTTATATTTTATACGCTCATCCGCGGCTGCAAGGGCGACCTTTGGTGGCCAACATCTCTGAGGACGCCTTAATCTGGACATTTTCACAACCTCGAATCTGTAAGATTTTACCCCAATAAACTACCATGATAAAAGCCAGCCAATCTCTGGTATTTTTGCACTGGCAGCCTTTGGCAAACTAACACTGTGTACATGTGCATCTGTGTGTGTGTGTGCACGCATGTGTGTGTGTTATACAAGGATGTAACTCGCTGTGTTGATATTTCACAAACTTTGCATTCCATTGGCTTCATAGCAGTCCCGGTTTTTATCCCCTTTTCAGAGGAGGAGACGGAGGTTCAAAGTGGTACAGTACTGCCTGCAGGTGGCAGGTGGCCAGTGGCAGAACTGGGGCTCAGGCCCTGGCCTGCGGGATTGCCGCGGCGAGCCCCAGGATGAAGTGTGACAGATGCACGCTCTGAATTAAAGACGCCCCGGGCCTGGGTGCCAGCTCCACCGCCAGGCCTCTCCGGCTTGCTGCTCCTCAGTCCTCTCATCTGTGAAATGGGCTGGGGATGGAGGCGCCTTCCTCGGGGGCGACGTGACCACTGCCGGAGATGGTGCCAGCCAGCGCCCAGCACCTGCCCCCAGGGAGGGCTTAGGAAAGTGGGGTCCTCCCTCGCTTGTGGCCCTCCTCTCCCACCTGGCCAGGTCAGCCCCCGGGATGCTGCGGCCGGGGTCTTCTCGGCGAAAGGGCGTGATAAATGTGTCTAGTCTGTGTGCCAGGTCCCTTTCTAAGCACTTCCCACATTCCAATGCTCTCAGGGCTCAGAGGAACCTATGAGGTAGGTGCCGTGAATAACCCCATGGTACAGAGGGGGAAACTGAGGCACACAGGCTCCTGTGCAGTGCTCCGATCTTGGCGTTGGGCTGCGTGTGCCGATATTCGCGTGTCGACTCAGCCCCACTGGCTCCTCCAGCTCTTCCAAGGATCTGTAGCCAAGTCCCTAGATGGAATTCCCTCTGGTTGAAGCACCTGGAGCGGCTTCTCTTCCCCTCACTGGATCCTGATGAAGACCGGGCAGCAGGAAGCCTGGGTCCGTCCCCACCCCGGCTCCACTCCCACACGGCTGAGCAACCTTCCAGAAGGTTCCTGCTCCACCACTCTGTATCCCGCACCACGCCCTGGTCCGTAAAGCGGTCCCAGAAGTCACACAAGTTGTGATTGACTGAGATGGTCACAGCCAAGCAGTAGCGCTGCCCCAGCGAGCGCTCCAACGGGGTGGCCCTTGGTCAGCACTTGGGGGGACGCCTCCGTGCGGGGTCTCCACACAACAGCCTCGTCCCTCGATAGCTAACCCTCGGGGGGGCTGTGCAGGAGGCAACGAGGAGACCTGAGTTTCTGAGGGCAGATCCAGAAACTTCTGTGCCGCCGGGCAACCCCTACATCACCATGGAGCCCCAGGTGGGGGGCGGGGCTGAGACTTCTTAAGTGGGACCACCCACGAAGGGTCATTGCCAGGGTGGGGACCAGGGCGAGGCGAGCGAGGCACTTGTCTTCCACTTGAACCCACCAAGGCCACCCTGGAACAGGTCTCTCCCCGTCTCTGTGCCTCGGTTTCCTCACCTAGACCCGATCTCGATGCTCTGTCGTGGGTGGAAACTGGGGTGGAAATAGGCCAGCTGGTGTTATAAATTCAGAAGGGCCGCCACCTGGGGCCGCGTCGCCCTCTCCCTGTGCTGAACCCCGCCCGCCCCGGGCTCCCCTCGGGGAACGGCTGCTGCTCGGAAGCGGGGTCCCGGTGCCTCCTGACGGGGCCAGCACCCCCGGGCTTCCTGCTCACAGTCCTCCTCCCCCTTCTCGGCAAGCCCAGGCGCCTCGGGCCCAGGGCGCCTGCTTGGCCCAGCTCTGCCCAGGCGGGAGCAGCCCGTTTCCAGTAGAGGCGCCCCCTCCCCAGCGCCCCTCCAGCCCGGCCCCCTCAGCCCCTGCTTCTTCCTGGTGACTCCGGGTGCAGGCCCCACCTTGGGGCCGTAGCTTTGGGGTTCCCCGGCCTGGAACTCTCTTCCTCCCAGACCCCTGAGGCAGCCACGCGGCTCCTGCACTTCTTCTCCGGACCCCGGCTCAAACGTCCCCTTCCCCCAGGATTTAAAGCCCCAGCCCCTGCCCCTCTGGCACCCCCACTTTGCGTTTGATGGGTGCTGCACTCCCCTTGTTTGCTGTCCCTGCTAGCCATCTCCTAAACCCCAAAGGTTTGTCCGTCTGCTCACTTCCAGATGGCCAGCGCCTGCCCACGGCAGACCCCGGGGGTCTTTGAGTCCGTGAGAGGGGGCTCCAGGCCCAGAGGAGGTGGCTCTGCGGGCCACGTGCCGGCTTTTGAGGATGGAGAGGCAGGGACAGAAAGATGGAAACAGGGAGAGAGGGGACAGAGGGGTGGGTCCCATTAGCAATCTCTAATTTTTTTTTTGTCTTTATTTGTTGTTTTAATGTTACATTAAAAAAATGAGGTATTGATGGCTATTGAAATGATATTTGGGATGTATATTAAATAAAATATAGAATGAAAATTAATTGTGCTTGCTTCTGTTTATTGTTTTATGCGGCTACTAGAACATTTTCATTCACATGTGTGGTTCGCCTTGTATTAAAATGGAACAATTCTAGTAGAATAGTGCTGGTCTTGGGCCCCAAACGCCCCCCTGACACTCAGCCCCTTCTCAGCTAAGGCCATTCCCTCCAACCAGACCCCAAGTTCAAACCGTGTCCTCCCCTATGAGGCTTCCCTTGTTCCCACCTCCACAGTTGGTCTCCAGTTCAGAAGTTTTTTAAGTAAATGTATTTTTTCCTTGATAATAAAAAATGATCCATGCTAATCGGCAGGAATTTTGGCAAATAGAGGAAAGAACAAAGAAAACCTTTAAAAATCCCTATAATTCAATATCAAGGTGCAGAGATACCTGATGCTAGTGTTTGTGTACATACATACATGACATGATAGAGGCCAAGGTGCCGAAGTCAAGGTCAAGGGTGAGGTCACGAGACGGGGATGTTAATTCCGCTAGGAGGACTCGGGAGCCAGCCTGCCTGGGCTCAGGTACACCGGACCCCCTGCTGTGCTTCCGTCTGCTCATCTTCCCATGGGAATAATGCTATCCCCGTCTCTTAGGATCGGTGCGAGGGTCGAACCAATTCCGTCAGTTGTGCAAGCACCCCTCTCCTCTCCTGACTGCACTTGTGAGGGCGGGGCTCTGTGTTAGCCACCTCTGGAACCTCTCTCCAGGGAGGGGATGGGAGGCCCCTTCGCTGAGCAATTACTACATGACAGGCACAGTGCTAGGACCGCTCTCTCAACTCCTCCCACTGCTCCCTGCACCCTCTGCTCCCACCGCAGGGCCTTTGCACTGGCTATATCCTCTCCCTGGAGCACTCTCCCCAGATATCTACTTAGCTAACCTGAGAAGCTGATTCCTTCCAATCTTTGCCCCATCTTCACTTACCCGCCCTGACCACACGTTTAAAGCTGCAACCTGCTCCTCTCATACCACCTTAAACCCCCACCCCCCAGCCTGTTCTGTTTTTTTTCTCATAGCCTTAACACCCCCAAATAGACTATGAAATTTACTTTAAAAAAAAAATTTTTATTTTTTATTTCTCTCCCCTTCCTCCTCCAACCCCCCCCCCCCACCAGTTGTCTGCTCTCTGTGTCCATTTGCTGTGTGTTCTTCTGTGTCCGCTTCTATCCTTATTAGCGGCACCGAGAATCCGTGTTTCTTTTTGTTGCGTCATCTTGTTGTGTCAGCTCTCCGTGTGTGCGGCCCCACTCCTGGGCAGGCTGCACTTTCTTTTGTGCTGGGCGGCTCTCCTTATGGGGTGCACTCCTTGCGCGTGGGGCTCCCCTATGCGAGGGACACCCCTACATGGCACAGCACTCCTTGTGCGCATCAGCACTGCGCATGGACCAGCTCCACACGGGTCAAGGAGGCCCAGGGTTTGAACCACGGACCTCTCACGTGGTAGACAGACGCCCTAACCACTGGGCCAAGTCCACTTCCCGAAATTTACTTTTTTATATTAATTGTTTGTATCTCCCCTGTGGTAGGCAGGATAGCAGTTTCCCCCAAAATGCCCGTGTCCTAATCCTGTGAATGTTCCCTTACATGCCAAAAGGGACACTGGAGGCTTGATTAAGTGAAGACTCTCGAGATGGGGCGATTATCCTGGATTATCTGGTGAACCAGATCGATGTCTTCACAAGGTCTCTATAAGAGGGAGGTGGGGAGAGTGTCAGGGACAGGGAAGGAGATGTGACAACAGAGGCAGACGTGGGAGAGGGAGAGAGACGTGAAGATGCTCCACTGCTGGCTTTGAAGATGAAGGGAAGTGTAGCAGTTTGATATAGTTATGAATTCCAAAAATAGATATTGGATTATGTTTGTAATCTGGTCTGTACCTGGGCATGACTGAGTTATGATTAGGGCTTTAATTGGGCCACGTCAAGCGGTGGGGACTCACAGATAAAAGCATGACAAAGGACAGAGTCGAAGGTTTTCTGATGTTGGAGTTTGGATGTTGGAGTTTGATGCTGAAGACTTAAGCTGGAGCCCTGGGAAGTAAGCTCACAGAAGAAAGAGAAGCCAGTCCCGGAAAGAGAGGAACCTTGAACCCGGAGAAAAGCAAGTCCCAGGAACGGAGGAACCCAGGAAGCCTGAGCCCTTGCAGATGTCAGCAGCCATCCTGCTCTAACATGTTCCAAATAGACTTTGGTGAGGGAAGTAACTTATGCTTTATGGCCTGGTATCTGTAAGCTCCTACCCCAAATAAATACCCTTTATAAAAGCCAACCAATTGCTGGTATTTTGCATCAGCACCCCTTTGGCTGGCTAATGCAGAAGCGGTCACCAGCCAAGGAAAGCAGGTGGCCTCCAGCAGCTGGAAAAGTCTCCGCTAGAGCCTCCGGAAGGATCCAGCCCCACAGACACCTTGACCTTAACCCCGGGCAGGCCTTGTTGGGCCTCTGACCTCCAGACCCCTTAGAGCTTAAACGAGCGCTGCTTTAGGCCGCTCGGGCTGTGGTCACTTGTTAGGGCAGCAAGGGGAGGATGTCCGGCCTCAGCAGGCACTGGTCACTTGGCCAGATGAGTCAATCATCTCCACAACCTACAAAGAGTTACCCCTGTGTTAGAGACAAAGAAACAGAGGGTCGCAAAGTTAGGCATGCTTTCCAGGGTCACAGCTAGTGAGCGATCTCTGCAGCACCTTCCTCAACACAGGGGGCAAGACTGGTACACAGCAGGTGCTGCGAGCCTTTCTCCTGTTGTGCCCCACGTTGCACGCCTGTTGCTGCGATCAGCTCACAATAGACTGGCTCGAAGGGGAGGCAACACAGAACTTTACGAAATAAAGGGACAAAGAGAAAGACATAAGAGAGGAAATAAAGCTGGGACCAGGGGACGCACAGCTTCTGGAACTGAGAGCCTCGACCCTAGTTTCCACCTCGTATTTACAGGAAACTACCGAGCAGCTGTTTGCTCTCAGAACTGCAACATCATCCACAATAATTGGGAAGAACTGCGACATCTAGGCAACATCTACAGTAGACTAGGTGAAACTCTTTATCCCACAAGCAGGTGCTCAATAAACGCTCTTCCATCAAAATAGAAGTTTTCCCAGAGCCCCAGGGTACTGAGCCATAATCTTTCAGTTAATTTCTTGCAAACCTTGACTTACAAACTGACCCTCCAAAATCTCCAAGACACAAGGGTAACTCCCTCTCAGGGAACACACCAGCAGTTCAAGTTTACATGGAAGGAGAAAAAGCTCCAAGAAGAGAAATAAACAAGGAGCAAATCATTTTCCTGGCCACCAGCCGCTTGCCTTTGATCAGGGCAGGGCGGGCTCTCTGCCTGACAGCTGGGCTGGATGCCCCTGGTGGGGGCTTGAGTGTCCCGCCTGTTCCTGGCAAAATGTCAGGGCCAGCGGCCCTTCCCGGGTCCCTGGCCATGCCTCGGAACTTCATGTCCGAGGTGGCTCCGGCGACCTGAACTTGATCCCAAGTTTCGTGGGCTGCCCCCCCCCCCCCGACCCGGACGCATCGCTGCGTCGCTGCGACTTCCTGCAGCTCTGTGGGTCAGGGCCCCCGAGAAAGCCTGGCAGCTGGTGAGGTCCCTTCTGGCCTCCGCTCTGAGGGGCCTGTCCGTGAGGCCTGCCTGCTGGGGCCAGACAGCTGCTGCCTGCCAAGGGCTTCTCTCCCCCCGAAAAGGGAGGGAAACGTCGCCCGTGAAAAAGAAAGGGGACAAGTGCTGAGGACTGCAGAGGCAGAGGGTGCGGCTCCCAACTGCAGGGCCGACGAAGGAACCCTGCTCCTCCACCCCCTCTGCAAGGCCCCTGTCTGATCGCTAAGTTTCACAAACTTTTCCCACGGATACAGAATATTTTCTTCCGTGGAGATCGGATCAGGTAAGTAAGTGCCCTAGGACAGGAGACACAATAGCAGTTCAGCCTACTTCCTACTAAAGTGCAAATGGCTTCCAGCAGATGGAAGTACATTCATTCATCCATTCAAATATTTGCGGGTCTAGGCACCTCTGGCTTTAAAATTACGCATTTCCTCTACGACAGTTCTGTCTGGTTGGCATTGTTATCAAGCCCGGAGAGATTAAGAATTTGCTTCCTCTACATGGGCGATAAGAGGTCGAAGCAGGGTTTGAACTGAGGCATCCGAGGCACCCGGTTCGGAGCCTGTGCTCGAAACCATCACGCCAAGTGTTCAAAGGAAACTGCTGTGCTTTGGCAAAAGCATGGAACGGAGGGCTTTGGCCTGGCCCAGGGGCCAGTCGAGGCTTCCCCGAGGAAACGGCCTTTCGGCTGAAAACCTGAGGAGGAGGAAGTGGACAGAGAGGAGCCAGACCGGGACTGGAAGGCGCTGTCCGTGGGGAGGAAACAGGACGCGCGCAGCAGGCCCAGGGCTTGGGGTCTGCACGAGGACCTGTGGTGCCACCAGGTAGGGGCACAGTTCCCTCCACACATTCCTCCTTCAAAAAAAAAAAAAAATATATATATATATATATAAGCAATTATCTTCCTAAGTGCACTCACACGCACAAATATAATTCAAGGTGGACTATATTCATTTTTTCTTCTGATTTAAAATACATTCGTGGGCCCCTAAAAAGCCCTCTGGGGCCAGGCACAGTGCCTCCCGGTCCTAATGGAGAAGTCGCCCTGCGTCCAAATGCTTTGCTGTGTGACCCTGGGAAAGGCTTTGCACCTCTCTGAGCCAGGAAGCTGAGCCGATCAAACGAGATGGAGTTAGGTGAGTCCAAGGCAGCTCACCCCAGGCAGGCTCCCCGCTTTCTGCCGCCTCTACAAAGAGCCGGGAAGGAGGAGGTGGGGGAGGCCCGGGCAGCGCCGCCCGCCGGGCTGTCGGGAACCCCCTCCCAGCACGGCTAGGCTGGGAATGAAAACAGATGGTCCCTCTTCTTGGAGAGTCAGAGCCCGCCCTGTTTGCGACCTTTGCTCCTTGACTCTGCCCCCCTAAAGCGGGTTGTCCCCTCCCCCGAAGGGACCCCCAGCTGCTTTCTCCCGCTCCGAGGAGCCTGCCCCGCCCCCGCCGCGTCCCACAGAGCCCCCGGCTCTGACCCACCGGGTCCCCCGCGCTCCCCTTGGCCACTCGGGAGAGCGGCAGGGCAAAGGGCCCCAGCCCGAGCAGAAGGACGCTGTGGCGCCACGTCTACGCAGGCTGAAAGCCAGGGTCGAAGGCCGACTCGGCCCACGGCCCCTCCCTCAGCCCCGCAGCCACTGGGCCCACTAAACGGGCTAACCGGGTGCCTCGGCTCTTCCCTGGGTCCACCCCCGAATCAGGGCTTGCCACTCACCACTTGCTCTTGTTTTCCTCCTAAAAGCAAATCTGACGTGAAGCCCCTCCTCCGCCCCCCCGCCCCCTGCCCTCCGCCCCCCGCTTTGCATGGACTCTGAGGACAGGATGAAAGCGGGTGCCCTGCTCCCTGGCGGTCTAGCCCGGGTGCCCAGCCTGGCTGTGCGCCAGAGTCACCAGCGGGAGGGGATAAACGGCGCCCAGACCCAGACCACTGGACCAAGTGAGTCCCAGTCCATTAAATCAGAGGCGGCCAGGCCCAGAGCTCCCCGGCTGATTCTAGCGAGGCACGGGCCGAACCCCACAAAGCTGGCCTCCTGCCCCTCCCCCTTCCTTTCCACCCCCCACCGTCACCTCTTGGCCTTGCTTGCTTTTCCCTTCTTTCTGCACCGGCATGCTGGCACGGTGGCACACTGGTCAGGCCCACACCAGGCTCCTCTGCCTCTGGGCCTTTGCATGTGCTGTTCCTGCTGGCCAAGACACTCTTCCCTGCTCTTTGCCTAGTAGACTAGTAAAAGGCTGTCAGCAAAAGGGTCCCTTTCCCCAGAAGCTTCCCCTGACCTCCAGGCAACATGGAGGGAGTGACATTGCTTTCTGACAATGGACGAGCAGGGACTGTATCACCTACTGGGCACCTGGCACGGAGCAGGAGCTCAGTGCACGTTACCTGAACGGCTGAACGGCTGACCGCACACTCACAGCAGGGCTCCTGCCCTTTCTTGCTGGTCCCTCCTAACAGCAGCCTGCGTCTGCCAGGCACCCACTGGCTGGCACCAAACTCCCCGCCCGGGCTGGACTGCCCCCAGCATCTGCAGCGGCACCTGCCCCGGGACATCGGCTGTCCACAGCTGCGCTCCGTGCTGCTGGCAGGCGGTAAGGCGGGGTCCCCACTGCAGCCTGCGGACACTTGGGCCGTCCTGCGCATTGTAAGATTTTTAACAGCATCCCTGGTCCCCACTCACTAGATGCACCCCCAAAATGCACCCAGTCCTCTCAACCAAAAATCTCCCCTTTACCAAACACCCTCTGGGGCAAAATCGGGCCTGGCTGAGAGCCACGGGCTTGCAGGCGTAGCACCTCTGTGTCCCAGTAAAGCAGAGTGGAGAGAGGGTGTCAGCGTCTAGTTATTGTTAAACTGTCCAGATACGTTTTATGCACTTTAGGAGCCCAGGATCTTGTACATGGGAAGCCAGGCACTCAGCCACTGAGCTACCTCCACTCCCCTGCACTTTTTTGTATAGATATTATAATTCAAAAAATTTTTTAAAGTTAAAAAAAAACAACCCACCAGAATGGAATAAACTGAGCCAAGAAGCGGGAGCCCGGGAATGAAGGTCATGGGCTCCGAAGCCTGACGAAGGACGGCTCTTACTCTGCCTGTGTGACTGTCACGATTGGCTTTGTCACTCGAGGACCTCAGCTGCCCGGCTGGAAAACGGAGACGCAGCAGACCCTTGCCCTCAGGGCTGCGTGGACACACGGAAGTGCACTCAGGCCCGCGCCTGGCCCCGAGAGCCTACGAGAAGCGTGACTCACCATTAGTGTCACCATCTGTGTTGGTCAGCCAAAGGGCTGCTGATGAAAATATCAGAAACTGGTTGGTTTTTATCAAGAGTATTTGAGTAGGAGCTTATAGATACCAGGCCATAAAGCCTAAGTTACTTCCCTCACCAAAGTCTATTTCCACGTGTTGGAGCGAGATGGCTGCTGATGTCTGCGAGGGCTCAGGCTTCCTGAGTTCCTCTGGGCTCAGCCCCTCTGTTTGCTCCACAAGGTCAGCTGTAGACTGTGAGGCTCTCTGGGCTTTGCCTCTCTCCACAAGGTCAGCTGGAGACTATCAGGCGAACGGCTCTGTCTCTTTCCCAGGCTTCAGCTTCAGCATCAAACTCCGACATCAAAACTCCAACATTAAGAACCTCCACTCTGTCCTTTGCCATGCCTTTTATCTCAACGCCCTAATGACGCAGCCCAATCAAAGCCCTAATCATAACTCAATCACTCCCAGGTACAGACCAGATTACAAACATAAGCCAGTATCTGTTTTTGGATTCATAACCGTGTCAAACTGCTACACCATCGTTGCTCTGAAGTTCCATTCTGGATGTATTATTGTTACAGAGACTTTATTGTAGTTACAGAGAGCTGGAGGAGAGCACGGGTAGAAACGGGAGACATTGCTGGCAGAAGATGGCACAGAGCTGTGGGAAACAGTTTGGCAGGTCCTTGAACCACTAAACACACAGCTATCGTGTGACCTGGCAACCCCACTCGTGGTTATATTTCCCAAGGACCTGAAAACAGGCCCAGCTACTTGAACAAGAATGTTGACAGCGGCATTGCTTAGCCTAGCCAGAAGGGGGAAATGACTCAAGTGTCCACTGTCAGATGACACATGGAAAGTGCTCTGTCCCTACGATGGAATGTTACTTGGCTACACGTTCCAACTCAGATGACCCTCAAGTCCACTTTGCTCATGGAAAGAAGTCAGACACAAAGGGGGCATGTGTGATCCCCCTTTTATGAAATACCCAGATTAGGAAAATCCACAGGGACTGAGCACAGGTGGGAGGTTACCAGGGGCGGGGGCCGGTGGGGCAGGAGCGCGGTTGCTTAGTGGGTTTAGCTTTTGTTTGGAATGATGACGAGTTCTGGAAATAGTGGTGATGGGCACGCATCATTGTGAATGTACATGATGCGACTAAATTGTGCACTTAAAAATGATTAAAATGTTAGCTTTTAAGTTAAGATTATTTTGCAATAAAGAAGGGGGTAAAAATCCACAGAACTAGACAATGAAGCAAATGGGCCAAAATGTAAAACCGTTGGTGAATTTGAGTATACAAGAGTTCCTGGGGGCAGTTCTTGCAACTTTTTTGAAAATTCGAATTGTATCAAAAGTTGCAAGTATAAAAATATGAAAAGGCGCAGATGAGCCACGGGGATTCAAGTTCTCCCTGTGCCCACCCCGCCGCCAGGGCAGAAAAGCTGACCGCCAGGAGGCTGCGTGGCTGCCCCTTCACCGCCGCTCCACGCGCTGCTGCTGGCGCTACCCCCTGGCCGCCGGGCCTTGGGACAGCCCTGACTGTGGCCCGAGGTCCCGCCTGCTGCGCCTGCTGCGCGCGAGTCAGACGGCGGAGGAGAGGCTGGTGCTGGCCTCACAGCACCGGGGCCGGGCCAAACCAGCCCCTGGTGGCGCTGACAAAACAAAAAGAGAAAAAAGGACAACACAAAACACCTCTGCCCCAGAGAAGCCAGCTGGCTGCCGGGCGCCTGGGAGGTGAGCTGGAGAGTTCACCGTCCTTTCCCAGGGCAGAGTCTTCGCTTTCCAGCAAAGCCACCGTCTCCCACCATCCCTCCTCCTTTGCCTGGGCTGCCAGGCCGGGCGGGGAGGGGCCGCGGCCCGGGGCCTGGCCGGAGCCTGCCCACGATGGGCCTGGACGGGCCGAAGAGGCCGGGCCCCTGTCACCAAGGGGGTGACCAGTGGGGAGACCAAGACCAGAAAGCAGGCCCCGAGGCCGTGGGCGTGGGCGCGAGGGGCGGGCCGGGGAAGCCCCGGTCTTGGGTGGCGAAGACCTGCCTCCAGCATGACCTTCGGAGTAGAGAGGAAGAAGGAGGCAGAGCCGGAAGGGGCGGGGCGTGGGGCCGGGAGTTTCCGGCAGGGGGTGCCTGCCGCGGGCCCCTGGACCGTAAGCCCCCCAGCGTCTTGAGGGACAAGGAGGGGCCCTTGATGAAGCAAGGACGCCAGGGGAAAGAGCCAGGAGCGCAGATTCCAGAGCTTCCCCGAAAGCGGGAGGCCTGAGGCCCCACCACTCTTTCTGATTGGCCAGAGCCAACCGTCTATTCCCACCCCCTACTCATCAGTGATTGGTTCAGAATGGGTCTGTCATCTGATTTGGGCCAATGAGGTATGAGCAGAGGTCTGCTGAGGGGCTTCTGGGAAAACAAGCTTTCCTCATGGCTGAGGGAGGGGTACAGGGAAGTGATGGTTCTTTCCTGCTTCTGGACTTTACTCAGTCGGGATGCAATGCCAGGGCTGCAGCAGCCACTTTGTGACTGCGAGGGAGAGGCAATTGGAGGGTCAGACCAACACTGAAAGGATAGAATAGAGGAAAACCCCCAAGTCCTTGGAGACATTGCAGAACTGTTGGAGTCAGTCAGTCTTGGGGTCCTCCTCCCTCTGGACTTCATATTACATGAGACAAACGAACCTTCTTGAGGGTTCAAGCCAGTTGAGCCAGAACTTTTTTGTTACAAACAACTAAATACAGCCTGACTGATACACACCAGGTTCTCGTCCATTGGCTGATAAGCAGTTATGAAAGATGCAGAGAAGAAATGGAAAGTGGGTGGGGGAGACACATTTCTTGAACACCTACCACGTGGTATACATCATAGTAGGCACTTTTCACTGCTCTTCTCTTAATCCTCAGACAACCCTTTGAAGCAGCTACTGCTATTTTATCCCCACTTTACAGAAGAGGAAACTGATTCCAAGGGGTGGAACCAGGATGTGAACCGAGTCTCCTTTTCCCCTCGGCCAGCCCGTTTCCCAGAGAAGACCTCCCCGGGCTCAAAGTTCTGAACCAGGGGAGCTGGGGCATGCTGGTGCTACCCCAGGTGGGAGAGGAGAGCCTCGGCCTGGTCGGAACCACCTTTTTCTGCAAACGTCCTTCATCCCCCAGGAGCTGAGAAGGCTGAGCTGTGTGACGGCCAGAAGCTCTACAGAGCCAGGAGCCCCCGAGAGAATGGGAACTCAACAGGATTCCATTCAGCTGTGGGGAAGTCGTCAGAACCCATGAGACTCCACAAAGACCTTCCTTCTTCCTTCTTCCTTCTACCTTCTTCCTTCTTCCTTCCTGCAGGCCAAAGATTCAGGCCCGTTGGCGGGATGCTCCTGACAGGGTTGCCGCAGGGCCCGCTGAGCTGCCTGCCGTCCTTTCTGGCTGGGACCTGGAGAGCACTTCAGCTTGGCAGGAGTTGAAAACAAGCAAAGAGAATGAGCCCTTGACCCTTATTATGCAGTGCCTGGTGCAATGAATCTATCACTTGGCAAAAACAAGCTGTCCTGTAATAAATCACAGTGTGACGGGCACATAAATTCAGAAAGTGAAGTTCGCAGGACCTGTCTGGCTGAGCGAGCAGGAGCTCAGCCCCGGCAGGGGGTCTGAAAGGCCACAGCCCACTGCTCCCGGCCCTGACCTACCCTCCCTCTTGTCTGTTCCTAGAATCAGCCTCCAACTGCTTTTCTTACTTTTTTCCTTATTACAAAAGCTCAAGTTTTGTACCTGCCAGCAGGAAAACAGAAATAATGTCTGGAATTTAAAAGAGGAGGTTTAATGCAGGAAACTGGTTACACAAATGATAGAAGGGCTGCAAAACCAAATAAGGAGGCAATCCACAGATGAACAACAGTAAGAAGCCACTACCCACCCCCAGGAGAGGAGTGGCGTTTCTGGAGAATCCAGAGCCACCCAGAAAGAGCTGGAACCCCAGCAAGCGTGCCTGAAGGAAGCTGGAGCCACAAAGGAGATGGGAGCACTGCCTGGTCCAGAGAGGGCAAGAAATCACCGGGCTTCTTTCCCCTCCTGCCCTCCAGCTTCCCATCAGTGCCTCCCTTGGCTGAGCCCAGTGGCACGGGGGCCCTGGACATGTTGCTTGCAAGGGGCAGTCCCCAGTGATGTCCCCCAGAGCAGGGGAAGGAGGCGGGGTGAGTCCAAGGGCAAACAGGTATGCACAGCAAAATAAAGCCCCCTCCAAAAAAAAAAAAAAAGTGGACTTCTTGATTTTCTGCCTTCCTTTCCTTTCCTTCTACCTGGGTCAGAGGCTGAAAGTATCACAAGTGATGGCAGAAATTTTCCATTCATGTATTAAGTATTTCCTGAGCGTCCACTACAAGCCCAGCATTGTGCTAGGCCCTGGAAGCCGGGCAAGGGCACTGCTCCCTTGGAACTGGCTTTCTAGTGGGGATGGCAGAGGAGGGGGTGCTGGCCACACCCGGAACAAGAAGAATGGACAAGATAATTCCAGGTGGTTTCGTTGGTTTTGTTTTGTTTTGGCCAAGCCATGCTTCCTCCTGCCGAGATGACCATGAATCCGTTGCTTTCCCTTTTCTTTAGTTTGCCCCATCCCTTTTAGAGATCAAGCAGCAACATGGCAGGTCTTGGTGAATTTATCTAAGAAGTGCAGAACTGGTCTGTGCTAGAGTAAGAGGTGAACACAATTAGGCTAAGAGAGAGGGAGCGAGGGAAGGAAGGAGGGCGGAGGAAGAAAGGGGGGATGGAGGGAGACTTATCTGAATCGGAGTTCCCAGCAGACCCAGAGAAAGCCAGGGGCCCCAGTGGGGACAGAACCAGCCAGTAATTATAAAGCAGCGCCAGGGGCCAAGGCCTGGCCGGACGGCTCACGACACCGCCTGCCGGCCGCAGCGGGGCTGCCGAGGAAATCAGTTGAGTGTTTGAACTAAAGGAACCCGAGGCACCGGCTAGCTCCAAGCCTAAAGGCCGGGTTAATTAAGTTCCTACCTTATTAGAGTGAAATTTGTCAGGATTTGACTACAGCTGGTCTGAAGTTAATCTGTTGCCTTTAACTGATTTGCTAAGCGAAACAACAACAAAGGCGACTACAGGAAAAGATGCAAAATCAGGATGTCCATTGAGTATTGTTTATAATTGGAAAATACAGGGCGGGAGGGGGGGGTTAGGACAAATGTTCAAGGCTAGGAATTGGTTATATGAGTTAGATATATTTACATACTGAAATTTCATGCCCCTTTTGAGATGGGGCATAACTCTATTGGGACTTGGGAAAATATCCAGAATATATTGCTAAGTGATAAAAAGTGAGCTATAGGGAAACGGACTTTGGCCCAGTGGTTAGGGCGTCCGTCTACCATATGGGAGGTCCGCGGTTCAAACCCCGGGCCTCCTTGACCCGTGTGGAGCTGGCCATGCGCAGTGCTGATGCGCGCAAGGAGTGCCGTGCCACGCAGGGTGTCCCCCGCGTGGGGGAGCCCCACGCGCAAGGAGTGCGCCCGTGAGGAAAGCCGCCCAGCGTGAAAAGAAAGTGCAGCCTGCCCAGGAATGGCGCCGCCCACACTTCCCGTGCCGCTGACGACAACAGAAGCGGACAAAGAAACAAGACGCAGCAAAATAGACACCGAGAACAAACAACCAGGGGAGGGGGGGAAATTAAATAAATTTAAAAAAAAAAAAAAAATCTTTAAAAAAAAAAAAAGTGAGCTATACAAGAGATTGTATAGCACATTCCAATTTTTGCAGGAAAAGCGTATTTGTGTGCATAGAAAACGTGGAAGAGCACACACCAAGCTTTTTATCACATCCCGATTATTTCTTTCTACAGATGATAACATTTCCATATTTAAAATAAAGTAACTCTTTGGTATTGAACAGGGATTGCAGGATGCGTGTTTGACTTACCCAAGGGTACAGTTTTCCAAGATTTGACAAAATTCATTACTTTGGCAGTTCCATTCATCAGGTTCTCTCACCAACCTAAGGCCAAGGTCATGGGTCAGAGCCCCACAGTGCGGTCGGCTGGCCCAAGCCTACACCGACCTGCTGCTCAAGCATGGCCTACCCCCCTGCAGCAGGAAACCCAGCAGAGCCAGGGTGGGCCGGTGCTACCCCTCCCGCCCCAGGAGAGCCATGCACAGTCCCCAGGCCAGTGGGGCGCCGCTCCCCACAGTCCAGGTCTGAGCCCCACAGCCTGGCCCACCTCAAGCACAGTAAGGACAGAAACGTGGATTTAATTCAACAAAAGATGAGAGAGAGTAAACACCCAAATGAAGCTGAATGAACAAGTGGAATATGGGGAATGAACAGAAGAGATGGAATGGGATGGAATGCATAAAGTGAAATAAAACAGACTGGCATGAATGAACAAATAAGTGGAATGACTCGATAAAATGGAATTGAACGAATGAATGAATGAAACTGATGAATAAGGTGAAATGGGATGGAATAAATTAAATATAACAAGTGAATGAGATAAAAGAGATGGAATGGATGGATGGATGGATGGATGGATGTAACAAATGAATGAGATGAATGAAGGAAGACATGGCTGCTGCCCTCAGCGGCTCATAGTCTAGCAGGACAAGGAGACCTGTAAGCCAAGACTTGCAGGAGGATGTGACTGAGCTCTACTGCTAACAGGCTGTTAGCTGCTTGACCTTGCAGCAGGTTGGTGGCCGACACATTAACCCTCACAGTGACGGGAGGCTCCTTCATCAGTTCCTACTTTCAACTACTCTGAACTACTCTAAACTGCTAGTTCCTACTTTGCAAACCAAGAACAGTGACTGGGACAGCTTTAGTCAATCCCTAGGAAGAAGATGTAGCAGGTTGAGTCTTTGGGCAGCAGACTCTGCTGGAAGTTTGCAGGCAGGTTTAGCCCAGAGCCCTCCAGGGAACCACGGCTGAGGAGGGGCGGAGGGACCTGGAGGCAGTCTCAGAGGCCTCAGCGGCCCCACTAGGGTTAGGGTTAGGGTTAGGGTTAGGGTTAGGGTTAGGGGCTAGGGTTAGGGTTAGGGGTTGGGTTGGGGTTGGGGTTAGGGTTAGGGTTAGGGCTAGGGCTAGGGTAGGGCACTCTGGGCTGGAATGGCCTGTGGACTTGGTCTGCCTTGGGGTGAGGGGCTTACATGCACGCCCCCACCCCAGTCAGCCTGCCACCTGGTGCAGCCTACTTCAGCAGCAGGGATGTGTCATTTGGCGGCTCCCTTTAGTCTGGGAGATTTCCAGAGAAGGTTCTGCACAGTGTGGCATTGTCAGCAGCAAGGGGCGAGGACTGAATCCCTGGACTCAGTAGGACCTGGGAGCCACATCACCTCATCGTCTACCGAAACTCTGGTTGGAGGTTTGGAATCATTTTCCCAAGGGTTCAAAGTGAAGGGAAATCAAAGGAGAACTTGAACCTTCACACTCATGCTTGTTCCAAAAAGCTGGAACTTGATCCTGTGGTTAAGGCAAAACCCTAAAGAGTAGAATCCTGAAAGTGACTCAATCTGTTTCTTAGGTGGCAACCCCAATAACAGTGAAGAATGGGCAGGGACATCAGTGGCAGGGGGCACAGAGGGCTGGCCAGGAGGCTGCAGCAGGTATCTGGGCTGGTGGGAGGGGGTCCGACTGAGGTGGGCTGGAAAATAGTCCCCAAAGATCCTCAGGTCCCTGAGAAGGCTCACCCAACATGGTCAAAGGGACTTGACAGATGTGGTTAGGTTGGGGCTCTTGGGAAGGGGCGATGGATTGACCCAAAGTCATCACCAGGATCCATATAATTGGAAAGAGGAAGCAGGAGGGTCAGAGTTGAGAATGGAAGATACCACGCTAGTGGCTTTGGAGATGGAGGAAGGGGCCCTGAGTCAAGGAATGCTGGTGGCCTCTAGCAACTGGAAAGGCCAGGAAGAGAGTCTCCCCTAGAACCTCCAGAAAGAACGTGGCCTTGCTGACACCTTGGTTTTAGCTCAGCGAGACCCAGTTTGTCAGATGCTCAGTTTGTGTTCTTTAAACGGCTAAATCCATAGTCACTTGTTGCAGAGCAAGGCAGGAATGCTGAGGTTTGAGAGGAGGCGGGCATAGAGACTGCTGTAAAGTCAGATCACGGCCCTCTCTGCCCGTAGGAGCCACACTACATGTTTCTAGCTCTGACCTGCCAGGCTGTCCACACCGTCCTCTTTGCCAGCTCCTCCCTGCCACTGGCCCCTGCTTCCTTGCCAGACCCACTGGCTTTCTCACTGTTCCCCCAGTACACCAAACTCATTCCTCAACCAGGCCTGTGTGGCTGGTTGCTCCCTCTACCAAAAAAATCCCTACATGTTTGTTTGCACGTCTGTCCTCTCATCATTTAGGCTTCAGCTCAGATGTCATCTCAGAGAAGCCGTCCAACCACCCGAGCTGAAGCAGCTCCCCAGTGGTTCTCATTGCCCTATTTTAATTCTCTGTAGCACCTGTCCCTCTTGTATTTTTCTTATTTACTTTGTATATTGTCTGACTCCTGCTCAAGAATGCCAGCTGCTTGGGAGTGGAGACCTGTCCATTTTGTACACTGATAACTCCCTATTCCTAGAACAGTGCCTGGAATACAGTGGGCATGCAGAGACTTGGTGGGTGGATGGATGGATTATGGATGGAGATGGAAGAAAAGGTGGAGGATGGATGGATGGGAAGATGGGTAAACAGAAGAATAGATGACTGGGTGGGAAGATGATGGATAGGTGAGTAGAAAGATGGACAGTTGGAAGATAATTGAACAGAAAGATAGGTGGATAGAGGGACTGAAGAATGGAAGGAAGGATGGAAAAATGGTTGTAGAGAAGAATGGGTGGGTAGAAGGATAGAAGGATAGTTGGATGGAATGATGGAAGGGTGGATGGATGGGTGGGTGGATGGATGGAAAGATGGAAGAATAGATGGAGAGAATGATGATGGGTGGGTGGATGAGTGGATGGAAGGAAGGGAGGGCGACCATAAAATTCCCTGTGAGGTGGCTACCAGACTCAGCAGAACAGACATTGCGGATGCTAAACATTTACCATCCATGCTGAAAGGGGCTGGCTGTTCTACATCTTTCTGATGGGGACTTCTGGTGCCAAGTGACAGAAGTCAGCAGGCTGTGCCTCTAATCCTCTGAACCAGACTCCATAATCGTCTTAACTCATCAGCAAATATCTATATTTAATAAACACCCCATGCATACCTTTTGACTTAGCTGCTTTATCCCCAGGGCTTGATAATCCCAGTTCAAAGCATTAGCACTGATTTATCCCACCACCACTTATCCCACCACTCCTTTGTGCTCTGGTCTCCTTCCAAAAAAAGATTGGCTCACATCACTCCCCTGCTTAAAACCCTCAGGAGCTATCTGTGCTCACAGGGCACGTGCCACCCCAGGGCCCCTGAAGGCCTCCCCCGTCTGTGCCCGAGCCCGGCTCACCAGCTCCGCTCCTGTCCTCTCCTGCTCCAGGCACGTCAGCCCCCTGGGTTGCCACATAGCAAATTCCTCTCTCTTCTGAGGTCAGATCCTCTCCACCAGGCCTCTGAGCATCCGTGCACGCTGTTCTCTCGGCCTAGCACACTGTCGTCCCTTCTCTCCATATTGGGAAGGCCCCTCCTTCTTGAGGCTCAGTTGTCAGGACACAGAAGTCCCACTGGCCCTTCTTTCTCATCACGTCATCACATCTGATGCCATCATCATCTCCTGCCCAAAGGTTCACCCTGGCCCCCGGAGCAGAAGCCCAGGAGGGTCCAGCCGCTGCCTCGCCCCCAATGTTCACCCCACCCCCACCAAGCATCAGCTCCTCCCCTCTGCAGCCTCCAGCCTCCAGGCCTCCCCAGCACCCAGCCCCCCTCCCGCTCGCCCGGCAGCGGCAGCGGCCCCCACCCTGGCAGCCCCCTCCCCTCCACGCTCCCTCTGGTCGCCCTCCACCGCAGCCAGCCAGGCCTTGAAAGAGCATCAGCCTGCTCTCATCGGGCCTCTGCTGTCCTTCGAGTAAAATCCCAAATCCTTCCTTGCCCCTCAGAAGCCCCTGGGACCCCCCATCTCCCTCCCCAGCTTCTCATCACCACCCCCTCCCAAACTCTGTTCTTGGGCCCTATTGCCTTCCATTGGATTCCTTCTGAGCATCAGGTTCTCCCAGCTCCTGGGTTTAGCAGAAGCTGTTCCCTCAGCCCTCGGGCCTCTTTCTTTTCCCGCTTAGCCTGGATAATCCTCCTCATTTTCCATATCATCCTCCTCCTCACCGTCATCTTAACAACAGTGGAAGCCTGTTATCCTAGCCTTGGAGCGCTTACTATGCGCCGGGCACAGTGAGCCTCCCAGCAGGGCAGGGACGATTCTCCCAGCCCCGACAGATGAGCAAACAGGCAGAGCGCGCCACGAATGGCCCACACTCCTGGCACGGAAACTGGAGCGTGAACCCCGGGGCCCTCCTACCCACCGCACTCTGGGGCCACCCCATAAGCCCACCTCCCCCGAAAGCCCTTGTCCCTTGTCATCGTCCCAGGCCCCAAGGAGTTTGTTGTGCCTTCTCTTGGTGACTGTCTTTATGCTCCCTCGTCCTCCTCGTTCGGCTCAGTAAGTAGCTGTGGAAGAGAAGAACCGACTGAGTGGATGAACGAACCTGAAGGGATCCCTCCGGCAGAGTCAGTCACTTCTCCTGGGAGGCGGGGCTCCTGGCACAAACCAGTGGGTGAGGTCCTTATTACATTCTCATAAGTTGCTTGAGGGAAGCGGATTTGGCCCAGTGGTTAGGGCGTCCGTCTACCACATGGGAGGTCCCCGGTTCAAACCCCGGGCCTCCTTGACCCGTGTGGAGCTGGCCCATGTGCAGTGCTGATGTGCGCAAGGAGTGCCGTGCCACGCAGGGGTGTCCCCCACGTAGGGGAGCCCCACGTGCAAGGAGTGCACCCTGTAACGAGAGCCGCCCAGCGCGAAAGAAAGTGCAGCCTGCCCAAGAATGGCGCCACACACACGGAGAGCTGACACAACAAGATGATGCAACAAAAAGAGACACAGATTCCCGTGCCACTGACAACAACAGAAGCGGACAAAGAAGAACACGCAGCAAATGGACACAGAGAACAGACAACTGGGGCGGGGGTAAGGGGAGAGAAATAAGTAAATCTTAAAAAAAAAAAAGTTGCTTGATTTGCACTTTTTACTGTTTTCAACAAGGATGTGGGGCGAGAGGGGCCTTTTCCGTTGTGTTCTCCTCCCCAGCACCTAGGATGGCACCCACCCCCACTAGGCACCAAATACCTACTTGGGTTCATTGACTTTCTTTCCTTTTTTTAAATTTTCCTGTTAAAAAAAAATCCTTAATTATAAAATTGTAAAATAAATAGAGAAATAGATTGAAAGAAATTACAAATTTTTTAAGAGAGTGCGAGGCCAGGTTAGATTTAATATAATCAATTATAAAAAATGGCATAGCAGCAAACTTTTATAAATGTAAATAATGGTTCAAATATAATTGAAATGATTTATAACATAATTCTAATTTTTATATTACAGCTCTAACTCCTGGACATAATAATCTCTAAGAATGAAAAAAATGATTGGTATAGTTATTTAAATTCCATTTAGGCCATTGTAGCAATTTGATATAGTCATGGATTCCAAAAATAGATATTGGATTATGTTTGTAAACTAGTCTGTACCTGGGCATGATTAAATTATGATTAAGGCTTTGATTGGGCCACATCAGTAGTGTTGAGTCCCTGTCCCTTGGTGGGTAGGGACTCACAGATAAAAGACATGGGAAAGGACAGAACTGGAGTTTTTGATAGTGGGGTTTTGAGCTAGAGCCCAGCAAGTGAACACACAGGAGAAAAACACAGAGGAATGGAAATTGCTCTTTATACACAGCAGAAGTCCTGGGGAGAGGCAGAGCCATTTGCCTGATAGTCTACAGCTGGCTTTGTGGAGCAAGCACAGCAGCTGAGCCCAGAGAGAAACAGAGCCCTGGGAGGAGAGGAACCCAGGAAGCCTGAACTCTTGGCAGACACTGGCAGCCATCTTGCCCCAACACATGGCAAAAGACTTTGGTGAGGGAAATAACTTATGCTTTATGGCCTGATAACTGTAAGCTTCTACCCCAAATAGATACACTTTATAAAAGTCAACAGATTTCTGGTATTTTGCATCAGCACCCTTTTGGCTGACTAATACAGCCATAATTCTTTCTAGATAATCAAGTTCCTATTTGGGAGTTCTTCACATCTTATTGGAATGAATTACAGCAGATAACAATTTGCCAACTCATAATTTTATGAGGCATAGAAATTCAAAATCTTGTTCAACAGTAGTCATGATAAACCACTATTGATCCAGATAGAGTGGTTTAATTAATGAGTGTGCATTAGAAAGGGTTAAAGAATAATGAGGTATCCAAAAATATATCACTTCTTCAGTCTTCCTCAATTAGAAGTAAGTGTTTATTTTGTATGAAAAATTTACAGAATACTGATCACAGGAACAAATTTGCCAGTTACACTGAGTAATTATTGTTCATATACTATAATATTATTATTTTATATTTATCCAGTCTACTCCAGCTCCTTTTTGGTTATTATTTGCATGGAATATCTTTTTCCAACATTACACTTTTAAACAGGCTGTGTCCTTATATCTGAGGTGGGTCTATTGTAGGCAATGTATAGACGGCTCATATATTTTTATACATTCTGTCAGTCTATGTCTTTTGATTTGGGAGTTTAATCCATTAACATTCAGTGTTATTACTGTAAAAGCATTACTTCATCCATTTTGTCTTTTGGCTCTCTGTTGTCATATCATTCTATTGTCTGTCTTCTTATCCTTTAATTTACACTTCCTAATAATCATCATTTCTAAACTCTTCTCCAAATTGCTTCCCTTATTTTTTCCTTTCAGGTTGCATCTCCCCCTTTAATATTTCTTGCAAACATGATCTTTGGTAACATATTTTATCAGTTTTTGTTTCTCTGTGAAGACTTTGAACTCACCCTGATTTTTGAAGGACAGCTTTGCTGGATACAGAATTCTTGGTTGGCAGTTTTTCTCTTTCGGTACCTTAAATACATCACACCACTGTCTTCTCTCCTCCATGATTTCTGATGAAATGTTGGCACTTAATTTCCTTGCATGTGATGCTTTGCTTTTCTCTTGCTGCTTCCAGAACCCTCTCTTTATCTCTGATATTTCCCATTCTTATTAGTAGGTGTCTCAGGGTAGGTCTATTTGGATATATTCTGTTTGGGGTGCATTATACTTCTTCGATATTGATAATTTGTGTCCTTCATAAAGGTTGGGAAGTTCTCAGTCATTATTTCCTCAAATATTATTTCTGCCCCTTTTCCATTCTCTTCTCCTTCTGGAACACCAATAGTGTGAATGTTTGTGCATTCATGTTGTCATTTAATTCCCTGGGACTCTGTTCCATTTTTTCCATTCTCTTCTCTTTCTACTCTCCTGTCTTTTCCAGTTCAGACATTCTGTCTTTGAAATCACTAACCTCTCCACAAGCAATTAAAATCTGCTCTTACATGCCTCTAAAGTATTTTTAATCTCATCCATTGTGTTTTTCATTCCCATAAGGGCTGTTATTTTTTTTTGCAGGCTTTCACATTGTTCTTTATGCTCTCCCAGTGTCTTCTTAATGTCCTTTATTTCTTTAGTCATATTTTCTTTAAGTTCTTTGAAGTGATGTAGGAGAGTTGTGTGATTATCACTGATTAATTATATGAAATCCTGTATTTCTTCAGGATATTTGGTTTGTTCTTTTGCCCAGGCCATCTCTTCCTGTTTTCTCATGTGTCTTCTAATTTTTTGCTGATGTCTAGGCATCTGAATATGTTGGTGAATTTACTCTAATGGCTAATTTCTCTCTTGCCTATTTTTTTTCACAGCTCGTCCTTGATATTTGGTTCAACTTACTCTCAGTCTTTAAAATTGCCCAGCTTAAGTTTTCAAAATCAGACCAGGAACTCACTAGTGGAGCATGGATTATCTCCCAGGTGTTGGATACAGAGAGGACAGTTTTCGTCCATGCAATTTCCAGACCAGCCAGCAGATGGCACTAGGCAGTGCACCTTTCCACATAGGAATTTCAGTCTTGGCTTTCCTGTGTTCCTGTGTTGACTCTCCAGATCAGAGATTCAAGCAGGCTCTGCTGGCTGAATTCACTAAAGAAAAGCACCCCGACTTCCCCTCCCTTTTCGTCTCTCAGTCGCGCTGCCGTGAGCCAGGGTAAAACCACAGCTTAATATCTCGGGGATGGGGAGGGGAGCCCTTCCCAGCCACAGGGCCTTGGTAACTCACGTCTGTCATTTCGGTTTCTTCGTCTCCCTGTCCTTCACCTTCCTGGGAGTTGTATACGCTGTGTGGTCTGCTGACCCCCAAAGCAGGTCCCTCAGACAGCTTTTGGCTCTTTCTCCGTTGTTTTTGTGGGAGCATTCAGCTCTGCTTGTTAGCCCATTGTCGTCTTCCCACAATCCTCCTCATTGACTTTCTAACCTGCGTACGCAGATTACATTGCAGGTGGGAAGTGAAATTCTTTTCTGAGCCTTGAGCTCCATTTGGGTGAGAGGGAGGCGGCTCCTTGGAACCACTGGCTACGTCATCAAAACAGAAGCTCAGGGCAGGGCAGCAAAGCTACCAGGCCCTCGGCACGGAGGGAGAGCCAAATGAACGTCCGCGATCGGTCTTCCTGCTCCTGAGCCTTGATCTGTGCGTCGTTTACGGAGCGTCAAGCAGGGAGCTGTCTTCCACCTGCACGAGGGCGCCCTCCAGAACGTGCCAGGGGCTCGTGGCTGGAACACCCCCACTGCCCAGGGCTCTTCCAGGCCACGACACCAAGCCTCCCGGGGCAGCTGGCCCCACGTGCAAGCGTTTTCTGGACTCACGTCTGCCACGCTCTGTCAGGGACGTCCCGGCTGTGTTCTGAGAAGACCTGGGGCCACTTTAGGGATTGGCAGGAGCTTCCAGACTCTTCTCAACCAGAGCAGCTCCCTTGCAGCTCTTTATCCCCTTAGAATTTCATGTAAGAGTTTGTGTAGAAAAAGGATTCCCGTGACAAAAAACAGTTGGAAACTACCAAAATTGACCTCACTCTTCCCATTTTACAAGAGCAAAACAGAGTGGCTAAGAATGAATGTTCTGGAATCAGAATAGGCTTCAAATCCCAGCTTCACCCCTTCCTTGCTGTGTGACCTTGGGCAAGTGACTTAACTTCTCTAAGCCTCTGGTGAAATAAGGTCAATAAACCCTACCTTAGAACAGTAGTCAGCAAACTGTGGCCCATGAGCCAAATCCTGCCCACCGTGTTTTTATAAATAAAGTTTTATTGGAACACGGTCACACACATTCATCAACATATCATCTGTGGCTGCTTTTGGCTTTGATGGTAGAGTTGATCCAGTAGCTTAGACTGAATGGCTCTTTACTACCCAGGCGGCCCATTAGGCCCACCCTGAAGCATCAGGAAAATGCTGACACCAAGCCCCACACCCAGAGACTCTTATTCCATTGGTCTGTCTTGGGACCCAGCATCAGAAGTGTTTAAAGACCCCCAATGTGATTCAAACGTGCATCCGGGGCGCAGCCTTTCATCAAAACCCGTTCACATCCATACTCATGAAGAGCCCAAGAAACACGTGGTTAGCATTGACTGTTCTTATTCCAAAACGCTTACGGTTCCAACGTAGTATCAGCTCCCAGAAGGCTGGGTTTTAGACCTCCCTCCAAATCCTAAGAAATTGCACTTGGGTGATTGTGTGCTCTATGACACGATGCCAGTTCTAAAATAGGTATAACATTAGTAATGCGTTTTCTCTGGAAACAGCTCTGGAATTATATATATATTAGTGTGTGGTTTAAGTTCTGGTCTTTTGACCTTCAATTTTGTTAAAATCAAGTTTATATTAAAAGCAAAAATAGCACGCACGCCTTCCCCTTGCGAGGCTCTGAGTTGGTGGCGTCCTTCTCCTGAAGGTTAACATTTGAAAATGAGTCTTTCTTGTTAATATTTTAAAATGGCCTCAAGGACTATTAACCAGTTGGCAGAGGCAGGAATTTCCCCCAGGGCCCCATTTTTTCAAAGGAGAGAGCAATGGCTGGAGAAGGCAAAGAGGCGCAGAGGCCGTTGGAAGAGGAATGGCCCAGAACCTGCCCCGGCGTCCTGGCCGTGGAGCCTGTGTGCCTCATTGCTCATTTCAAAGGGTCTTGGGGGTCGTGGGTGGCTTTTAATCCCCAGGGAGAGGCGATCATTTGCTGGGTGATAATACAGGCAATTGTGTTCCAAAATGGTCTAGAAAGGAAACCACAGCCTGGCCGTAATTTCTTGTCTTTAAAAAAAAAATCTCATTTGTGGCATCTGGTGGGGACTTACTGTCATTAAAGTGGTGGCAGGGACTGAAAGATGAAACGACTGTTTGAGGAAGGGATGTTTTCCAGCTGAGCTCGGGGTCAGTTAAATCCCCGGCTGAGTTATCACGTCATCAGCATCTCTGTAACCCAGAGGTGAGCTCGACCCCTGCACCATGCATCACAGCTGGGGGCGTGGAGGCGGGCACGGAGAGGCTAAGACTGGTGCCCCCCCCCCCCCAGGGCAAGGATCAGGGCATGCAGCTGCAGCAGGGAGCTACCTGGGGTCGAGGTGGGGAAGTCCAGAGCGGTCAAGACGGCAGGAAATAGCAAGGCCACGCTGCCGGTCTCGGCACTGGCTGAAGCCAGCTGAGCAATGGAAGCTTGGCAAGCTGACGGCTCGCTGGGGCCAGGGACTTTGTCCTGCTTTTATTTTTCTGAGTGTTAAGGTTGGCTCGGCTGTACGAACCTGGATGGCCACAAGCCCCCCAATCCCACCCGCCTGCCTTCTAACAGTTTATTGCTTGAATAAACTCCTGAATTTACCGACCAGCTACAAAATCCTCAGAGTGGTACAGATTCCTCATCTGTAGAATGGGCTCAAATGATAGACCTGCTTCTCAGGAGGACTGTGGGAATTGAATGAGTAGTAGAGCAAAGCTCCTGGGATAAGGCAGATGGGTGCTCACTGGAACTCATCTTCACCTGACCCTTTTCATGCCTTATATGTATGATGGGTGTGGTTTAAAGCAACAACAACAACAAAAAAAACCCAGGTGAGTAGAAGAACAGAGAAGTTGAAGAAGTCTGGCTCTTCGGATTCGTTCTTCTGAATGAGTCCGGGTCCCTCCCAAGCTGAGCAATTTGTACAACCCTCCCCTGAAGCCGACGCGTGGCCAAGGGGTCACAGGACAGCCGCCGTCCTGGTTTGCTTTGCTGCCAAAAGCAGATACCATTAAATGGGCTGACTTTAACCACGGGAAACGTATTAACTTACAAGCGTACAGGTTTGAAGCCGTGAAAATGTCCAAAGCCGGGCATCATCAAGGCGATGCTTTCTTCCTGAAGACCGGCTGCCAGCCATCCTGGACTCCTCTGTCACACGGCAAGGCCAGCGGCGCCGTCCACGGGCCTCTCTCTTCTCTCGGTGTCCTTGCCTCCAGCTTCTGGTTTCCGTGGCTTTCTCGCTCTCTCCACCTGGCTTCCACTCTCTCATAAAGGACTCAGTGAGAAGACGAAGACCCACCTTGACTGGGGTGGGTGCCATCTTAGGTTCATATCCTACTCACCAAGCGCTCCTGCTTACCATGGGTCCAGCCCGCAGGAGTGGATCAGCTTTAAGAACGTGCTTTCTTGGGAAGCGGACTTGGCCCAGTGGTTAGGGCGTCCGTCTACCACACACACCGCGGTTCAAACCCCGGGCCTCCTTGACCCGTGTGGAGCTGGCCCATGCGCAGTGCTGATGCGCGCAAGGAGTGCTGTGCCACGCAGGGGTGTCCCCCGCGTAGGGGAGCCCCATGCGCAAGGAGTGCGCCCCGTAGGGAGAGCCGCCCAGCGCGAAAGAAAGTGCAGCCTGCCCAGGAATGGCGCCACACACACAGAGAGCTGACGCAGCAAGATGATGCAACTAAAAGAGACACAGATTCCCGGTGCCGCTGTCAACAACAAGCGGACAAAGAAGAACACGCAGCAAATGGACACAGACCCCAGACAACTGGGTGGGGGGGGAAGGGGAGAGAAATTTTTAAATCTTAAAAAAAAAAAAAAAAGAACGTGCTTTCCTGGGGTCCCTACAGCTTCAAACCCTCACAGCCATCCGGGTTGGGGTTGGGATTAGGGTCAGGGACAGGATTTAGTCCGAGGGCCACAGAGCTGCAAGGGAGACTGGACGGTGCAATCTCTCTCCCGGGTTGCCGTGTGCCCAGCGAACGCCCCATCATGCTGGGAGGAGGGAGAATGACCACACGAGCTCGCCAATCTCTCGGGCCCACTGCAGTCAGGAAGCTGATTAAAACCCAAGGCTGTCAGAGCCCACAGGACATGGGGGTGATTTAATCCTCGGAGCAGCTGGCCCGTTACGTCTCATAAATCACCCGCAAGAAATATTAGCAGAGCTCGCAGGAAATAAGCACCCAGCACAGCCATCGCCCATAAGGAAGCCTGGGAGGTGCCTCGGGGCTGGCGACCTTGGCACTCGACTCCCTCCATCCTCTGCTCGCACCTGCCCTCCGTGTTCTGTGTGCATTTCGGGGTTCGAAGAGGGAGAGGACCAGGAACCCAGGACTCCGCTTTCATCTCGAGCCTGCCTCTCAGAAGCTGCGTGACTCAGATCAAGTCACCATGCCCTCAGAGCCTCAGTTTTCCTACCTGTAAACAGGGTCTCTCACCTGCACGGAAGCCTCACCTATAAATAATGGAGTTTTAAACATCCACATGAGAAATGTTGAGTCCATACATTTTGTAAACTCCAGAGCAGGGCTGTCCAATAGAACTCTCTAGGGTGATGGAATGTTCTAGAATGGAATGTTCTAGATCTGTGCTGTCCAATATGGCAGCCACCAGCCTCATGGGGTTATGGAGCACTTGAAATGTAGCTGGTGCGACAGAGGAACTGACTCTTTAATCCTCTTTATTGGACGGTGCAGGTCTGCTTCCTCTCAAGGACTTCTTTGTCATAGCTGCCAGGTCCTTCAGGCTCTCTCCCCCTTGAGCCCTGAAAAAAGGTACTTCCAAAGTACCCTGGAGGGAAGCGGATTTAGCTCAATGGCTAGAGCATCCACCTACCACATGGGAGGTTCAGGGTTCAAACCCAGGGCCTCCTGACCAATGTGGTAAGCTGGCCTACGTGCTGATGCACGCAAGGAGTGCAGTGCCATGCAGGGGTGTCCCCCGCATAGGGGGGCCCCACACGCAAGGAGTGTGCCCCGTAAGGAGAGCCGCCCAGTATGAAAAAAGCACAGCCTGCCCAGGAGTGGTGCCTCACACACGGAGAACTGAAGCGGCCAGATGATACACCAAAAAGAGACACAGATTCCAGGTGCCACTGACAAGAATACAAGTGGACACAGAAGAACACACAGCGAATGGACACAGAGAGCAGACAACTGGGAGGTGGGGAAGGGGGGGAGAAAAAAAAAAAGTACCCTGGAAAAAGAAAATGAGAAAGGAAAAAACATGACTCTGGAACTCATCCACACTAGGAAAACTTGTCCGATAGCAGACAGAGGTGGGGGAACCTGCCTGGGACCAAGGAAGTCGAAGCCCTGGCTGTGGGGAGGAAGCACAAAAGGGGGATGTGTGGACATCAGCCAAGCTTGAAGATCTGGGGGCACGAGGCCCTCCCACTGCCCAGGAGGAGCAGCCTTGGGAGATGACGTAATCGACCACGCCACGCCCAGGCAGCTAAGAGCAGATGAGGCATTTCCAGAACGGGTGCACGTCAGTCTCTTCCCTGGAGCTGGCAGGTCTAGAAGGTGGGTTTTAATGTGAAAACTAATGTCAAATATAAAACGCTTAGTATGGAGACCGGGTGGTTCAGAAGCCGCAGCGGGGCCTGGTCTGAACCTGGTCCTCAGACGCAATTTATTTGGCCGGTGGGGTATACGAATTTTTAAAATTAGTTGCCAACATTTAAAAACCAGAGCGTTTTCTATAAAATCCATATTCCCAGCTTCTCTTGGGAAAAAAAGGAAGACGTGGCATTGTGGGGTCTGCTCTCCCTCATGGTGGCAATCAGCCAGCAGAGACCCCTTTGAAGGGGCCTTGCCCCTCCGCTCACCCCATGCTCTCGTCTGTCCCCCGCCCATGCCAGCCTGAGTCTGTGACGAGCTCCCTGTCCAGGGGCGAACGATATGGGACAAGAATCACCGACTCTAAGAATGGCCTGTGGAGACAGGAAGCTTATGGCAAACTTAGGCTAAGTCCATTTTATAGACGGGAAAGTGGAGTCCAGACAAGATAAACAACTCGCCCAGGATTTCAGAGTCATCAGTGAGCTGTGCTGAATGAGGAGCCAGATGTCTGGGTCCCGTCCTCGTGCAGGCCATTCTCATGGCCTAAAGACACACGTGCGTGCACATACACACACACACACACGCACGCACACCTTAAAGACACACACACACAGGGCCCAGCTCAGGAGCCTCCTCCCCAGACTCCAGACAGTCAACCTGCGGTGCGGCGGTCCCCGAGAGGAGCTGACGGTCGGGAAGGCGGCCTGGGGAGCTGGTGACCCCACCTGCCGGCCTCAGGCACTTCCAGTCTGAGGGGCTCCCTGGACCCCTCCCTCCCGCCCTCTGCCCGCTCTCAGCTGTGGTGCTCTCTTGAGACACCCTAGGAAAGAAATAAACGTACCCTTTACTTTTTCCA
This sequence comes from Dasypus novemcinctus, assembly GCF_030445035.2. NCBI lineage: Eukaryota > Metazoa > Chordata > Mammalia > Cingulata > Dasypodidae > Dasypus > Dasypus novemcinctus. Next base: position 4,978,272 of record NC_080690.1, read on the forward strand.
GCAGTGAGTCCCTTTTCCAATAATTGGGCAATAATTGTGTGTGTGTCTTTGGGCAAACATCCCCAGCATTGGTGGGGGGCCACGCCTGCGCCAGCACACCCGTGCTCAGTGCCACAGAGAACTTCACTTTGAAAGAGATTCTGGCGTATTCCATGGGCCCACTTCCCTCCAAGCAGGGAGGAACCAGGACCCACGTGCCCCCAGGTGCCTGCCGTGCCCTCCCACCAGCGACTCCAGAGTCCCCTCCCGCCGGTGGTCCCTCTGGGGCTTGCTCCCCTGGGACCTGGGCAAGCTGTCCTGCCACCCCAGAGCCCACCTCGCAGGGCAGAGGGAGACCCTGGGGGCACACATCCATCAGAACCAGGGACGCGGCTGAGAAAGGCCCCTGCCGGGCTGGGGGACCCTCTGCAAAATTCTAGAGGGATAATGACCCTCCCGCAGCTGTCACCGGTGAAGGCGGAGGACCAGAGCCTCCTGGCTGTCGGAGCTTCTCCCGGGCCTCGATGACCACAGGGCCCTTCGTGCCGTCCCAGATGACGACCAGGCCCCAGCCCCGGGGGTCTGTGCTCCCCAGCTGCAGGCAGGTGGAGCCAGTCTCCCTAACACGCCCTCTTCTCCCTCTTTCTCATGCACACGCGCTTGCACTCGCCCGCACCAGGACAGCGTGGGGACCACCTCCTTGAGCGCCGCCTGGCCGCAGACCAGACCCCGTCCAGAACCCGGAGGACGACAAGAGTGCAGGGCGCATGGTGAGGGGGCCGGTGCCCTCCTGCGCAGTTTTTTTTCTTCTTCTTCTTTTTTTTCAATGTTACGTTAAAAAAATATGAGGGGAAGCAGACTTGGCCCAGTGGTTAGGGTGTCCGCCTGCCACATGGGAGGTCCGCGGTTCAAACCCCGGGCCTCTTTGACCCGTGTGCAGCTGGCCCATGCGCAGTGCTGATGCGCACAAGAAGTGCTCTGCCATGCAGGGGTGTCCCCCACATAGGGGAGCCCCACGCGCAAGGAGTGCGCTCCGTAAGGAGAGCCGCCCAGCGCGAAAGAAAGCGCAGCCTGCCCAGGAATGGCGCCGCCCACACGGAGAGCTGACACAGCAAGATGACGCAACAAAAAGAGACACAGATTCTGGGTGCCGCTGACAAGAATACAAGTGGACACAGAAGAACACACAGTGAATGGACACAGAGCAGACAATCGGGGGTGGGGGGGAGAAATAAAGAAAAAATAAACCTTAAAAAAAAATGAGGTCCCCAAAAACCCCCCACCCCCCTCACCCCACTCCTCCCACTTCAACAACCTCTTTCATCATCATGGCACACTCATTGCATTTGGTGAGTACATTTTGGAGCACTGCTGCACCACATGGATGGTGGTTTACATTGTAGTTTACACTGTCCCCCAGCCCCCCCAGTGGGCCATGGCAGGACACACAATGTCCAGCATCTGTCCCTGCTGTACCACCCAGGATATCTCCAAGTCCTGAAAATGCCCCACATCACATCTCTTCTACCGTGGCCACTTTCTCCACCTCAATGCTACAATTTCTTCCATTACTAATCACAATAGTTTCATAGTAGAATATCAGTTAGTCCACTCTAATTCATATTTTCTTCCTCCATCCTGTGGACCCTGGGGTGGTGATGTCCACTCACCTCTATATCGAGAGGGGCTTAGATCCCACATGGATGATGGATGCAGTTCTCCTGCTTGCAGTTGTAGACACTCTTGGCCCCCTGGTGTGGTGGTTGACCTTCTTCACCTCCCTGTTAGCTGGCGGGGATAAGTCCAATAAACCAGAGGGTGGGAGTTGCAAGCTCGGGCCCTGTCGCGGGAGGTCTCTCCACTAGGTGGCGATCTTGGCCCCTCAGAGGTTTCCTTTCTCCTCTGGCCAGGCGGGAGGGAAGGGCTTTTTACCACCATCTCCCAACACTGGCAGCACCCGCAGCGAACCTTTCCCAGCTGACAGTTCTGCCACGCTTCTAACAGTTACAAGGCGGCCTTTCCTCTTGAGAAGGCAGGGGTGGGCTCTCGCTGCCCTCGCAGGCCCCCTGAGGCTGCTCTCCTGCCGCAGTGCCTGCGGTTCCGAACCCCGGGGTGACTCCATGGTGACTGAGTGCGGGGACCCCCGTCTGGGCGTTCAGGCCTGGAGGTCGTGGTCATGCCTCCGGGAGCCCCATGGGGTGGGCTCGTCCCCGGCCTTCCTGGGCGCTGCTGCTCGTGCATACATCTGGTCACCCAGAGGACAATTGGGGTACGCCTCATTGTGGCGCAGGTTCCCCCCAGCATCTGTCTTACTTCCCCCTGCAGCCTACCTGACCCTCCCACGGGGCCACACCAGCTCAGGATGGGCCGCTCACGGGCTCCCAGCCTACCCCACCGACAACGTCCTCATTTCCTGGGCACCACCAACCGGGCAGCTTAAAACAGCAGATGCTCGCCTTCTCTTGTGGTTCTGGAGTCTAGAAGTCCCAAATCAAGGTGTCAGTCGGGCCACATTCTCTCCAGAACCTGGAGGGGAGAACCCTTCTGTGATGGTGAGGCTCATGTGTCACCTCGGCCAGGTAATGGTGCTCATTTGTCTGGTCAAACAAGCCCTGGGCTAATTATATTCTAGTACAAGGGCATTTCATGGACTTTCATCATCAATGAGTTGATTGCATAGATGGTTGATTGCATCTACAATCAACTAAGGAGACTGATGTCAGCAAGGAGTGCCATCTCATCCAATCAGCTGAAGGCCTTAAAAGGCGAAGTGGTTTCAGCCTTCAGAGAGAATTCCCATCTCTACTTCAGACACATGGCATCTCCTGGGAATTCATCGAGGACCTTCACGGGAGGAGCTGCTTTGCAGCCTGCCCTATGGCATCTGGACTTGGGCACCCCACGGTTGCGTGAGACGACTTCATAAAACCTCACCCTATTTAAGATCCCTCCTGTAGGTTCTGTTTCCCTCAAGAACCCCAACGGACACAGCATCCTTGTCCCCTGCAGCTTCCGGAGGTCCAGCTGCCCCTTGGCTGGGGTGGCCTCCCTCCCACCACTGCCTCCGTCTTCCACGGCCAGCTCCTCTCTGTCTGCTCCCTGCCATCTCTCACAGCGACACTGATCACTGGGTTTAGAGGCCACCCTACTCCAGGATGATGATATCTTGAGATCCTTAACTACGTTTGCAAAGAAACTTGTTCCAAATAAAGTCACTTTCTGAGGTTCCTGGTGATATCTTTTTTGGGAGGGACATCATTTAGCCCCCTGCACTTGGCAACGTAACAGTGGCGGGAGGTGACTGACCATGGACTACACCTCCAGTGGGTCCTCAGACAGGCACTACGTCATCCACATGGACAATAAGGAGACGGAGGCGTAGCTAGAGAAAGGGGGCGTCCTGCGTGAAGCCCCCGCCGGGAAGGGGCTGAGCAGGGAGCAGGACGTGCTTCAGCTCAACTGCAAATTCTACCCCATTAAGCGACAGGATCTCATCCTCTGAAAATTACATCAACCCCAGGCGTTTAATAACATTAGCCAGGAAGACAAGCAGGCTTGATGAGATTCAGCGTGAATGGAAATCTGGCTTCTCCACATACATCAGGATCACAGTTAGACTGTAGAAGCCCATAAAATTGCCTCTTGGCAGGGCTGTCAGAATCAGCTGATTCCATAATAATAGTCCACATCCTACCCAAAGCAGTAGGCAGCCTTCCGTGTAATTTCCGATAACTTCAGCGTTCCCACCAACATCCTGGGACTTATTTTCCCTTCTAAATACATTTGCAAGTGGTGAGTTCTCCTTCTCAAATCCATGCACATGAAAAGGAGAAGCCAGGGGATGAGATCCTCCTTTGAACACTTTCTGCAGGAATGAATTTATCATTCTATTGATCTGGCCCCAGAGTGGCACTGGACTTAAAAGTCAGAGACTTGGGGAAGCGGCTGTGGCTCAATCAGGTGGGCTCCCGTCTACCATATGGGAGGCCCTGGGTTCACGTCCAGGGACCTCCTTGTGAAGGCAGGCTCACCCACATGCCACGGAGAGTCGCCAGCCCGCAGACGCCACGGAGCGCCGCCTGACTAGCAAGCGCCGTGGAGAGCCGACTCAGCAAGGTGACAGAGCAAAAAAGGTAGACAAGCAAAAACCCAGAAGAGCGTGCAGCAAACGGACACAGAGAGGAGACATCAAGCAAGTTGCAAGGGGGGAGGGAAAATAAATAAAAACACAGAAGAACACACAGCGAATGGACACAGAGCAGACAGCACGCAAAAAGCCACAAGGGGGGGATTAAAAAAAAGACAGAGACTTGGGTTTAAATTCCTGCTCTGGTCTTTTGAGGCTGTGGGACTCTGGGCCAGGCACTCAGCCTCTCTGGGTCTTGCCATCCTTACCTGCAAGATTGGATTAGAGCCCTCCCAAATCAAGTGAGACCGAAGCTCATTTTGGCCGTTTGTAAATTATAACACATTATGCCGACGTCAGCTGCTATTCCTCTTCTGCCAAGCACAAAGGGCGTGCTGCCAATATTTGACGATCTGGGCCTCTTCATTTTTTAATCTCATTTATTCTGTCTCAAGTTCAAATGCATTTCCTTAATTAATTTCTCTTTATACTTCACTCTTCCAAGCCCTAGATGCCCACAGTCACAGTGAGGTGGTACAACCAGAAGCAATTAAATTCCTGTTACAGCTTAACAGTGGCTGATGGTTATGAGCTCACAGCTCAGAGAAAGGAATCTGAAGTTATCAGCATTCCAAATGAACGCCGGCCCCAGAGAACGGTTTGGTCATTTCCCGAAAAGTTAAAGAGGAATTACCATAGGACCTGGCAATTTCACTCCTAGGTATATACCCAGAAGATACTCAAACAGATACTTGTGCACCAATGATTAGAGCAGCATTTTACATCATAGCCATAGGGTGGAAACAACCCAAGTCTGCATTGACAGATCAATGCATAAAGGAAATGTGGCGTACCACACAATGGAATGCGGCGGCTTGCTCGGTCGGTAGAGGTGGGGTCTGGCTGCGGATGAGGGGTCGGTCCAGCTCAGGACGAGGGGTCGGTCCCGCTTGGGACGAGGGATCGGTCCCGCTTGGGATGAGGGGTCGGTCCGGCAGCAGACGAGGGATCGGTCTCACAGGGGTTGCGTGGTTCGGCTGACGGGGTCGCCCGGCGAAGCCGGTGACGAAGGGGTCGCCCAGAGAAGCAGGTGACGAACTGGGGACAAGGGAGGCCAGGCCCTTGTCGGGGGCTCTCAGGACTGGAGGGCGCACGGCAGAAGAACTACCGCGGAGACAAGGTAAACACGCAAGTCCACTTTATTGAGGGAGAGGCAACAGTTTTATAGGGGCTGGGGAAGGCTGATTGGTCAAAGCCACGCCCTGTTCTGATTGGTTGCCGGCGAAAGGTCAGTGGGCGGTGCTGGATGGGGGAGGGGTGGTGGTTAGGGATTGGCTGTCGCTGTTGCTGGGGGAAGGGGCAGGGTTTAGGGATTGGTGGCTGCTGTTGCTGGGGTGGAGGGCAGACTTGAGTTTCCCGCCCATGCCTGGCTGTTGCTGCTGTTGGGGGAAGGGAAAAGGGCAGACTGGATTTTTCCGCCCACGCCTGGCTGTTGCTGCTGTCGGGGGAGGGGAAAAGGGCAGACTGGAATTTTCCGCCCTGCGCCTGCGCAGGGAGAAAGAAGAAGAAGGGTGCCGCCCCACAAGGCATCGTGTGGCGCCATCCGGGAGGAGGGGCAGCCGCGGAAGCATGGCTGCCGAGAAGGGGAGACCCGAGGGCACTCTGTGTCCATACTGAGCTCCCTTCAGGGGTGGCGGTGAGTCCGACCAGCCACCCTATTATGGGGGCAGCGGCTTGGCCTGCTGCGGCTGCTCCCCCGCCAGGCCAGCAAACCACACTTCAGCCCGAGGGGTGACCGCATTTCCCCCTTCTTTTCAAATAAGGGCCAGGATGGCAGCAGCAACAAGTAGCCGAGGCCCAAGAGGCAGTAAGCAATGAGGGAAGCGGGGCTCAAGAGGGAGGTGAGTATGACGGGGATATAAATGTACAATTTAGGGGGCGGTATCTTGCTGTTGCAAGCAAGGGTGGCCAATGTCCAATTCTTGTTGATCTCGGCGGCTATAAGGTCCATCTGTTGTTAAAAGTCCCGAATGACAGCGCGTTACAGGTAGTTGATCCCTTCCTGGCGGCGAAGAGTGGCAGAGGCAGACCGTGCGATGGTCTAGAGGATCGCAGCTGCGAGGACAAGTCGCGTCAGGGCACCAGCAGCGGTGGCGGCGGCAGCGCCGGGAGTGGTGGAGACGTAGGCGAGGACAAGAAGGCCAAGGTCTCCACGGGCGCGAGAGAGGCCGATGTCAACGGGGCGTGCCGACACGGGGCGGCCCAATCTGCAACGCAACGGGGGTTCAAGCAAAAAAGGAGGGGGGCAGGGGATGAGAAAGGATGCCCCGGATGGCTGAGAAGAGGAGCGAGGTCGAGACAGGAGGAAGCCCCGCAGAAGCATGGGGAGGCAAAGGCAGAAATGCTACTAGATGCTAGAAAGCAGGCTGAGGGCCGGGGAAAGCGGTTTGCGGGCCGTTTAGCGGGGCTGGAGCTGCCCGAGAGCGATGGCGGCATGAGGGGCCGCGGTTACAGAAGACTTGGGGCTGTTTCAAAGAGATCTTACACCGGTGAGTGTCTAGGAGACCGGCGAGGGCCCGAACTTGCGGGGCTTGCTTAGCAGATAGGATGTTACCCATTGCTAATGGCCTTTTGGAGCCGATAAGAAAAGGGGCCCTTACCTTGAGAGCGTGGCGATGGGAGCCGAGGTGCGCGGTGAGACGAGGGGTCGGAGCCAGTGGGGCTCCAACGGTGGTTGCGGGCCAAGAGAAGGCCCTGACGAGGGGAGGGCGGAACGACGAGCAGTGGAACAAGGCAAAGGGTAGCAAGCGCGGAGGGGAGGAGGCAGAGGTGAAGGCAGGGATGGAGGTGCTCAGGCATGTGCTCCTGAGTTTTATTGGCGCCTCTTAATCATAGCGGGTCCGTATAAACCCCCGACATGGAAGGAGAAAGCCATCCAGCGATTCTCCCAGACCGCCGTGGATCATATGAGGTCACCAAGGTTCAGGAGCAGCAATGCAGAGCAAAAAGATAGGGGTGAGAAGAGAGGAGGGCGTAGGGCTGTGGTAGGGTTACTTCAGACGTGCAAGCGCGCGCTCGCGAGAAATCCAAGGCTCCTCTTAATCATAGCGGGTCGGTATAAGCCCCCGACATGGAAGGAGAAAGCCATCCAGCGATTCTCCCAGACCGCCGTGGATCGTATGAGGTAGCCAAGGCTCAGGTAGCAGCAATGTTGCACGAGAGAAGCCCCACGGTGAGAAGAGGGGGGGGGCCGCCAGGTTATGGAGTGAGGCTGTGGTGGAGTTGCCTTGCCCCACGTTGGGCGCCAACTGCGGCGGCTTGCTCGGTCGGTAGAGGTGGGGTCTGGCTGCGGACGAGGGGTCGGTCCAGCTCAGGACGAGGGGTCGGTCCCGCTTGGGACGAGGGATCGGTCCCGCTTGGGACGAGGGGTCGGTCCGGCAGCAGACGAGGGGTCGGTCTCACAGGGGTTGCGCGGTTTGGCTGACGGGGTCGCCCGGCGAAGCCGGTGACGAAGGGGTCGCCCGGAGAAGCAGGCGACGAACTGGGGACAAGGGAGGCCAGGCCCTTGTCGGGGGCTCTCAGGACTGGAGGGCGCATGGCAGAAGAACTACCGCGGAGACAAGGTAAACACGCAAGTCCACTTTATTGAGGGAGAGGCAACAGTTTTATAGGGGCTGGGGAAGGCTGATTGGTCAAAGCCACGCCCTGTTCTGATTGGTTGCCGGCGAAAGGTCAGTGGGCGGTGCTGGATGGGGGAGGGGTGGTGGTTAGGGATTGGCTGTCGCTGTTGCTGGGGGAAGGGGCAGGGTTTAGGGATTGGTGGCTGCTGTTGCTGGGGTGGAGGGCAGACTTGAGTTTCCCGCCCACGCCTGGCTGTTGCTGCTGTCGGGGGAAGGGAAAAGGGCAGACTGGATTTTTCCGCCCACGCCTGGCTGTTGCTGCTGTCGGGGGAGGGGAAAAGGGCAGACTGGAATTTTCTGCCCTGCGTCTGCGCAGGGAGAAAGAAGAAGAAGGGTGCCGCCCCACAAGGCATCGTGTGGCACCATCCGGGAGGAGGGGCGGCCGTGGAAGCATGGCTGCCGAGAAGGGGAGACCCAAGGGCACTCTGCGCCCATGCCGAGCTTCCTTCAGGGGTGGCGGTGAGTCCGACCAGCCACCCTATTATGGGGGCATTGGAATTAGGCCTACCGCGGCTGCTCCCCCGCCAGGCCAGCAAACCACACTTCAGCCCGAGGGGTGACCGCAATGGAATATTATTTAGCCATTAAAGGAATGACGCTCTGCTACCTGCAACAACACGGACGACCCCTGAAGACATGCTAAGTGAAAAGAGCCAGACGTAGTAAGACAAATGTTTTCTGAGTCCATTTACACACAATACTAGAATAAGCAAATTCATCAGGAGAGAAAGCAGATTAGAGGTTCCTGGGGGTGGGGGGAATGGGAAGTTACTGCTGAATGGGTATGAGTTTTCATTTGGGGTGATGGAAAGGTTTTGGCAATAGAAGTTGGTGACAGTAGCACATTGTAAGTGTAATCAATGCCACTGAAGCAGCCACTTAAAAAACGGTTAAAATGCTTAATATTCTATACACGTTAACATAATAAACAAAATAAAACAGAAGAAAGACTGCTGCCCCTCTGGAAATGAATTCCACATGACAAGGAGAGGCTGTACCTGGCACTGGGCCTCCAGAGCTAAGTGACAGCAACGTAGACCCCCCCCTCCACCCCTCCACCCTGAGCCTCCTCTGCATCTTGAGCTGTGGGGGTGGGAACTCCACCCTCCCTTGGGCCAGCTCTGCAGGGGGCTGGGCCTGGGGCAGAGTGGTCCCTCCCGAGCCAGGGCGCACGTGGCTGCCTTGTCCCTGCGCTTCTATCCTCTCTTTGTCACTCGCATGCTTGGCCACCAGGGAAGGTCCTTCCCTAAGCCATTCTGGGGCATCATAATGCATTGCTGATGTGGGGGCTGCAAGGTGTACCAGGGCTGATCAGTCAGCAGGGAGAGCATGGCAAGATGGACTTTGACATGTAACCAAAAGTTGGCAAAGGACAGCCCAGTATACCAGGGAGAGCAGCACCCTTTGGAAGAGACAGCCATCCTGGTTTCCCAGCCCTGAGGCTCACCTGCATGCTTATTTCCATAGTGTAAACAGACACTCTACCTGGAGATCTTTTTTTTTTTTTTCAAGTTGTAGATTTACAGAAAAATCACACAGAAAGCACAGAGTCCCCATATACTTGCCTTCCCCCACTGCACAGTCTCCCCTATTATTAGCATTTGACATGAGGCTGGTACCTTGTTGCAACTGGTGAAACATCATGACTATAATTATATTTTTAATTATAGTCCATAGTTTACATTAGGGTTCTCTGTGTGGTACAGTTCTATTCTGGTAACATAAATAAATCATTTAAACCACTTTCAAGCACACAATTCAGCAATGTTGAATTGTGTTTAACACATTCAAAGTGTTGTGCTATCGTCACCACCATCCACAGCCACAACTTTTCCATCACCAGAAACAGAAGCTCTGTGTCGATGAGCATGAACTCCCATTCCCCACGCCAACCCCATCCCTGGTAACCTGTACTCTAATTTCTAACTATGGCTTTGCATATTCCAATTATTTAGTACAAGTGAGATCATACAATATTTGTTCTTCCGTTTCCAGCTTCTTTCACTCAACATGATATTTTCAAGATCCCCCTATGTTGTCACATCTACTAGAACTTTATTCCTTTTCACAAGTGAATGATATTCCATTGTACCTAGATACCACATTTGTTTCTGATGAAAAATCAGTACTTAATCTAATTGGGGCTCTCTTGGACTCAACATGTTTCTTTTCTCTTGTAGCTTTCAGACTTCTTGTCCTCTGCATTCGACAATTTGACCAGCATGTTTCAGGAAGTATTTCTCTTCAAGCTTGCGTGTTTGGTGTTCACTGGGCTTCTTGGATGTGCACATCCATGTCTTCACTAAGTTTGGGAAGTTGACTGTCATTATTTCTTTGAATAGTCTGTCTGCTCTTTTCTCTCTTCTCCTTCTGGGACTCTCATAATGTGTATATTTGCATGCTTGATGGTGTCCCACAGGTCTCTTAGGCTATTTTCACTTTTTATAATTCTTTTTCTCTTTCTCGGCCTCACTCATTTCAATTTCATTTCAATTTTGAGGTTCCTCTATGTTGTCACCTCTACTAGAACTTTATTCCTTTTCACAACTGAATGATATCCCATTGTACATAGATGCCACATTTGTTTCTGATGAAAAATTGTCCTCGAATTCACTGATTCTTTCTTCTGCCAATTCCAATCTGCTGTTGAAATCCTCCTGGGAATTCTTCATTTCAGTGGTCTACAACTTCAGTAGTTCTGTTTGATTACTTTTAAAATTTTCTATGTCTTTATTGAGATTCTCATATTGTTCATTCACTGTTTTCCTGATATCCTTTGGTTCATTCTCTGTATTTTCCTTCATCTCCTTGAGCATACTGAAGATCATTTGAAAAAATTCTTTATCCAGTATATCCATAGTGTGGTGTTCTTCAATGATGTTTTCTGGATTTTTATCCCCTTGCTTTGGATGAGCCATCATTTCCCGTTTCTTTGTCTTGTAGTCTTTTGTTGCACACTCTACATTTTGATACTTTAAAATGTTAATTCTGGTATTTATTCCCTGAGATGTCTGTTTATTGAGTTTGTATCCAGCTAGTGATATGACAGAGATTTTCTTGAGTGTCAGGAGCTAAAAAAAAAAAAAAAAGAAAGCTAAGCTAAGCAAAAAGCACCTTTCACATCTTTGCAGATTGGCTTTGCGTAGCTGGGGCTCTCCATGAGCGTTCGGCCCTCCTGTGAGGCAGGCCACCCAAGGTGAATGTGAAGTGCAGAGTCCTCCCTGTCCTCTCTGGGCCTGCACCTTGTCCTCGGCTGATTACAGTTGATTGCCCCCTCTCCTCTCCCAGGCGCTCCACTGCTGGACTTGAAGCAGGTGGGCCTTTGCCCCTGGCCACCCACTCAGCTGTTTCTACTCTGCCTTTTGTCTCAAGCTGCTTTTGTCTCTTCTTCTAAGGACACCAGTGATCTGAGATGAGGGGCCCACCCAACTCTAGTGCAGCCTCATCTTCATGTAACTACTTCCACCTGCAAGGATGCTATTTCCAAATAAGTCATGTTCCCAGGAACTGGGGGGTGAGAATTTGAACATATCTTTTGAAGGAACACAGCTCAACCCATAATGCAGGAATATCTGAAACGGACAGTCAGGAGAGGTTCTCAAGGATGAGACAGTGGGCTATAAACTGGAGGAGGAGCAGGAATCAGGAAGTGCCAAGTGTGGAAAGAAAAGCCCATGGACAGGGACCAGCGCAGGGGAGGACTGGGCTTCCTAAAAAATAACTAAAAATAAGACATAAATTTTAAAAACACATACTTTAAAAGATAGCTCCTTCAAAAGCTCAAACCACAACTCTCATACAAATATAAGATGAACCCACATCAAACATATTTTAACTCATAAAATAGTGAGGGAACTAGTAAGATGTTACAACCAGTTCACAGGAGGATATGAATAAGCATATATATGTGTGTGTATAGAAAAAGGAATTTTGAAGTGAATTTGCAAATTGATGCAAAACAGATCTATCTACTGGGTAACAAGTGACTGATTCCACTAAAAACAATTAGTGCTCATTCCAATGGATTAGAATCATTTTCAATTTTAATAGCTTTCTACCCCTTTTAGTTAAAAAACAGCTCAAAGTCATTGCATCAGGGATAAAACCAGATGGGGGATTTTTAAAATAATATCAAATGGTTGTATTTTTAAAAAATAAGCCATTTGTTGACAATTAACTTTTCTTAGAAAACACAGAAACAAGAGTAAAATAAGCACTCCTGACCAATACTCACTAGCCCTTGCAGGAAATGAAGATGCCTTGGACAGGAGCCTGCAAATGTTTTTCCTTGTACTTAGTCCGAGCTTCCTCCCTCATTCTAGGATCCCAAGTTTTTTCACCTCTTACAGGGGAAAGGAAACTGGCTAAAAGATTCATGTACAGGGAAACGGACTTTGGCCCAGTGGTTAGGGCGTCCGTCTACCATATGGGAGGTCCGCGGTTCAAGCCCCGGGCCTCCTTGACCCGTGTGGAGCTGGCCATGCGCAGTGCTGATGCGCGCAAGGAGTGCCGTGCCACGCAAGGGTGTCCCCCGCGTGGGGGAGCCCCACGTGCAAGGAGTGTGCCCGTGAGGAGAGCCGCCCAGCGTGAAAAGAAAGAGCAGCCTGCCCAGGAATGGCGCCGCCCACACTTCCTGTGCCGCTGACGACAACAGAAGCAGACAAAGAAACAAGACGCAGCAAATAGACACCAAGAACAGACAACCAGGGGAGGGGGGGTAGGATTAAATAAAAAAAAAAAAAAAAAAAAAATTCATGTACAAGGTCCCAACAATTTTAAAGCTATTTGAGCCTAATTATTTGCACATTCTAGTTTGCGAATTTGAGACGCAACAGCAAATAAACTCTACTGAATACATGTGCACGCTCCCAGCTCTCCTTTCTTTGAAATGGCATCATTGAGTCCAGACCATTTATTTTCCTTGACATCACTTTTGTTTATCCCAAAACACAGATCCTAAAATCCCTATGCAGTCTCCAAGTTCAACCATCAAGGTTTGTTTCAGGAAAACCTCAGGCTGCTGTAGTGGTATATGTATGTGTCTATGCATATATACATATCTGTGGGGTCTACTGGGAGGCATCTCCTGCGACAGGCAGGCCAAATGGCAGTACGCTGCAGGGGGCACACACGGTCAGCTCTCCTGCTGCCATGCTTGCTTCCTGGCCAGTCCCACACCACCCACCATCGAGGCTGGTATCTTGAGATCAGTGCAGACACTGGCTACCTCATTCTGCAGTTGTACTCTGATAACCGAATCCATTTCATCCTTAGTTAAATGGCGCTTTCCACTGGTGGTGGGCAGATTTGTCGAACCCATCCTGGGAAGGAGCAGGGGTCCTGGCTTCCCAGCTCTGGAGAGGGTGCTGGCACAGCTTCTTTCTCCTGGGCGGCCAGGAACTCAGGAATCGCTCATTCTCCCCATGGCCCGGAGACGTGATTTAGTTTTGGATCCACCACCTGAGGAATAATTCTCTCTCCTCCAGCTTCCGGCAGCCCTGACTGAACCACGCTCTGCCTTAGCCCATTTCGCAGCTGGGTTTTGTTCATTGCAGAATTCCATTCCTGCTTGTCCAGGTGTGCTGACACAAAATTATCCTCCTTCTACCTCAGCTTTTGGTAAGGTAGCCTGGTACCCACACCTGCCAGTTAGTCCTGGTGGAGGCTGTCACACAGCTGGCTCTTGAGGGGCTCAAGAGGCGAGGCGACGAGCTGCAGGTCACCGGGGCCGGGGGGTGGGGGGCTGTGAGCTCCCCCCCAGCCCCCAGATTGAGGGGTTTCTCATTTGTTTTTTTGCCCCTTTCAAAAAACTTTCACAATTTTTCCTGACACGTAATTATCGAATGTCTTCCTTATGCCTCTATGGGGTTTCATTTGTTTTTTTAGGGCAATCACCTTTTGCTACAAAACTGTCTATGCCCCCAGAGCTTATGGTCACTGTCTCATCAAGGTGACTTCACCATTTCAGGAGAACTCTTGCCCAGGAAGAGGAAGCTGCAAATAATTTTTTTTTGTTGTTTCAAGAACTTCTCCCAAATCTATTTATCCATTTAGTCCTCAATAGAGTCAATAGGACTTCTTCAGATGAGTCAAGACTCCTAAACCTTTGCTTTCTAAAACCACCAATCCCAGTCAGTTCACTGTGAACTTTGCCCATGGAGAGACCTGCCTTAAACCAGATCAGGAAAAATGAAACTCCTCGATACCTCACCACTGCCTTCCCCCTTCCAAGGAACGGCCAAGTCTCTGGCAGTGTAGTAGTCATCCTTCCTGCAGGAAACAATAAATTTTGCTAGTATTTTTGGAGAGCCAGCATTTCAATATGTTTATGTATATTCTACATATATAAACATAATTTTAAAACCCAAACAAGATCATACTTTATATTCTTATATATTCTGGACATGCTTTTTTCAGTCAATAAACTCCATCTTCCATTCCAGTAAGATTTCTTTTTTTTTTTTTTTAAAGATTTATTTATTTATTTAATTTCCCCCCCTCCCCTGGTTGTCTGTTCTTGGTGTCTATTTGCTGCGTCTTGTTTCTTTGTCCGCTTCTGTTGTCGTCAGCGGCACGGGAAGTGTGGGCGGCGCCATTCCTGGGCAGGCTGCTCTTTCTTTTCACGCTGGGCGGCTTTCCTCACAGGTGCACTCCTTGCGCGTGGGGCTCCCGCACGCGGGGGACACCCTTGCGTGGCACGGCACTCCTTGCGCGCATCAGCGCTGCGCATGGCCAGCTCCACACGGGTCAAGGAGGCCCGGTGTTTGAACCGCGGACCTCCCATATGGTAGACGGACACCCTAACCACTGGGCCAAAGTCCGTTTCCCTCCAGTAAGATTTCATCTCATCTAATACCCAGATTCAAATGATCCCAATTGACCCACAAATGTCTTTTATAGCTGGTTTATCCAAACCAGCATCTTATCACTAAGCAGGCAATTAATCAGTTCACAAAAAGATCCAAGACTCAAGAGCCTCAAGAAGCAGGTCAAGGAAGTGGAAAGAGGATTAGATATACCCACTCACCCATCCACCCATCCACCTATCCACCCATCCACCCATCCATCCATCCATCCAATGCTTATTTTATGCCCAGTCCACAGCAGCCCTTATGCAAGGTACGTGATTGACCACTGGCAGCTCTGGCCCAACTTCACCCTCAGCCAGACTTGAGAACAACTTCTCAGACCCAGGTCGGCTTCCACTCTACAATGCTGGCCTGGGTGTCAGTCTACCATTCCTGCTGGGACAAGGAAACCATCACCCAACTTCTCTTCCACTGTTCCCTCATCCAGACTTGCTCGAAATATATAACTGATAGACCTGTGTGTTCTTCTCAGTTATTTAGCTAGGAAGAGTATTGGGTTAAAAAAAACAAGATTTCTGCTGACAGCAAAATCAAGTCTAAGTATTTTCTTTTAGGATAAAAATGATTTTGTGTTTCAGCATTTTTTTAAAACCAGGTCAATTATTCTATTGCTTTCAGCTTCTCAATTGTGCCTGATTAAGTACTTGCTCTAGAATATTGAGGGTCCATTAGAGGAGAGGACACTTTCCTGGTGACCTTCTCCTTCCTCTCTAAGGAAAATCACTGCCCTAGATTTATAAAATCTTCACAAAGTTAGAATATGTCTGGAGTAAAAAGCTCTTACAAGGTGTGAACACAAATTATGAGCTTTTCCAGCACTAAAACTGGACTTGTCCACTCTAATCCATATTTTATTCCTCCATCCTGAGGACCCTGGGATGGCAGTGCCCACTCCACCTCTAAATCGAGAGGGGGTTTAAATCCCACATGGCTGATGGATGAGATTCTCCTGCTTGCAGCTGTTGACTCTCTCGGTTCCCTGGTATTGTGGTTGATCAGTCTCACCTCCTTGTTAGCTGATCTGGGTAAGTCCAATGAGTCGGAGAGTAGGTGTTGCAATTCTGCTGAGGCTCAGGGCCCAGCTGGAACATGGGCAGTCCAGAGATTCAAGTCTCCTGAGCCTACACCAACCCCAGCACCAACCACAGTTCCAGTAAAACTGACAGAAGAGGCGTCCATAGAGAGGTCACATCTGAGTCCAACTCCATCACACTTAGGAGCACAAATTCCAAAGTAGGGCCCACTGAAAAGGCACTGAACTCCAGAGCCATCTGTCATGACCATAGCACTTGGATGTCTCCGTAGCCCTCAGGGGCACCCCTACCTGGGGTTGTATCTACTTTGATCGTTTCTGAGATGCTGCTGACATATGCATAAGCGTGGCCCCTCTGATGACCTCCCGACTCATTGCGAAGTCTCTTAGCCATATAAACTCATTTGTCTCTACTATTTCCCCCTTTTATTCAAGATCTTTTTCTAGTTGCATCATCAGCTGGTGCTTGGTAATAATCCCTCTGTTATTCTGCTATAGAATTATTGTGACTCTAGCAATGGAAAAAATTATATTATTAATGTGGAGATAGTGGCCATGAGCATTGCTGAAGGCAGGGAGAGGGAAAAAGAGGTGTGATATTGGGGTATTTTGGGGACTTGGAGTTGTCCTGAATGATATTGCAGGGACAGATGCAGGGCATTATACATCCTGCCATAACCCACTGAATGGACTGGGAGAGAGCGTAAACTACAACATAAATTATAATCCATGCTGTATAGCAATTGTCCAAAATGTACTCATCAAATGCAATGAATGTACCACAATAATGAAAGAAGTTGTCAATGTGGGAGGAGTGGGGGATGTAGGGAGTGGGGTATATGGAAACCTCATTTTTTTTTATGTAACATTTTATGTGATCTATGTATCTTTTTTAAAAAAGATAATAAAAAAATGAAAAAACAAAACAAAACTAGACTTGTGATCCTGATGAAACACACGCATGAGCTGCTGTAGCCAGGACATCAGAAGTACTTCAGATCCAGTTATCTGTTAAAAAATTGCTATTGGGAAGCGTGTTTGGCTCAACGGAAAAAGCATCCACCTACCACATGGGAGGTCCAGTGTTCAAACTCAGGGCCTCCTGGCCCATGTGGTGAGCTGGCCCACACGCAGTGCTGATGTGCAAAAGGAGTGCTGTGACATGCAGGGGTGTCCCCCACGTAGGGGAGCCCCACACACAAGGAATGTGCCCCGTAAGGGGAGCCACCCAGCGTGAAAAAAGTGCAGCCTGCCAGGAGTGGTGCCACACACAGAGCTAACGCAGCAAGATGACGCAACAAAGAGAGACACAGATTCCCGGTGCCACCAAGAATGCACGTGGACACAGAAGAACGCACAACAAATGGATACAGAGAGCAGACAAGGGGGGGAGGGGAAGGGAGAAAAATAAATATTTTTTAAAAAAATTACTATCAGTCACATCACTGAGTATTATTCCTAACCTTGACTCACTTTTTGCCAGCACTATGCAAAGTGCTTTACCTGCATGATGCTATTTTAATCCTTAAACAGCCCTTTGAGGTAAGTACTATTAGCCTATTATTAGGCCCATTTGACAGATGAGAAAACTGAGTTTCAGAGTCTAAGTAACTTGCCCAAGTTTACAAAGCTGGAGGTGGAAGGGGTTGACTTGATCCAGGGAGGCTGACTTGAGGGCTCATGCACTTCATCTCCATGTTACTTGAGTTTTGTATAAAAAAAGAAAAATGCATTGTACATTTTGCATTTTACCCACGTAAAAACAAGATAAAAATCATTTAAAACCTTCCCTTTGAGGAAACCCACTTAGCATCTTGATACATACTCTTCCCATATATTTTCCCTTGGCTTTCTCCACTCACCAAATGTAGCGTGAACAGTCTTTGTCAACAGGCATATTTCCAGCCAGGTTTGGAGCTCCGCGGGCATGCCTCATTGGAAGCCCACCCACAAGATTGGAAGACCCAAGGTAACGAAGATATCACCACTGGACAAAACCCTCGGGATCATATGTGGGAAGTACAAACAAAATTGGAATTTGGAGATCTGTGCTTCCCTCGCCTTCTGAAAAGCCAACGTGCTTTATTATGAGTGGTGAGTTGTTATTAGTTATCAGAAAGGACCAAAAAGGAAAAAAAAAATGTGAACAGAGCTGTGGCAACTTTAACATGGCCACAAATTCTTTCATACACTTCCCGCTGAGCAGTGCATCTGGCCAGGCGGGTCAGCAGAAATGACGGTAGGTGACTTTTGAGACTGGGTCCTAGAAGACCACACAGCTTCCATGTTAGAAATCTGGCCACAGGCTGAGGCCACCACGCTGGAGAGGCCACGAGGAGGTGCTCCAGCCAACCGTCCCTCCTTAGCACAGCCTTCCAGGCCTCCAGGCCACACCACCAGACATGAGGCCATCTTGGGAGTGGATCCCCCAACTCCAGCTGCTCCAGTCCCAGCTTCTCCCACTGCAGCTGATCCAGCCCCAAACGTTTGAGGCACCCCATAGCCTTTGAGTCTTCCAGCTGAGATCTGAGACATCGTGGAGCAGACACAAGCCATCCCTGCTGGACTCTGCCCAAATCCCTGACCTGAGCTGAGCTCAGGGACTGCTCTGCTTACATCCAAGGCCCTGCCAAGTACCACATGACCAAAGTTCCTCCAAGGATCCCACTGGGCCTCCTGCCTCTGTCTTCTCTACCTGGGTGTCCAGGGGGCTCATTTCACCAGGAGAGGGTCTCAAATAGAATTTCCAGGAAGTTTTTAAAAAACAAGCCTCTCATACAATATAGAATAAATACACATCAAAACTCTATTTACTCATTACTGAGGAAGTCAACGGGATACCGAAGCTGGTTCAAGAAGTATATGAGGGGAACAGATGTGGCTCAAACAGTTGAGCATCTGCTTCTCATGTGGGAAGTCCTGGGTCCAGTTGCAGTGCCTCCTAAAAAACAATAATAATACAAAAAAAAAACAACTCAGGGGAGCCGATGTGGCTCAGTGATTGAGTGCCAACTTCCCACATATAAGGTCCCGGTTCAATTTCTGGACTGGGAACCTCAAAAAAAAGCATATGAGGACCTGAGATGAGACAGAAAACTGGCCAACGTTCTCCAGGGCCATAAAACATAAGCTTCTCCTGGGTTTCTTTTCTAACAGGCATTTTCATCCTCCCTGACAAAAATTTGCAAGTTCAACTATAACTTCGGAGCCTGGGCCCTCATCAGTAGTTTGTTTTTTGTTTTTTGTTTTTTTTCATCATGAGATATTGCATTTGGTGAATACATCTCTGAGCACCACTGCACCTCATGGTCAATTCCACACCATAGCCCACAGTCCACCCAGTGGGCCATGGGAGGACATACAATGTCTGGTAACTGTCCCTGCTGAACCACCCAGGACAACTCCAAACCCCGAAAATGCCCCCACATCACATCTCTTCCTCCCACTCTCTACCCCCAGCAGCCACCATGGCCACTTTCTCCACACCAATGCCATATTTTCTTTGATTACTAATCACAATAGTTCATAAATGGAATATCAGTAAGTCTACTCTAATCCATATTCTATTCCTCCATCCTGTGGACTTTGGAATTGTTGTGTCCACTCCACATCTATATCAAGAGGGGGCTTAGATTCCACATGGATGCTGGATGCAATCCTCCTGCTTTCAGTTGTAGGCACTCTTGGCTCCATGGTGTGGTGGTTGACCTTCTTCACCTCCATGTTAGATGAGTGGGGTAAGTCCAATAAACCAAAGTGTAGGAGCTGCAAGTCTGTTGAGGTCCAGGGCCTGGCTATCACATGGTCAGTCCAGAGATTCAGTTTCCCTGGGTATTCATTAAACCCCAGTACCAACTACAGTTCCGGTAAAAGTAATAGGAGAGGCTTGTGGACAAAGATCACATCTGAGTCTAGCTCCATCACACAGAAACACAAACTCCAAAGTAGGGCAAACTGACATGGCACTGAACTCCATCTGCCATGACCATAAAACCTGTGGGTCTCTGCTGCCCTCAGAAGAACCAATACCTGGGGTTGCATCTACTTTTATCTATCCCTGGGACTCTGCTCAGGTGTGCATAAGGGCAACCTCCTGGCTCTTTTTGGAGACTCATAGCCATATAAATTCATTTGTCCTTTCCATTTCCCCCTTTTATTCAGGTCAAAAAGCATTTTTATGTCCTGGTATTATATGTAGACTGAGATATTCTGTTGGTCTGAGTTGACCCTTTTATTCAAGGTCATTTTCTAGTTACATCATCAGCTGGTACTTGGTAGTAATCCCTTGGCACCAGGGAGGCTCATCCCCAGGAGTCATGTCCCACGCTGGGGGGAAGGCAACGCATTTACATGCTGAGTTTGGCTTCAAGACTGGCCACATTTGAGCAACACGGAGGCTCTCAGGAGGTAACTCTTAGGCACCCTGCAGCTCTAGGCCTTGTTCTTATTTCAGGTGCACAGGCTTACAAGCATAGTCATTCGTATCAAGGCTCATTGTTGGACCTTCCTTCTTTTTTGGTCTTTGGCGTTCACTTGGGAGATTGCCTCATCAGTAGTAAAGAGAGGGTCAAACAAAGGCACAGTTCCCTAGAATCATCAGTAGCCTCCACTGACTGGCCTGTGAGTCAATGCTGTAGTGGGACTTTGGAAGGATCTGCAGCCATCTGTTGACCTTAATTTCAAGGTTTCGATCACTTTTCTTTTTGGTAGTGTTGGTAGTGGAAATACTCACCACTTTATCCGTTTCTACTACCAACACTCTCTGTACCTTCTCACCTCTCCACCAAAACTGCCACTTCTGATATCCTGAACTTTGAAATGCCCGTCTCTGATCCATTTTCCAACCCCCCACCTCCACTGCTATCCTCATGGTGGCCTCCAGTTTCAGCCCCTCCTGGTTCTCCAAGCTCAGCTGTCTTCTTCTTTCAGTTTTCTAGCTGCTAAAACAAATACCACATAGTGGTTTGGTTTAAACAAGAGGAATTTATCGGCTCACAGTTTTGAGGCTAGGAGAAGTCCCAAGTCAAGGCATCAGCCAGGGGATGGTTTCTCCCGGAAGACTGTGGCATTCCCGGCTGGCTGCTGGGGATCCTTGGACCTTGGCTTCACTGTCACGTGGCAGTGCACAGGGCAGCGTCTTCTCCTTTCCCTTCTGGTGGACCTCCAGCTTCTGCTGTCCCCTGAGGCTTCGCTCCCCTCTGACTTGGACTCTGCTCATAAAGGACCCTTAACGGGGATTAAAGCGCAGCTGGGCTCAGTGGGGCTGCCCTGAACTGAAGGAGCATCTTGAAGAGAGCTTGTTTACAGCAGGTCCACACCCCCAGTACGCAGACCAAGACAGCGGGGTCCACAATTCAACCCGTTTCACCTCCCCTGCCTACATCAGGCACCTCTGGCTCACAAGATTCCAGGACCCTCAACCTTCTCAAAGACCTACTAAGAAAATGAGTGTGAACACATATGAAGATCCCAAATTATGAGGAAAAAACTGCTATTAATATAGATTTTGATGATTAACATTTTCATCGGTTCATGATCAATTTTGCATCCGAAGTATTTCATTGCATTTGAAAACAATAGGTCTGTTGGGCTGTCTCCCTTTGAGGAGGTCTAGCTACAGCAGGTACAATGTCTGCTGAGAACTCAGAGCCCATCCTAAATTAAATGAACACCTCATAGCCATATGATCCCAAAAGCAAAATAATAAACACACTCTTACATCTTTGCAAAGCAAAACACTCTTGGATGTGGGTGATACATGGAAAGAACTTTGACGTGATGTAGGACAACGCCTCTGAAAGTAAGACCACCAAGAGTCTGAAAATGGCTCTGCTTCCCCCCAGTGCTGAGACCAGCTCAGCAATAGGTCTGCACAAAGGGAAGGTGACACAGAACTGTACGAAATAAAGGACAGAGAGAGAGACAGGAGAGAGAGATCGAGATGGGACCAGGGGACTCACAGATTCCGGAACTGAGAGCCTCAACCCTAGTTTCCACCTCGTATTTATTTAGGAACCAACAAGCAGCTGTTTGTTATTTACTATAATAAGGGACAGGAGCAACATTTACAATAATAAGGTATAGATTATACAAAGTTCAAATGCCTCCTTGCACAAACATTTATCATGCTGACCAGACAGTGTTCCATCTAGTCAAGGCCAGGTGTTGTCTGCGTTATGGAAACGTTTCCACTTCAAACGGTGTTCCTACAGTTTTCCCACAACACGCCAGCCCTGTGCCCACCCAGAGGACCACCAGCCCAAGCAGCATGGCTTCCCGGCTCAACGACCCCTCACCACCTGCCGGCCGGCACCCTCACCCACTGTCTTCAACCTTGAACGTGCTCCTCTCCAGCGGGACAATGCGGGCGAAAACACCCACGCCGGGCACCTCCACTGCCCTCCCCTTCGTCTCTGCTACGGGGCCTGGGTGCTGCCTGGAGACCCTTCGGCCGGGGAAACACTGCGGCCTGGAGCTGGCCAGCCTGGGCTCCCCTAGCCAACAGTGCAGAGGCTGGACTGTCAAAACAGGTTCTGGAATCCAAGAAGTCAGGATAAAAACCATCCAGCTCTGTCCACCGGCCGCCCCACCCCTAGGTCGGTCACTCCACGCAGTACCACATTCTAGGGGCTGTGAAGACCCTCGGGAAGGAACCTGCGTAATCCGGCGTGGGGCTTTGAAGTTGTGTGGGCCCCGGTAAAACGTGCTCTTCAGTCACTCCACCGTGGGCGGGAGCCTTTTGACGTGGCGCCTTCAGCTAAGGCGTCGCCCCTCGTTCAGGATGAACCTTAATCCCGTGCCTGGAGTCTTTTATTTTACTTTATTTTTTGAAACTTTGGCTCTTTATTTTCACATGGACAGGTCAAAGGAAACCATCTGTAACTTGTCTAATGTTAAAAGAACGCCCACAAAACTAAAACCTTGGGCTTACAGAACGAGATAGAAACCTAAATCTGTCACTAGGTACCTGGGAGGAAGACTCAGATTATTTTTAGAAAGGAATACAGTGCAGATTTCTCTAGAGAAATTTTTTTTTGAAGATTGATTTATTTACTCCCCTCCTTGTGGCTTGTTCTGTTCTTTGCTGTCTCTTCTCTGTGTCCACTTGCTGCTCATATTTTCCTGTATCTGCTTGTCTCCCTTTGCTGGGTCATCTTGCTGCGCCAGCTCTCCGCGGCGCCCAGGCCAGCTTGCCTCCACAAGGAGGCCCCGGGACCTGAACCCAGGGCCTCCCACATGGTAGACAGGAGCCCGACTGACTGAGCCACAGCTGCTTCCCTCTAGAGAAATATTTTTAAAGAAATGATGGTTTAGGGGCTCATTTCCCAGGCCGGGTGATTTTCTCGGAGGTGTCACGGTGCTTGGAATGAAGTGAGAGGACAGTGCTCACTGCCTCGGGCCCGGAAGGAGTCCTGCTGTCACACCATGCAGGTAACAGAGAGCGCGACAGGAAAAGTAAGCAAGGCGCCAGCCAGCGTTCTTGGACGGAGCCTTCATCACCCAAGTCCAAGAGGTGTACGCACAGGCGGTGTTGGGGCAGAGGTGCCGGAGCTGTCAGCCAACGGCACAGCCTGCCGCAGCCCCCCGAAGCCTGGGCGCTCCTGCAGGGTGAATGCTTTTTGTTTCCCTTGGGGTTGCGAGGGTCAGTCTTCGTGAGCCACATCAAGGTCCCCACGTGGCACACGGGGCTTGCGGGAAGCTGAGGCCTTCAGGAACTTGCAGAGGCTTCATCCCAGCACTGCCCGAGTTGCCCCAGACCTCGGCCTGCGTCAGCACACAGGCTGTGACCAGCACAGACGCACCCGCAACCTCCTCGCCGTGCTCTTCCTCGCCGATGCCATAAGACCCCCTGAGCGGGCGCCGGGAGGAAAGCAGGCCCACACTGCTGCACCCTCCTCGTGCGAAGGTGCTGACCCGGGCCGGTGGGATAAGCCAGGCACGTCTCAGAGCTCAGCAGGTGCTTTGGTCTCTGGGAGACAGAGGAGATCTGGGGCTTCTTTTTGCCAATCTAAACCTTCCTTCTTAACCCAGGCTCGAAGCCCACCCACGTTCCAGGAGCAGATGCTGACGGGGGCAGACGTGCCGCCTGGTGAGCTTTCCCGGCCTGGGGCTCCCCTGCGGCACTTGTTCCTCGTTGCCCACCCGCGTTGCCTGCTCAGGTCCCAGCCTGGCTCCCTGGGGTCTTTTATAAGAGAATGTGGTGTGGACTGAGGGAGAGGAAGCCACAGAAGCAAGAAGCTGAAATCGACGCGAGCCAGAAGGGAAGGGAGAGCCCAGAAGACATCGCCACATGCCCTGCCGCGTGCCCGGCCGTGGGACATGAGGAGCCAAGGGTCCCAGGCAGCCGGTCTTCAGGCAGAAAGCACCTCCCTGCTGATGGCTTGATTTGGGCATTTTCCCGGCCTCAAAACCGTGAGTGAATAAATCCCCATAGTTTCAGACGAACCGTTTCATGGTATTTGCTTCAGCAGCCTGGGAAGCAGCTGCTTCCCCAACAGACCTGGGAAGCAGGCTTTCCCTAAGACACCGCAGAGCGCTGGCGTTCAGGATGGTTCCTCAGACGGCAAGAGGGGGAGGGAACCCCCAAGACCCCCCTTTAACTCTGCCAGGAAGCAATTAGCAGCTTGACGAGGCACAGCTGCGAGCCGCCTGCCTGTTTACTCTTTGAAGGCAGCCCCAGCAGGGTTTCCACGGGCTGAGCAGCTTGGACTCTCACGCAGGCTGTCCTCTAGGATCTTTAAAAAGCCGCCCCAGGATGGGGAGAAAAATAAATAAAAAACAAACCTTTAAAAACAAAAAACAAAAGTCTCCCCCCAGGGGGGGGGGGGTGTGTGTGAAAATGTAGCTCCGGTGGTTGAGCTCCTGCTTCCCCTGTCCGAGGCCCCAGGTTCAATCCCCAGTACCTCCTAAAAACAAAACAAAAAGCAAAAACCAATTCTCATTGAGGAGGGGATGCAGTTCAGTGGTTGAGCACCTGCTTCCCACACATGAGGTCCCAGGTTCGATCCCCAGTACCTCCTAAAATCAAAAAAGCTCCCCCTTTTCTACCAGACTCTCAGGGTCCTTTTCCAAGCCCCCCAGGACTCCCCCTGGGACCGGCATGGGGAGAATCTGTCAGGCCTCTCCCAAACTGGCTCAAAGCCCCGGGGACCCTGCAGGGAGGGGCTGTCCCACCCCCATCAGACCCCGCCGCCACCCGGTCCCCTGCAGGAATTCCTCTCCCTCAAGTTCCCCCAGCCCTCGGGACGCAGAGGCGCTCCGGGCTGCCACCTCACAGGCCTCTCTTCCCACGCAGCCCACCTTTGGGTCACCTCATCACCTGCGGGTGTCCCTCTTCCCCTGGCCAGACCTCCCCTCCTTCCCTCCGCCCCGGATCCTGACCCCCTTCCCGCCCTGCCCGCCACCCTCTTCTCCCCAAGTTTCTTCCCTCCTTCCCTTCACTGCCTTCTAGAAAAAGGGGTCTCCATGAAAATCTCCTCGCCCTCCCTACACACTGCAGCTTCCGGCTCTGGCCCTTCGTCACCATGGATACCGCTTTCCAGTGACCTCTGACCTGCCAAGTGCCCCCCTCAGTGCCTGGGGAGTGCCCGGTGGGGTTCCCCAGCCCCTCACCGTAGGCCCCCAGTTGTTCTACCCTGGGGAGTCCCCCCGGGGTCCTATGCCAGCCCCCGCCCCTCGGTCCCTTCGTGGGCGCCCCCCAGCGCTCCGTCTTCCCCTTCGCCGCCCCTCCTGGGGGCTGAGGGGTGCGGGGGCTGCACTTGCACTTGCAGCACTGACCCCTCCTCTAGGCTCTGGACTGAAAGCTCCAAACACTCCCAGCCCGACGCTCTCCCCCGGGGCCGGAGCGCCCCCCACCCCAGCCCTCTCCTCTGCCATCGCTTCCTGCTCGGGCAGGGCCCTCGCCATCTGTCCTGCCACACTGGCTGGAAATCGGGGCGTCCCTCTGCCCCCGCCCCCGGCAGACGCCAAGTCCACCACTACTCCTGAAAGGCCCGCGTGCCTCCACCACCCTCCTCCTTCCATCTCCCTCCTCTCACACTCACCCTCGGGGGGCCCTGCCTGGGCTCCTCTGCTTCCGTCTCCACTCCCAACTCTGAGGTAGCTTGTCTGAAGTACACCGGGTCTGCTCACAGGCTTCCATAGATCTTTCCTTGATTCTGGAGATTTGGAACAAGTTCCAAAAGCCTGGGCTGGCATTCAAAGCCGTTGTCACTCAGGCCCCTTATCTGGGGTCAAGTCCTCCCCGCAGGCCACAGGCCCCACTCCCTGCCCTTCTTTCTCTCAGCCCCCAGTGCCTTCATCAGGGTCGCTGCTCAAACTCCTACTCATGCTTCCAAGCCCAGCTCAAGTGCCCCTTCTTCCAAATGTCTTCCCTGGAGTCCCCCAAGCTGAATTAATCTCAATGTCCCCCGACCCGCCAAAACATGCAGGTTAAACCTCGTTGACGTTCCTCTAAGTCTCTTTGTTATAGTCAGCTGCGAGTCTGAAGCCCTCCGTGAAACCTTTCAGGGCGAAGCTGTGTCTCCTTCGGCCCCCACGGAGTGGGAACTTGAACTCCAGCTATAGCAGGTGCCTCCAAACAATCTGCACTTCTGGGATCCCCTTTGCAATAGGGCCCCCCCCCCAAAACTGGCCAACCATCCTGACCATTAAAAAATAATATCGATAAAACTGGATCTTAATTATATTATTACCAATAGACATTTTCTTAAATCATTCTTACAATGAGCAGGTTTCAAAATGATGCATGAAGTTTAAAAACAGGTCAGGTTGAAAGGAGAATTCAGGGTCTTTCTAAGTGACCTGCAGGTTACCAGTCACCCCATCCTCTATACCAGGTCTCATCTCCTGTTTTTTTATTCCATGGGGAACCCTTCTCCTGGTCTCTGAGGTGAGGTCCCAGCCCCAGAATTTCCTGAAATGACTGGGATTTACAACTTTGGTGAGGGATGGCTGCGTGGGTGAGAGAAGACAGACCCAGTTTCCAACCCTTCAAGACGACTGGACTGATCTAAAGAAATCAGTGTCAGAGGAAAAAGAAAAGAAGGACTGTTCTAGGTTAAAAGAGTGAAAAACCTATGCACCAAAAGTAATGTGTGAGCCTTAATTTGGTCCTTGTTTTTAAAAATATGTGTAAAATTCGTTTTGGAGACAGGGAAATTTGAATATAGCCTGGGGCATTCAAAGATATTAGGGAATTGGTCATTGTGTTGGATACTGTGACAGTGGTTTTGTGTTTATGTAGGTAATTACCCTTCTGTTTGTGGCTATCCATACTGAAGAATTCAGAAGAGAAACATCATGGTGTCCGTTATTTACTTTAAAATGCTACTAGGAAAAAATATACGTGTATGTAGCCAATATGACAAAATGCTAGTTACTATGGGTCTAGGCTTTGAACAGGGATCTTCATTGGACTAAGTCTTCCGATTTTTCTGCTTGTTTGAAAAATTTTCATAATAAAATCTTAGAGGTACCTAGGGGACAGCTGAGCCACCAGCTTGTGTTGTGTGACTCCCCAATCACAGTATAATAATGTTCTGTTCTCCTTAGAGAGTGACCCTGTCCCCCGGTAGAGAGGAGGCTCTTCAGCTGCAAGAGCCTGCACAGCCTGGCCTTTCAAATTTAAACTGGAAGGCATGTTCCTTTGCAGCAGTGGCTGCCCCTGACAATCCACAACTGCCACAAACTGCCCAAGGACAGACGCTTTCAGGAAGAGCTTGCATCTTTCACTGGGAGTAATTACATCTTGAACAATATTTTTTAAACAGAAAGTTTAACCCGCTGTAAATAGTTCTACCAGCTCTTCCATCACCTCCTAGGAAGGGAAAGTAGAGGGGAGGTGGAGGGAGCAGGGTAAACCCTTTGCCTCTGGCTGTCCTCTATCATCAAGGACCTTAATTCCTGGGAGGGAGAGGGGGAGGGACTAAGTCACAGAGCAGGGCGTGGTTGCAGGCTTCAGTGGTGACAAGAAATAGTGGTTGTGGCACAAGAAAGGGCCACCAGCACGCACGCCAGCCAGCAGCTCTGGAAGCCTCTGCAAAGCCATTCACCAGGAAAACCCAGCACACACTGCAGCCCAAGGCTGAACCCAGGCACTGGTATATTTTGTTTGGCCCTCCACAGTGCTTGCTGAAAAAAGTTAAATACAATATACAAACTGAAAGTGCACAGACCATGAGTATACAGCCTGGGGAAATTTCACAAACTGAGCACATGGTGGAACTGGCCCCCAAATCCCAACCCAGAATGACAGGTCCTCCAGAATATGCCCCCTGTTCCCTCTCCACATCACTGCTCACACACACACACACACACACAAGGGTAATCTGGCTTTTGCGACCATAGCTGAGTTCTGCCTGTGTTTTGGACCTGATATAAATGGAATCACGTTGCACGGATGCTTGTCTGACCTCGTTCACTCAACACAATGAGAGATTCAGCCATGGCATTGTTGTAGTTCCTGCTTTCCCATTGTGATATGGTCTTCCATTGCACGAATGCATGCACTTTAATCATTGGTTTTCCTGCTAATGGCATTCCAATTTGCAATAGAACAGAACAGTGCTGAGATGGCCCTTCTAGTCCATGCTTCTTGGCAAGCATGTGAGCACACTTCTAGTGGGCACACTCCAAGGAGCAGAATTGCTGGGTCATCCTCTACGTGCACATTTGGCTCTGCGGTGCTTTACTGATTTCTTAGTTAGTTGGCAACATTTAGAATCTGGGAGATTTAGCATAAAAATCAAGATCTCGGCTCTTCTTTCACAATGGAAAGATACTGCAACACTGGACCCACCTTCCAATCCCATCTTAGTGAGTGAGGAGTCCCCATTTGACTGCAGTTCCTACCCAGCCCTCATCATGTCACCCACCATACCTTCTCCTAGAGGCTCCTTGACTTTGCATCTCTTGGAGAACGAGCTGATGAGATTTTACTTCAAGTCCAAAATGAAAGTTACTGCACTGCTTTGGTTTCCCCAACGTGGTCATTCTGAATGACCCCAGTGGCCTAAGTACAGTGCTTGGAGGACTCTAGCAGGGTCTGTGGCATTGATAAGTGTCTTAGATTCCTGGGGCTGCCCTAAAAAAGGACTGGGGGGCTCAAACTGGGGGTTTCAAACCAACAGTCACTGATGCCCTCACAGCACTGGAGCAGAGTCCAAAATCAAGGTGTCCGCAGGGCCATGCCGGCCATCACCGTGTGTTCCAAACTAGGGGCAGCGTCACAGCCTCTCGGCCTCACTCCCCTCATGGCCTTCTTCTCCACTTTCTGTGTGTCTGTCTCTCCTCTACATGATTTAGGGCCACCCTACTCCAGGGTGGCCTCCTCTTGACTTAATTGCATCTGCAATGACCCGATTTCCAAATAAGGTCACGTCAATGTGCCTTTCGGGGGGACACACTCAACCCATAACAAGGTTTACACACCCACCCCTCCTCACTTTCTGCACAAACAGTAGGACTTGTTTTGCACCTTGCGCTTTCTGCGTCTTGCCAATCCCGCCACGTCAGGGTCTACACTGCACCCGATTCTTTTCAGCAGCCGCAGAGTCCCTGCTCGCCTTCCTGTCCCATCGTGTGTGTTTCCAGTCCTGCACTGAGGGAGATTTCTGTCCTTACCAGTCGGCTGCTACCACACGCGAGGCGGTAATGAATATTCATCATCACGTCTTTGGTGCACATACACAAGTATACCTGTGTAAGAAACGAAGATTAGTTTTCACATAAAGGAAGAAAATATTGATTAATGTAACCTGGCTGCCTACTGCCTCAGTCTCCCACTCCCGGGTTAAGCAGGAACAAAGGAAACCAGCTTAAGCCAATCCTATAGTCAGTAAAAAAGATGCCCAAGAAAGAGCTAAGTCAATACCAAGTCAGCACCAAATTCCATTCCTTATTTGGCAAAGGGGAGCAGGTAAAACCAAATGGTTGGAAAGTGATGGGGGAAGCGGTTAATCACAAACTTTTGCGCAGGAAAGTTAGATTTTCTTGGATAGGCTGTAACTTCTGAAGTATCCAATCTATGGAGAAACAGAGAAAGGGCTTGCATGCTAGGCTAGGGGTATAAATTGTGTCATTTTTCTTTGTTCGGCGCCAGCCACATTTTCTGGTTGTGCGCCCCTTCTTGCAAGATTGAGCATAAATTATTTTCTTCTCCACAATCGGGTGAGCCTTATTTTCTTCCAGAAGATTTCTTTCTAACACCTGAAGACTACATTCCTAGATGCGTATGGGTAGCTCAGAGGTTCTGATTTTGATCAATTGTGCCAAATTGCCCTTTAAAAGTGTCATTGCATTTCAACTGCCTCCAGCAATATCTGAGCAAGCAGAAGTGAGCTCTGGAAAATGAAGATCTGATCAGGTCACGCCTGATTTAAAGCAGCCGTTCCCCGACGCTGGCCGCACTTGGCAATCACCTGGGGAGCTTTCAAAGCAGGCCTCTGCGTGCGGCCCAAACCCTGTGGTTCTGATCGACCTGCCCTGGACGCAGCCCAGGCTCTGGAGCTTTCCCACAGCTGCAGGTGATGCTGCAGGACTGAGGACCCCAGCTCTTCATGCGCCAGCGGCTCCCCCGTGCCTCGGCCTGGCGCAAAGTCCACGGGGCTCGGCAAGGGGGAGGACGCCCGTCAATTTTTGACTTCCACCTGCCTCTCTGCCCTGGCTTCCTGGTGCCCGCTGCTGCAGACCAAGCTCCCTGGTGTGCTGGACACTTTCGGTGGCCCGGATGCCCCATGTTCTCCAGCTTGCCCGCCTTGCCCCAACCTACCCCTTGTGCCAGCACCCGCTTCTCAGCCTTGCCAGCTGCTGCTCAGCCATCACAGTTTCCCCGGGGGTCTGGCCTCTGGGAGCCCTTCCCTGGCCTTCCGGGTGCATTTCACCCGCAGTGATACCCTGAGCCAGCTGGGGCAGCCTCGCAGAGCCGAGCCCTGGCACAGCTTCCCCACCCCGGGTTCGGGGATGGGGTGCCGTTAGCTTGAACGGAGTCACGGGAGGAGGGTTTACACCACCATCATCGGCAAACACCACACCCCAGAAAGCCAGTTACCACTTAAAATATGTCACTTGCCCCTGGAGTCACACGTCCTACAGCTCTTCTCATCCCTGGTGCTGGGGAGACTTTGTGCCTCTGTGATAATACGGAACAGCGATGATGTGGAAGAAGAAAATAATAACGGCTGAGTCTTCTTGAGGGCCGGGCGCTGAAATAAACACTTCACCCCTTCTCTCCTTGCACTAACCCTGCGGGGTAGGGGCTAGGGCTGTCCCCACTGCCCTGGCGCACAGAAAGGAAGGTCAGTTGTCCATGGTCCCCAGCTAGTGAGCCTCAGAACTGCAGCAGGTGCTTCATAAATGTTTGTTTGTTTTAAGATTTATTTATTTATTCATTTCTCTCCCCTTCCCCCCTCACCCCCCACCCCAGTTGTCTGTTCTCTGTGTCCATTTGCTGCGTGTTCTGTTTGTTTGTTTTTTTGTCCGCTTCTGTTGTTGTCAGCGGCACTGGAATCTGTGTCTCTTTTTGTTGCGTCATCTTGCTGTGTCAGCTCTCCCTGTGTGCGGCGCCACTCCTGGGCAGGATGAACTTTGTTTCGCGCTGGGCGGCTCTCCTTACGGGGCGCACTCCTTGCACGTGGGGCTCCCCTACGCGGACCTCCCATGTGGTAGGCGTTCGCCCTAACCACTGGGCCAAGTCCACCACCCATAAATGTTGGCGAGCTGGGTGGATCCTCACTTCTGGAAGCAGGGGGGGCCGGCTGGATTGGCAAGGCTACTGAGGTGTCCACGTCCTGGTCCCGTGTGACCGTGCCCCGAACATGGCAAAAGGGCCTTTGCAGAAGTGACTGCGTGAAGGAGCTTTGAAAAGGGAGATGACCCTGGGTTATCCCGACAGGCGTGATGTCATCACAGAAGGCCTTAAAACATGGAAGAGGGAGGAGAATGTCAGAGAAGGAGCGGAGAGGACGCAGCCGGGGCTGGAGGGGTGTGCGGCCACATGCCAGGGACGCTGGCAGCCTCGTGGAGCTGAGAAAGGCCAGAAAACGGCCTCTCCCGCAGCCTTCGGAGGGAACCAGCCCTGCCCACACCTCAACTTCCCCTCCGGGAGACCCATCCCAGACTTCCAGAAGGGTTAGGGGATGACCGTGAGCTGCTTTCGGCCCTGCCCCATTGTCTGCTGTCTGTGTCCATTCACTGTGTGTTCTTATCTGGCACTGGGAAACGGTGTCTCTTTTTTTGTTGTGTCACCTTGCTGCATCAGCTCTCTGTGTATGCGGCGCCATTCCTGGGTGGGCTGCGCTTTTTTCACACGGGCGGCTCTCCTTGCAGGGCTCACTCCTTGCGCATGGGGCTCCCCTTTGGAGGGGACACCGCTGCATGGCAGGGCACTCCTTGCACACATCAGCACTGCGCGTGGGCCAGCTCATCACACAGGTCAGGACGCCCTGGGTTTGAACCCTGGACTCTCCATATGGTAGGTGTGTGCTCAATCAATTGAGCCACATCCACTTCCCTCAACTTTACTTTAAAAACATTTTAACAGCACATCTTCTCTTCAAACAAAATCTTGCTTTTGCCACTGGACAAAAGTTGTGAACATAACGACCGTCAGAGCAGCAAGCAGGGACTTCCTGCCAGGCCCTCTCTAAGGGCCTAAGAGACCCACGTGAATTGGTCCCACGCTCACGACAAGTCCGCAGGGCGGTGCTTCGGCCTTCGTTTCACAGACGAGGACTTAAGGCACAGAACGGTTGGGCCCTGGTGGCTTCTGGATTTGAACTCACACCCTCTGGACCCAGAGGGGACTGGGAGGCAGGGAGACAGGCGCCGAGGTCCACCCAGGAGAGGCTACGTCAAGGTTCAGGAGAGAGGGGGTCCCGGGTGGGGAGGGGGCGTGGGACGAGCTAGAGGGGTGACTTTGGAGTCTGGTCCACGGGGCCCTGAAGCCGCGGTGCAGTCTGAGAACAGGCGGGAAGGCCCCTGCTTGGGGCGGGAGGGGTCCTGGGCCCCGGTGTTGAGGCGGGGGTGGCAGACGGGGGGTGTCGTCTCCCTGTCTTCCCCTTTGTTGCATCCCGTGCCACGTCCCTCAGTCACTTCTGCAGAACCCCGGCCCCAGGGCCCAGGCTGCGGGGAGCCCGCAGAGGCTCGTGGCACCCTCCGGGAGCCGTGGGGGGCTCTGCTCTCTCTCCCGGATCTCCCCAGCAGAAGGTGCAGCCCCCGCCGAGCGCAGAACCGACCTCACTGGGCGCCCGACCTTGAGGCAGCCTCTGCTCTGGACCTCCAGGGCCTCACCGGAAACGGAGCCAGCGATGACGGCTCGGCCTCTGGGAGCCAAGAGCCTGGGCCTCGGGCCTCTTAAGAAAATTAAGAGGAAGCAGAGGCGCCTCAAGCCCCTCCATTGGAAAATGGTTTGGCAGCGTCAGGCGCCACCTGCACAGCCATCTTCAGGAGAGAAGCTGATTTCCAGAGAGATGCGGTGACTGACCCCGGACACACAGCAAGGGAGGGGCAGGGCCCAAGCTTGGGCCGGGCCCTGGACCCACGCCCCATCCCCTCCACCCCAGCCACGCCGCCCACCCCACTCCGGCACGTCCTTTCTGATTTGACCCTCCCTGGACACCCCTCCTTCCCATTTTTTTTTTTACAAACAGCGAAGCTGAGACTCAGAGATGCTAAGACACTTGTCCAAGGTCACCCAGCCTTCAGCACTGGAGCAGAGACCCAGGTGTGCATGACTCCCAGCTCTGGAAGGCCGCCCCTCGGACCCCCGGCAACACAGAGGCCTGGGCTGGCTAACAGCAGCGAAAAGTTCCCCTGCAGCTTCCCCCTGAGCGCCCGCAAGCCCCAGCCACCCCAGCAGCCTCCCTCTGGGCAGGTGGCCCGGCCCCAAGCTGCCCTCCGCACTCCCGAGCACTGCTGCGCCTTGGCAGGGGAAGCACAGCTCTCCCTGCCTCCCAGGCGGGCGGCAAGGCGGCTGCTGCTGCTCCTGCCTGCTGCTGGCTGGTGGAGAGATTCTTTCTAAGCCCTTCCCATTCTCTCCACCCCCTTCGCCGGCAGGACTACACCGCTGGGCTGTCCCCGTGGAGCTGGAGCGCAGCACCCGCTGCTGAGGCAGGGCCAGCTCCCCGCTCGCCCGGCGCCCTCTTAGCTGGAACTCCCCAGGTCTTCTCCTCTCACGAGGGAAGGGGCTTCCAGGCTCTTTGAACAGCTCCCTCCGCTCCCCAGGGCTCTTCGGCAGCTGCTGGAGACGGGGCTGCAGGATGGATGAACTTAGCGCTTCTGGAGGAGGCAAGAGAGGGAAGCTTGGAGACTAACTCGGCCAGCCCCTGCTGTGTTTGGGATATTGTTTTCCTTCCCCTCCGTCTCCACCACCAACCTTAGACATCTGCCACTTCCCGGGGCTCTGAGACGTGGCTTCTCCACATCCAAGCGAGGACCGGCTGGACACGGGCTCCCTGAAGAAGGAGGGTGAGTCCAACTTCAGGGGAAGTTAGCGTTGGCTGCAGGGGTGGGGGTTGCAGGAAGGGGGGCAGATGCCGTTACAGCTCCTTCGCGAATGGCTGTGTGGAGGGAATGCTTTCCCACGCTCTGAAAGGAGCTTCATTTGCTGACCGTTTCAGGGGGGCAGGGGATTGCAAAGTTGGGTTTGTTCCGAGAATGCAGAAAGGGCAGGTGAGAGCTCAGATTCTGGAAAGAGCCCCAGGCTGGAAGGCAGAGCCCTGGGTTGCGTTCAGATCTGCTGCGTGACCTTGGACAAGTCACATTTTTGCCCCGGGATAAATGAGACATGGGAGAAAGGACTCCCCGAATTTGAAAATATTTTCCTCTCTGCAGGCTGCTCGGCTTCCCCAGGTCATCCCCTGTGAATGAAGTCATAGATGCAGGATAATGGATTGCTGTGGGGTGAGCAAAAAGGAAACGCAAAAGCCGTGAGCCAGCTCTCCTTGTCCCCGGAATCCAACTGGCTCTGAAGTCAAGAGCAACTTTTATATCCATTCGGCTGCCTACTTTCTCTCTGGATTGGAGAGCATCTTGGAATGTAAGGCTGAGATGCTTTGGAATCAGCTCTGGCTAAGAAAGAATAGCTAGCCCAGGAGAGCAGAGGAGAAATTGTGCAGTGATGATTCTTTAAATTGTGCATGGGCAGAATCTAAAACGCTTGCCCCCAAATAGTTCTGAAAATGGAGAGTGTCAGAGGCCCCTTCCCTCTGCAGATAAAGAGGCCCAGAGAGGGGGAGGGACTGGCTCAAGGTCACACAGCAAGGGTGGCTGAGCAAGCACAGAGGAGCACTGTCGCTGAGGGCATGCCGTGTCCCCTGTCCTCCCAGCAAAGCCCTCCATTTGTGAAAGGGTCAAGTCCCTAGCCTGGAGATTCTGCTGAGAGCAAGACACTGGGCTAAGCACAGTCGGATTCCTCGTCTCCTTAACCTTCAGTGGCTAACACTTACTGAGTTTTTGCCTGGCACTTGCTAGACAATGGGCAAGTTTCTGTGCCTCAGTTTCCTCAACTGTAAAATGCTGACTCTAACATCTACCTGATGGGGTACACGTCATACTGTGATAAGTTAATATCAGGGAAGAGTGGAGAATAGTGCCTGGCACATCAGAAGCATCTAGAAGTCTTCTTAACAGATCGCTGTGGTATTCTCTCTGCTCCCGAGGAGGCAGACAAAGCAAAGGGCCCAGAGATCCGAGCCACACGCACGCACGCACGCACCCATGGTGGCAGTCCCTAAGGGGTTGGAACCTGGCCGGGGACTTGAGAACCTCCACTCTCAGGCTCTATGTTTACTGACTGCCTCCCACAAAGCTGATACGTGGCCGAGCTCTGATTTGTCCTGGATGGGACCAAATTCCTCAAATCCCAGTCCCTGCGACGCCCATTCCAGGCAGATCCTTCTGGGACACAAGGACACGCTCCACCAGCAAAGGGACTGCCTTGTCGCATTTTGTTCACTGATGACTCCCAAGCACATAGTAGGTGCCCCTTAAGTAGGTGTTGCATGAATGATCGAAGGAGTGAGTGATGGAGATGAAGCTGCAGGGACGTGCGCAAAAGACACTGTCCCTGACAGGTAGGACTCTTTGGCCCGAGGCTGACTTTTCTGTTTCCTTTTCCCTCCGGGTGTTGGCGGGTGAACTCCAGCCAGGATGTCTCCAGAGATGCCATCGCCTTCCAGAGACGGGAGCCTGGACCCCCGGGGGTGTCCCTACGGCGCCTGTGGCCCTTCGAGTCCGTTCTTGTTCGGCCCCCCGGGGCCACCGACCCTCAAGGGCCTTTACTACCGCAGGGTCCAGAGGGTGGGCGCCCTGGACGCGGCCCCGGCGGCCGACCTCACCAAGGAGATCCTGGTCAACGTGGGGGGCAGGCGGTACCTCCTGCCCTGGAGCACACTGGACGACTTCCCGCTGAGCCGCCTGAGCAAGCTCAAGTTCTGCCGGAACTACGAGGAGATCACGCAGCTCTGCGACGACTACGACGAGGACAGACAGGAGTTCTTCTTCGACCGGAGCCCCAGCGCGTTCGGGGCGATCGTGAGCTTCCTGGCGGCCGGGAAGCTGGTCCTCCTGCGGGAGATGTGCGTGCTGTCCTTCCGGGAGGAGCTGACCTACTGGGGCATCGAGGAGGCCCGCCTGGAGAAGTGCTGCCTGCGCAAGCTGCTGCGCAAGCTGGAGGAGCTGGCCGGCCTGCGCCGGGAGGAGGCGCTGCAGAGCCGCGCGGAGGCCTGGGGCCCCGGGGCGCACGCCTCGCGCTGGGGGCTCTTCGTGGACCGGCTGCGCGAGATGGTGGAAAACCCGCGGTCGGGGCTGCCCGGCAAGGTCTTCGCCTGCATGTCCATCTTCTTCGTGGCCACCACGGCGGTCAATCTGTGCGTCAGCACCATGCCCGACCTGAGGGCCGAAGAGGACAAGGTGAGTGGCCCCCGGGCCGGCTTCTCCTTCCCGCGTGGTGTCGAGGGCCCCTGAGGCTCTTGGGGTCCATGGAGGTGTTTTTTTTTTTTAAGATTTATTTTATTTATTTATTTCTCTCCCCTTCCCCCCTCCCCCGCCCCAGTTGTCTGTTCTCTGTGTCTATTTGCTGCGTGTTTTTCTTTGTCCACCTCTGTTGTTGTCAGCGGCTCAGGAATCTGTTTCTTTTTGTTGCATCATCTTGCTGCATCAACTCTTCTCCGTGTGTGCAGCGCCACTCCTGGGCAGGCTGCACTTTCTTTCGTGCTGGGCGGCTCTCCTTACGGGGCACACTCCTTGTGCGTGGGGCTCCCCTACGCGGGGGACACCCCTGCGTGGCAGGGCACTCCTTGCGCGCATCAGCACTGCGCATGGGCCAGCTCCACACGGGTCAGGAGGCCCGGGGTTTGAACCGCGGACCTCCCATGTGGTAGGCGGACGCCCTAACCACTGGGCCAAGTCCGCTTCCCGAGGTGTTTTTTAATTTCTTTGGAAATCAGAAGGAAAGAAAATGAACAGAATCTAGCCGGGGTTCCATTTGTCTTTATACCAAGGCAGTTGTAAAAGATGATTTTCCTCCTGCTTTCCTGCGGAGGAGGGAGCTCACGGAAGTCCTCAGGTGCCCTGCCTCTGATAGCCAGCCCTGGATTTTCACGAAGCCACACCAGGTCTGAGTGGCCCCAGCAGGTCCAGCCTTGCCTCTCCAGGCTCTGGGCCCACAGACAAGTCACTTCTCTCTGAACCTCAGTTTCCTCTTCTGTAAAACAAGGAGCCTTGCGATGAGGCTCCCACATCAAATGCACCCCACATTGTTTGCTGAGTAGCTACTCAGTGCCAAGCACCATGCTAGGCCAAAGCCGCTACCTTCCTGAGCCAGCATTCTCCTGGGCATCCAGCACCATCTTCAGATGAAGAAAATGAGGCACAGGGCTTTTGGCTTCCTCGGGGTCTCAGAGGAAAGATGCCGATGACGGCAAAGATTCTCAGGCCTGAGTTTCCCTGCTGTCTCCTTCACTCTTCACCTCTTGGCCAGTCTCACTGGACAGGAAACCCAGAGAGGACTTAACTCATAAGTGAGCCTGTCCCACGAGGCAGAACAGTTTTGCTTGCTCCCACACTATTTTCCAGGGAGCTGCGTGAGACCTCAGGACCCGCCAGGGGACCCGACGGCCTGAGGAACGAGATAAAAGCCCAACATTTTGTTAGGAAAGTCCGAACTGACAATTGGATTGTTTCCTAACTTTAAATGTTGCTCCTCTGCCTCTCTAAATTCCTCCATAGCTCCCCATCGCTCTGACTCACGGGACTTCCATCATAGACCAAGAGAGCCAATGAACAAAATTCCCACAGGGTGTCTCCTTACCAGCTGTCGGTCAACACCCATTCCCTCTCCTTAAAGCTATATCCCAGAGCAGTGCAGTAGAATAGAGAACTCTCCAGATTTGAGGGACAGCCAGCCGGGTGGCTGACATACCTAGTCTCTTATAAGTATTTGTTGAGTAAAACGTATCTCGTCCAACCTGTAAACATCCTGTCCTAAAACAATCCATTCAAAACATTGGGGCTTTCGAATGGGCGTCCCCCATAGCTCCAGGTGTAGGCATTTTTCATTCTTTAGCCCAAATTCATGTGATTCAAGGGCCTGCAGCTCCACAGAAATATCCACCCAAGGACCAGAACGAGGCCTCTTGCTGCATCCCGAGGAGGCCCCCATCCCAGTCGGCAAAGGACGCCCGGACCTCCAAGCGTGGCAACGTCGGGTTTCTAGAGAGGAGCAGGTGCAGCAGCCAGGCCTGAACCGTGCAGCGGGGCAGCTTCTCTTCAGAGCCGGGTGCCTTGACTGTCACCGAGGGCAGGAACCCGGGCTGGCAGAGGGGCCTGCGGGGCCGCGCGGTCCAGAGCTGGAGCCGAGGCATTGGGCACTTAGGCCCCTCTCCAGGCAGCTCCCTTTCTGCTTTCTCCCTAATGAACCCGTCTTCGGACGCGGTGCCCCGGAGAGGCTGAGCCGCTCGGTCTGGAAGTGTCTGCTTTTCTGTTTCGGTAAGAGTTCCGTGAGCCGGGCAGGCTGAGGACTAGGTGCGCTTCTCCCCCCACCACTTGGCCTTGTGTCTCCGGGGGCTGCAGCTTGAAAGCGGTCCTGTTAGAGAGCTAGCTGCTAACGGGGGGAGGCGGGGGCGCCGGGGTCCCCCACGGGGCTGCCTCCACCCAGATCAATTTGTGCCACTGTGGGGGCGGGGAGAGAATTTTTTTCATGGTTGAGCTGCTTGGTTTAATTTTTTAGCACTTGAAAAAAAGGTCCAGAAGTTGGAACACCCAGTTTTGCAAACTTCCATTGAGGTCAAAGATTTCAATCATACCTATAAAATTAGTTGACAAACGTTCTGGCAATTGGATCTCAGGAACCTGTTTTTTTTACTCTTGCCATTGTCCCAAGCATTGAGAGTTCACAATCATTTACATGGATGCATTTTCAGAGTGCTGACGAGTAGGGACGCTCGCCAGGCCACTGGCAGGGGCTGACGTGCCCTCTGCAGCAGGGGTTTCTTTGCTGGAATGTGGCTTTCTATCAAAAGCGAGTCTGGATGGCTGATCCTTGGGCCCCTCTGTCAAAACAGAAGGGGAGGGGCGCTGGGTAGAGGTTTAGGACTCTACCAAGAAAGCACTTTTCCCTTTCTTTTTCTAATTTTCCACAGCAACATCCCTTGGCGTGAACTTGGCCCGGGGGTTAAAGGTCTGTACGGGAGAGTGCACATTAAAATAGGGGAGGGAGGAGATGGTGGCTACAGAGGGCCAAGTCTTAAGCTTTGGAGCATCCCCAAAAGAATGGAAGAATAGGTGTTCCCTGAGGCCCCCCCGCCATGAGGCTGCACGTGGCCTTATGGAGCCTTTTAATCCTCCAGACAAAACTGGCCAGCAGGGGCTAGCACTGCCCCGCTCTACAGAGGAGGCTGGGGCTCAGGAAAGTTTGATCACTTTCTTTTTTTTTTTTTTTTTTTTTTTTAAAAGATTTATTTATTTATTTAATTTCCCCCCTCCCCTAGTTGTCTGTTCTTGGTGTCTATTTGCTGCGTCTTGTTTCTTTGTCCGCTTCTGTTGTCGTCAGCGGCACGGGAAGTGTGGGCGGCGCCATTCCTGGGCAGGCTGCTCTTTCTTTTCACGCTGGGCGGCTTTCCTCACGGGCGCACTCCTTGCGTGTGGGGCTCCCCCACGCGGGGGACACCCTTGCGTGGCACGGCACTCCTTGCGCGCATCAGCACTGCGCATGGCCAGCTCCACACGGGTCAAGGAGGCCCGGGGTTTGAACCGCGGACCTCCCATATGGTAGACGGACGCCCCAACCACTGGGCCAAAGTCCGTTTCCCTTGATCACTTTCTTAAGCTCACAGTTGGCAAGCGGCAGTGCCGGGATTTTAGGCCCCGTCTGCGTGGCTCTAACCTGGACCCGTGAGGACCACGCCCACCCACCGTGGAGACCCTCCCCGGGGTCAGCGTTTCCAAGGAGCTGGACTTGGAAAGGAGCTTTCAGCCCGGGATCCTCGTTCAGAGAGCTAGCGCCCTGGCTTTGAACTTTGGCCTCACCCCGTACAAATTCGGTGACCTTCGGGAGGTCATGTGACCTCTCTGAAGCTCAGTTTCCCCGTGTAAAATGGGGAAGCTAGTAAAGACTCCACAGAGGTTCTGGCAAAGATTGAAAGAGGAACACGTGAGGCAGTGAACAGTGCTGACACACGGACGTCAGTCCTCATTGATTCATCCATCACCGTCACTGATTCATTAGGTGTCAGTCAACAGGACATCAGGACATCGAGCCTTCCCTTTGTCCAATGGTCATGAAACCCCAGCTAAGGAAGATTCTTCCACATGCTGGAGCTCAGACGTGATGCTAAAGCACGATACGGCACGTGTCTTAACATCTTGGAGCTTCTGAACTGAGCATCCCTGCTCCATTTTTGTAGATTGACCATCAGGTGGTCTAGTCTTTCTAGGAGCTGGGGGCACCCCACGGAGCCCCTCCCCTGGGGACAGGATGGTTCTGAGAAAGGAGACAAAACTCCCTTCCCCGTGGCCACAGCTCTCAGGCACCTTCACGGCAGGACCTGGGCTCTGGGGTCCAGTCCCAGCCCTCCTCGAAGGCAGCTGTCCTGGGCAGCCCTGGGCAGGCCATCTCCCCTGCCTGGGCCTCGAGCACCCACTCCAGGCTGAGGACCGGGCTGCCCGGTGCCTGGCTCCCTCCACTCTGGACTTGCGCAGCCTGCTCTCGGCTGCCGCTTTGCTGGCTTGTTTTTCTGGCTCTGCACACTGCCTTTGTGATCAAATCCACCGTTTCCACACCCCCCAGAGACTTTGCCTGCAGCTCTGACCTCAGGAGCCCTTTCCCTCCTTCCAGGGTGGCAGGGGCAGGCTGGGCCTCCCTGGCTGCTGGCAGTCGGATCCCCGCTCCTCCTCTTACCCTCTTTCTTCCACCTTGTTGCTACCAGGTATTGCAATGACTCCAGACAGCTTCGTGGCAGGGGAAGAAACCAGAACCTTTCATTTGACGGTCCTGGGTTCAAATCCCAGCTCCTCAGCTCTCTTTGCTTAGCCCTCAGAAGGGTCACTGCACTTCTCTGAGCTCTTGTGTCCTCTACTAGAAAGTGAGGGTAATTATAACACTCCCCCCCATTGTACGCACCACGAGCCGGCATGTCTTTTTTTACAACGCCCCCCCCCCCCCCCCCCCGCCGCCTTCCATCTGCTTTGCTCGCCACCTCTCTCCCGGGCTCCATCCAAAGCTAAAAGGCCCCAGCCAGCTCCAATGTCTTCTCTGTGTGTTCCCAGGATCCCTCCTTAAGCTCCAGTCACTCCGGGGGCTACGATTCACCTTTTGGGCTGTGCGTGTTCCCCACCCCCCCCGCACCCACCTCCTTAATAGAAGCCTCATGCTGGAGCCCCTGCTTGCTTCTCTCCACCTTTCCTGGGTCACGCATCAGC
This sequence comes from Dasypus novemcinctus, assembly GCF_030445035.2. Taxonomy (NCBI): domain Eukaryota; kingdom Metazoa; phylum Chordata; class Mammalia; order Cingulata; family Dasypodidae; genus Dasypus; species Dasypus novemcinctus. The sequence continues at coordinate 5,019,876 of NC_080690.1, forward strand.
CCCATAAAGAACGGCTCTCTGTAGCCTCTCTGGGTCCCGTGGCATCTGCTCCTTCCTCTGGTGCACTCTCCTTAGCCCCCTCTTCGCCCTCCCCAGCTGCACTTCTTCCTCCTTCCTCCTTCCTGGTCCACCTCCCAACTCCAGCAGTCCCGCTCTTCCCCTGGCGCCACCTCCTCCCCTGGCCTACAGAGTCCAGCCCCCACTGCACCCAGCTGCAAAGCCCCTGCCCAGAATCCTTCTCAGGCCCTTCCGGGAGGGCCCACTACAGGTGGGACCCTGTGCCGGAGGGGTTTCCGGGGGTCTCCTTCGGTGGCACCCAGGTGGAGGTGGCGGGTGGGCGTCCCACCTTCCTCGTGCGGAAAACCCACAGCCAGATCCAGAGCCAGGAGATGCACCTGGGGCCCAGGGCCAGTCGCCTCCCCGTTCCCTGACTTACTCCTCACCATAGGCCCTTCCAGAGATGGGGAAACTGAGGCCCTAGACCAGCGGCTCGGCAGCAGCACTCACTAGGAGCTGCTCGCTCTCGAGCACAGAGCCCCGGGGAGGGGAAGAGCCATCCAGAAGGCTAAGGTGAGGGTGGAGGGGAGCCGGGCACCCGGGTCAGCCTCAGGGCCAGGCGGGGAGGGCAGCTCGGGGGGCAGAGGAGGAGGAGGAGGAGGAACGCTGTTTAGATGCGTGAGGCGCTGCCTGGCCAGCTGGTCAGAAGTACCCACCATTGCCCCGCAGGGGAGAATTACCCTCTGCATTTTATAGAATGACCTCCAGAGAGGGCCACCTTCATGCAGGCTGAGTTCACCCTTGACTTGCTCCATTCCAAACACTGCTTGGAGCTGCCGAGTCCCAGGCGTGGGAAGTGGGGGCAGCTGGCAGGAGGGAGCAGGGGGGGAGGGCCTGGGGAGGAAGGACTGTGGCCAGGGGGGTGGCTGGCCCCGGGGGAGGAGCGAGTCAGCAGGTGCATCTCCACTGGGCCAGGCCCCAGGGGGCAGTCTGGGAGGAAACAGCCAGGAGCTCAAGGCAGGAGCCAGAGGCACAAATGGGGCCCTTCACTGTCTGGGGGCAGCCAGATCTGCTGAGCCACCAAGGGGCCTGCAGCCACTGGGAAGACAAGGAACGGCAGGGCCTCGCCATATCCCAAGGGAGAGCTGGTGGAAGAGGGACAGCAGGAGGTGGTGATGGCGCCAAGGTCACCGCTGCCAGCCCTAGGCCCCTCCCAGAAGGAAATTCTAAACCAGCCCTGGTTGCACCTGCAGACTTCTGCCAGGCAACCCATCCAAATGGCCCCCAGGGCCAGTGGCTTTGACCTCAGAAAGCCCCCTGGCCTTCCACGCTGGGCACCCTTTGGAGCTGCAGTGCGGTACTTTGGGCCAGGCTTGCCAGGACACACACAACAAGCTCAGACCCTGAACTGGGTGTTTGTTACTGAGATTGAATTCATATCCTGTAATATTTACCCTCTTAAGAGTATAGCTCACAGAGTATATTCACAGAGTTGTGCAACCATCGCTGCTAATTCCAGAACATTTTCATCCCCTCTAACAAAACCTTGCCCCCTTTAACTGTCAACCCCACCCCTTCCCTCCCTCTGCCCCTGGCAACCATGACTCTGCTTTCTGTGCCTGTAGAGATCCCTGTTCCGGACAGTTCATGGAGATGGAATCCCCGATCGGTGGCCTTTTGTGCCTGGCTTGTCTCACTGAGCATCACATTTTCAAGGCTCATCCACGTCCTTGCACGTGTCAGAACCTCATTCCTTTTTATTGGTGACTACATTTCATTGTATGGATGTGCCACGCTTGGTTCATCCATTTGTCAGTGGTTGGACAGTCTGGTTGTTTCCATTTTGGGGGGCTCTAATAATGCTTCTGTGAACAAGTGTGCACAGATTTTTGATGGATCTCGGTCTTCATTTTTGCTGGGAATAATAGGGTAACTCTATATTGAACCATTTGAGGAACTGCCAGACTGTTATCCAAAGCAGTTCCTCCACATTGCATGCCCACTGGCAGGTGTGAGGGTTCCGATTTCTCCAACAGCCTCGCTGACCCTTGTTTTTATCTATCTTTATGATTATTGCCATCTTCATCAGTGTGAAGTGGTATCTAATGGTGATTTCGATATCTGATTTTTGAAAAAAAATTTTTTAACCTTTACATCATGGAAAATTCTAGACCCATACAAAGTGAGCAGAATAATAAGATGAACTCCCAAGAACCTGGGACGCAGTTCCAACAATTAAGATTCTGCCATTCTTGCATCTGCTTTATCTCCTCCTACTCCCCCCTCCCAAAACTTATTATTATTGTTTGTTTTATTTTTATTTTACAGTTTTATAGGTAAAAGTTATAAACATTGAAATGCACAAATCTTAGGTGTACAGTTTAACAAATGGACACATCTCTATGTGATACAGAGTTTTCCATTACCCTGGAAAGTTCCCGCATCAACCTTCACAGTCAATCCAGAGCCCACCCAGAGAAAACTGCTGTTTTGACGATTTTGTCCCCCCTTAGATGAGTTTTGCATGTTCTTGAACTTCACGTCCAAGGAAATAGACAGTGTTTAGCCTTTGGGGTCTTTTGCACAACAGCCCGTCTGTGAGAGTCGTCCAGGCTGTTGGCGCTCACCCAAATTTCCACACAGTCCAGCCTTCCCAGGGCTGACTTGAGTTCATCACTGCATCAAGGGGTCAGAATACGCTTTGTTCCCACTCCCGACAAAGTCTGCGAGTGGGGTGGCCACCCAGCCTGCTTTGCGGGGACCCAGGCTCTCCCCAGCACCTGCGGTTTTCAGTGCTCAAACTCAGGGAATTCTGAGCTAACCAGCACCCGGGTTCACCCTCCCTGCAAGATGCAACCAGCAACTTCCTCGGGAGAGAGTAACTTTTCTCTTTCCTTTCTCTCCTTTTCCTTTTTCTCTTCGGGTGTTGGAGGCCTGGGAATGATTTCCTCAGCTCCAGCTCCATAAATCCCCACCGCCCCAAAGCCGGCTGTTTCTCCAAAGAGCGGTGATGGGATTTAAGGATTCAGAGCAGAGCAGCGAGGCAGGTGGAGAGACACCGCCGCAGAGCTCGCTGCAGTGCAGGGGGTGGCCGGCGGGCCAGGCGGGAGGGAGCAGGGGGCCGTGCGTGTCTGGAATATCTAAACGCGGCACCAAGGGCTGAGGGCAAGCCCCACCACCCTGCTTGTCCTCCTGCGAGAAGCCTTCCTGAGCTGCTGGGTCACAGGTTTGGAAAAGTTATTCCCAGGCTGAAAGCGTCCTGGGGGGGGGGGGAAGCAGCCCCAGCAGATCAGAGGAGAAAGGGTCCCTAAAGGCAGAATCTAGCCCAGAGCCTGAAAAGCTTGCGGTTGCCTGGAGTCAGCTGGGGAGCATGCCAAAATACAGGCTCCTGGGCCAGGCCCCAGGGTTTCGGTTTTGCGATGGGGGCCCAAGAACCTGCATTTGTGACGGAGCCAGGGAATCCTGACATGCGGGTCTGAACGGGCTTTGAGGAACACCGATCCTCATCCAGGCTCTTCTTTGGAAACTGAAGCACAAAATGAACAGGGACCCAACTCTCCGGCCCTCTAGAATACTGAAGCCAATCCCCCTCAACTGGGCACAGACCTTCTGGCATGTAGGCCAGTGTCCTCAGCTTCCCATGAAACCCAGGGGTGGGAGGAGGGGAGGGCTACCTCTAGACTGACCAGGTGATCTACTGCCTGCGATCAACGTATTGACCAGTAAAAACAGCTACAGTGTGTTGTGTGCCTGCTGGGTGTGCATCATTCCCACTGGTCACAAGGACCCTTCGGGGAGTAGAGAACTGAAGGTCCAGAGGGGTCAAGTGATTTACCCGAGTAAGTGGAAGTGTTGGGATTTGAACCCAGGTCTCAGAGACTGGACTCTACCACATCCACTGCCTCCCACCCCTTTGCTCAACCAGACAGACGTGGAGAAAGCTACCTGGTCCTGCACAGGAAAATGAAACAGAGCTGGGCATGGGCTTGCCTGCGTCTCTTTCTCTGGCAGCCAGACATAAAGAAAATTTCCATTTAGTACTCCTGTGGGCTCAGGCACTGGAAATAATTTCTTTTTTCCACTTCAGAGCATTTTAATCCAAAGAAACTGTCATTGTCAATATCGTGCTTTTCACTTAGGCAACTGGTTTTGGTCATTCATTCATTCATCTGTCAAATATATATATATATATATCTCCAGGTTTCTCAACCCTGGATCTGCATTAGACACATCTATGAAGCTTTTGAAAATTCTACCGCTCAGGCCCGAACCAAGATCAGTCCATTAGATCCCTGGGGGACAGATGTGGCATCACGGCTTTTCAAAGTTTCCCAAGAGTTCCTAATTGTAGTCAGGGCTGAGAAGCACTGCATAGACCAGTGTGTCTCACACTTTAATTGTGCACACAAATCTCCAGGGGCTCTTGTAAAAATGCAGGTTTTGATTTAGTAGGGATGGGGGGGGTGCCCGAGATGCTGTATTTCTAACAAGCTCCCCAGGGATGCCAATTCTGTTGGTCCAAGAACACATGTGGCATGGAGAAGGGCTGGTGGCACCTCCGGCCAGGAGAGGAGGCAGGGAGCAGCAGCCACACCAGGATGAATCCAGAACGTCTAGCTGGACGCTAGTGAGGGCCACAGCCTCTGCGTGCACTGCTGCAATCAAGCACCCAGGGGCTGAACCAGAGATGGAAGCCCTTCCCACCCCAGCCTCCAAGCCCCCCAGGGGAGCCCCTCCTCACCCCAGCCTCCAAGCCCCCAGGAGAGCCCCTCCCCACCCCAGCCTCCATGCCCCCAGGGGAGCCCATCCCCACCCCAGCCTCCCTGTCCCCAGGGGAGCCCCTCCCCACCCCAGCCTCCAAGCCCCCCAGGGGAGCCCCTCCCCACCCCAGCCTCCAAGCCTCTCCCCACCCCAGCCTCCATGTCCCCAGGGGAGCCCCTCCCCACCCCAGCCTCCCTGTCCCCAGGGGAGCCCCTCCCCACCCCAGCCTCCAAGCCCCCCAGGGGAGCCCCTCCTCACCCCAGCCTCCAAGCCCCCAGGAGAGCCCCTCCCCACCCCAGCCTCCATGCCCCCAGGGGAGCCCATCCCCACCCCAGCCTCCAAGCCTCTCTCCACCCCAGCCTCCATGTCCCCAGGGGAGCCCCTCCCCACCCCAGCCTCCCTGTCCCTAGGGGAGCCCCTCCCCACCCCAGCCTCCAAGCCCCCCAGGGGAGCCCCTCCCCACCCCAGCCTCCAAGCCCCCAGGAGAGCCCCTCCCCACCCCAGCCTCCATGTCCCCAGGGGAGCCCCTCCCCACCCCAGCCTCCAGCCCCTCCCCACCCCAGCCTCCATGCCCCCAGGGGAGCCCATCCCCACCCCAGCCTCCAAGCCCCTCCCCACCCCAGCCTCCAAGCCCCCCAGGGGAGCCCCTCCCCACCCCAGCCTCCAAGCCCCCCAGGGGAGCCCCTCCCCACCCCAGCCTCCAGCCCCTCCCCACCCCAGCCTCCATGCCCCCAGGGGAGCCCATCCCGACCCCAGCCTCCCAGCCCCCAGGGACCATGCCTGCTTCTCTAATCACCTGCCCCTGGAGCCCAGCACAGAGCCTGGCGCAGAGTAGGCTCTCCTTAAATGTTTGTTGAATGAGTGCATGAGGGATGGCAGACTGAGAATTAGAAACTGGACTAGAGTGGCTCTAGATGATTTCTAGGGGTATTGTAACAAATTACCCCAAACGTGGCAGCCTACATAATTTCTTCTCTCACAATTTGGAGGCTAGGCACATGAAATGCAAGTGGCAGCAGGACCCGCTGTCCCTGAAGTTGCTGGAGGAGGCCCCTTCCTTGCCTCTTCCAGCCCCTGGTGGTGGCGGGCAGGCCTTGGCCTTGCGGGGCTTGTGGCTGCATCACTCCCACTGCCACGGCTCTCTCCCCCTTGTGTCTCTTGTCCTTTTGAAAGGACACCAGTCATCCTGGATTAAAACTCGAGGATGACCTCATCTTAGCAGAACCAATCATTTCCAAAGAAGGCCGCGTTCCAAGGTCCTGGGGGTTCAGACATCAACATGTCCCTTAGGGGGAAACAATTCAACCCAGAGCAGTGTCTAAGAAACCTGGTCAGAGTCCAGACTCTACCCCTTGCCGCGTACATGAGCTGTGACGAGTCACTTCACTGCTCTGCACCATTTCCTTGACCCTAAAACGAGGTCATGATTCCAACTCAGCATCCTTACGTGACTTAAGGGGCAGCTCCAGGGGCAGCACCTGGGACATAAGAGGAGCTTTTGTTAGTCAAGATAAATGCCAGCAGCTGTAACAACGAGGCCCCAAGATAGAATGGCGTCAAACAAAGCAGACATTTCTTCCTCTATTGTAGAATAGTCCCAAGATGAAAAATCTAGCTGAGTGGGCCATAGTTCTTCCAAAATCCCTCTTTTGCCCCTTGGTGCCCCCTGCACCAGATGTTGGCCTGATCTGCCCATTCTAAGCCCAGCTACAGGTCTGTCTGTGTGGTCCCAGCTCAAGGAAGTGGGTGCAGGAGCCCATGCCAACACCCTAAGTCCTGGACCTGGAGGCAGCACACATCATTTCTGTCGATACTCCATAGGTAAGAACTTAATCACTGGGCCATACCTCGCTGCAAGGGAGGCTGGAAAGAGTAGTCTGTGGCTAATGTACCAGCTGCAGGGTTTTGGTGGAAGAATAAAAGCCTGCACCACAGAGCTCAACCGAGATGCAGCCAGACTTCATTATGCACGAGTTCCACATCTGCAAATTCACCTAGAAATTCTCACCAGGCTTTCTCTGTCATTCGTGGACACGTGCATGCACAGAGCAGCAAAAAAATAATTCCCAGCTGGTCCAGCAGCCGCTAGTTCGCTGTTTGCAGGGACTTTGTAGGACACAGCCGCCGGGAATAACTCTATATACGTAGACTCGCTTTTCCCGCGCTTTTAGGGGCTGCAGGTGCACTGTCTACCCTGCGTCTGTTGCCTCTTCTCCCCGCAGGGCGAGTGCTCTCAAAAGTGCTACTATCTCTTCATCGTGGAGAGCGTCTGCGTGGCCTGGTTCTCGCTGGAGTTCTGCCTGCGGTTTCTCCAGGCCCGGAGCAAGTGCCAGTTCTTCCAAGGGCCCCTGAACATCATCGACATCCTGGCCATCTCCCCGTACTACGTGTCCCTGGCCGTGTCCGACGAGCGCCCGCAGGAGGGCGAGAGGCCCAGCGGGAGCTCCTACCTGGAGAAGGTGGGGCTGGCGCTGCGCGTGCTGCGGGCGCTGCGCATCCTGTACGTGATGCGCCTGGCGCGCCACTCGCTGGGGCTGCAGACGCTGGGGCTCACCGTGCGCCGCTGCACGCGCGAGTTCGGGCTCCTGCTGCTCTTCCTGGGCGTGGCCATCACGCTCTTCTCCCCGCTGGTCTACCTGGCCGAGAACGAGTCCGGGCGGGTCCTGGAGTTCACCAGCATCCCGGCCTCCTACTGGTGGGCCATCATCTCCATGACCACGGTGGGCTACGGCGACATGGTCCCCCGCAGCGTGCCGGGCCAGGTGGTGGCTCTCAGCAGCATCCTGAGCGGGATCCTCATCATGGCCTTCCCGGCCACGTCCATCTTCCACACCTTCTCTCACTCCTACCTGGAGCTCAAGAGGGAGCAGGAGCGCCTCCAAGCCCGCCTCCACCGCCTGCAACGCGCCCACACGGCCAGTGAGCGCGAACTCCTGCGTGACGTGGACGAGCCCATCCTGGAAGGCCCAGCCTCGCCCATCAAGTACACTCCACTCCAACATGCCTTCACCGATACACCGGGGGTGTAGCCACTGTAGCTTCCACCCACTGCTCGTGGCTGAAACAAACTCAAGGATGGGGGGGGGGGGGCCATCCGGCATCTGGTGGTTTGTTTCCGGAGCTCCAGGGAACACCCCCAAAGCTAGGAGGGCGCTGAGGCCAAAGATGTTTAGTCTTTGTGATTCTCATCCCCAGGGGCTGCAACGAGGCAGGCTGAGCGTGTCCCTTCCACTTGCCTCGTCCTTTTTTCCCCCACCCACTTACTGAGCAGACCCACCATGGTGGACTCGCTCCATCTCCCTTCATTCTCATTCCACCCCCAACAGAGTCCTGCACATCCCAAGCTGGACATCCCAGATGTCCACAGACTCAGTCACCAATGGCATTTAAATTAGCAAGCCTACTGGGTTCCATGCTTCCTCTAAGTCCCTCTTCCCTGGACAATACCAGGAAGCTGGAGGGTCCAATTACAGCAAACCCTTCTGAGCATATCTCCCTACCCAAAATGCCTGGGGCCTCAGCCTTTTTCTGGGTCTAGGAAATTCTAGGGATTGCTAGATTCTTCCTGCTTGCTCTTTCTATCTGGTGGCATTTTCCCAAAGCAGCTGCCTCCTTGCCGGCTCTGGAAACTCTTTGCCAAGCAGGCAGAACTGGCCTCTTTTCTTCAAATCCCTCACTGGGAGCTGTGGCCTCAAACCTGCCATCCCCTCCTAACACACCTGGGGCACCACTTCCAGCACAAAGGCCCTCCCGGACCTGTTGCCCAACCGGATGCTTGGTGGGAACTGCTCCAAGTATATCGTCCTTGGCCTTCACAAATGTTGACTCTTTCAGAGCCCAGAATTGTCCCTTGAGAGAATTGCTTCTGCTGCCGGTTTCTCCAGCACTGCTGGGACCTTGGCTTTCAATCCTTGGCTAAGCCTTCTTGACGCAGTCACCAAGGACGCAGTGTCACTTTAGTACACAAATAAGGGCAGCCTTGGGCTCTTTGGCCAGATCCTTTGACACCAGAGGATAGATGTCCTTAGCTTATTTTTAAATGTATTTATTTATTTATTCATTTATTTGTTCATTCATCCATCCATCCATCAATAGATTCTGCCTTTGCATCTAAGCAGATGGAGAACCAAGTCATTAGAGATCAAAGCTGTGCATACTAAGACTGAAGAGGAAAGGCCAATGCCATCTGAGCGATTGGTTTACAAAAGGTTTCAGAGATGGATGAGGAGGGGTCACGTGTGGAAGGGTATTTTGGGAGATGAAGCTGAGAAGGAGGGTTGGGATGAGACCACGGTGGGCCCTGAAGGCTTTGCTAGAGAATTTGGATCTTTGGGTATATGGAAGGGAGACATTGGAGATATATGAGGGAAGAAGCAATGTGAACGGAGCTGTGGGCTGAAATGATGATGAAGGTAAGATGGGATGGGGGTCCAGTTTGGAATGAGGAATGTTGCATAGTTCAGGGAAGATATGAGGGCCCACCTCCCAGCTTGATTAATTGTACCAGGCTGTGCTAAATCTGACATCTCGTCTGTCTTAGTTTGCCAGAGCTGCTATGACAAACACCACATGTTGTTAAACAGCAATCATTTTTTGTCTCCTGGCTTTGGAGACTAGAAGTCCTAAATCAGGTGCAGGCAAGGCCGTGTTTTCTTCTGCGGATGGTGGTCCTCTGTTATGTGGCAATCCCTCTCCTCTCCTGCTTTCTCTGACTTCCAGCTTCTTCCTGCAGCTTCTCTGACAGCATCTGAATGTCCTCTCTTTATAAGACCCACCATGATTCAACTTGCCCTTACCTTCACTAATAACAGCATCCTCAAAGGGTCCTACTTACAAATGGGTTCACACCCACAGGAATGCAGATTAAGGTTTGGTCATGTCTTTAGTGGGGTACATGATTTAATTACCGTCATCTTGTTGTTTCCCCCAAAATACACATGGAAGATGTCTCAATGGACACAACCCCATGCATGGATCCTCACCATAAGAAAACCCACTGGGAAACACATGGATGACAATGAATCTCATGTGCTTTATATGAAAGAGGCCTCAGCGTTTTACAGCCATAAGCAGTTCCTTGCTGTCCTTTCATTCCAGTTTTGAATGATGATGGCAGTGCCAGACAACAGAGCTGCCAAGGGTTCTAGCCAGCATGGCTAGCCTTGGCCGTGGAGGGAACCCTCACTTTCCTTGATGCCCCCGGTGCCCTCCCAGTGGACACGGGCATGTGCCCCACCCCTTTAGACCCCAAGCACCAGCAGGTGCCCCCAGTCCTTCCCAAGCTGAACTTTCACCAAGCTAGCTCCTTGCATAGAGGCATGGCGGCCAGTCACACAGGGAAGGCACCTGCACCTGAGCCAGCTAGTTGCTCCAAGAAGCCACTTGGAAGTCTTGTAAGCATCTTGCAGAAACACCGCGTCACGGAGCCCCTTGGACAACAGCCATGAGTCTTTTGTTCCAGACTAATCTGTTACAGCTACTCTTAGGCATGGTTCAACAAGGTGTAAACTCCCACTGACTCTGCTAACACCGTGTGGGAGGTGGGTGTTAGGAGACTCGTGTGCTCGCTGGAGTCCAAATCTTTACTCCCCCAGTGACCTTGAGCAGCCCTCTTCCCTCTCTGGGCCTCAGTTCATCGCTGACAATAGAAGGCTTTGGGATAGATCTGTGGTTTCTAAATGGGGGTCCACAAGGCACCCTCGGGGGCTGCCGAGTGGCTGGAGGAGAGCCTCCCGGCAGGCTGGGCTCTGCCTTGCAGGGTGCAACATTGGCAAATAATGATTTCTTTAAATGGGCATATTTCTCGGCACCCTCCCCTGGACTGAGTCAACACCCCTCCGCATCCTTTGGACTGTGGTGCAACCTCACTCCTGCAATGAGAGAGGAATCCTCAACTACCTTTGGAGACAGGAAGACATGGGCCCCTGGGCCCCTGTTAGGCCCCACGCCTGGCCCTGCCTCTGCTGGCCGCAGGCCCGTTGTGCGCTGTGCGCCGGCCAGTCGCCATGACCGCTGCCACTCAGCCGTCCCCAGTTTCCTCTGTTTCACAGACCGGGCATCTCAACGGAAGTGTGCCAGGGCTAAAAGGCAAATTTAGAATCAACCTGGGTGAACCCATCCCCGACATTATGAGATTCTGTAGTATCTTAATACGTGCCCAGTCATAATTCTTTACTAAATTAGCGATGGCTAATTGGACTTGATGTCTCACAAATGGGAATTAATTCGTGACTCTCTTTTTCCTCCTTGGCAGCGACCCAGCAGCTCGGTCCAAGTTGGTTCAGACTGGCTGCGCCTGCACAGCCTGTCCCCCACGCTGATTGGATGCCGGGGGGGGGCAAGCAAGGTGCCAGGCAGATTCTTCACTCCCTTTGACTGAAAAGGAGTCTTGTGATCCCAGAAGGGTTTCGAGTCTCTGAGGCCAATGCAGAAATTTTCCAGCTGCAGCAAGCAGTGAATGGCACCTGACCTTAAGCCTTTACAGATTGTATCGGGGACAAGGTACCCAGGGGTAACTTTTAAATTTTGGTTCCACCTCTTTCCAACCAGCCAGAGTTGAGCCCAAGAAGTAAGTTGAGGAGGGGGGGGTTAAGTCTTCAATACAGGGGAGGGGCTGGAAGGGGTGCTTGACCTAGACAGCGAGGGAACCCACTGACTCCATTTTTTTCTCTCTCTCCTTCCCCGACTTGTCTGCTCTCTGTGTCCATTTGCTGTGTGTTCTTCTGCATCTGCTTGCATTATCAGGCGGCACTGGGAAACTGCGTCTCTTTTTTGTTGCATTAGCTCTCATGTGTGCAGTGCCCCTCCTGGGCAGGATGCGCCTTTTTCATGTTGGGCGGCTCTCCTTGCAGGTGGGACATCCCTCCACGGGGACACCCCTGCATTGCACAGCACTCCTTGCGCATGGCAGCACTGTGCATGGGCCAGCTCACCACATAGGTCAGGAGGCCCTGGGTATTGAACCCATGAGCATGTTATGCAGATGCTCTATCAGTTGAGCCATATCCGCTTTCCATTGACTCCATTTTGATGGCTTTGCTTTTAGGGCTTTCAAATGTGATCACTGGAAGGTGCATTAGAAGACAATCATTCAGTCCAAAGGTTCTTAGCTGAAAGTTTCCAGGAGGGATCTATGATCCTCTGGATTATCAGCAGCAACGCATGTGTCCGTTACATGCATTTCCAAGTGCAAAGTGGCCAACAATTTCACTGGATGCTTCGGGGAATCCAAGACCTCCCAGTAAAGAGTAAGAAGCTTTAAAGTAAATCAGCTCCTTGTTTTAGGATGGGGAGACCAAGGCTCGGAAAGAAGCAGCCACCTGCCCAAACCCACACAGCCAGTTCCTGTAGGAAGACCCCAAGAATCATGATTCCTAACAGAACGCTCTTTCTAGAATAGCATGCCTCCTGCTCTTAGGCTCACAAAGAACAGTGCTCAGGCCTTTCAAAGAAAACAGTCAGGACAAGATGACAATGACACATGGCCATGCTATCCTGAGCAGAACCCACAGGGTTATCTCGGCCAGTCGAGGGCTCTAATTCCGACCCTTCCTTCGGTGGATGACAGGGGACATGGTGATTGATTTCACCAGAACTTCCTTTTCTTATTTATCCCTTGAGCAATTGTCCCGGATGATTGTTAAAAACCATCTAGCTTTGCGATTCTGGCAAGCAGAGCCCCTTGCAGCAATTTATACCATGGAGAGGGGCAGCTGAAAAACAAGGGAGAGGTGAGAAAGAAAAGCTGATCAGGGTCCCTAACTACCCAGAGAATTGCTCCCTCAGCAAAAATTGGCAAGCAGTTCGAGGTGAACTTAAGTTCCCCGAGATCGCTCTGCCCTGTTCCCACTCACATCACTGGGCACCTCGTCCCCACCTTCAGAGCCCATCCCCCCAAATGCCTGCCTCCGTGGGACTACCTGCTCAGCTGCCCGCCCCTCTCCAACGGCTCGTTCAACCCCATCCTCTTCTTCCTCATGCTTATCTGGTAATATTGGACACCGTATACTGAATGATTACTAAGCACCAGGCAATTTAAAAAAAAAATTTATTGGAGATATGTCAAACTCAAAGAAAAGTTTCAAGAACAAAGCTAGTACACAGAGCACCTGAACACGCTTTACCCAAATTATAGCCCCTCTTTTTTTTTTTTAACGTTTTGCCCCGTCAGGTTTATCATTTGCAGATTATATCTTAGTATTTTTTTCTGAACCATTTGCGAGTAAGTGAATTTAATCAAGGTCTTTTACCCCTAAAAACTTCAGGGTGTAGATCCTAAGAATAAGGCTCTCCTCTTACACACCACATGCAGGATCCACTTCATTCTCTTTCACTTTGGGGCAATATTTTCATCTCATCTACGTCCAGTCTGATTTTGTCCTTTAGCTAAAGAATGTCCTTCCCAGCACTGCCTTTCCACCCAGTGTCCAGGGTCCAGCCTAGAACCGGGCATTGCGTTTACTTATCGTGTCTCTTTAGCCTCCTATAACCGGAATGTTTCCAGAGCTTTCTTTGTCTCGTATGACTTTGGCATGTTGGATGACTATTGTTCCCTCCCCATGGTTAATAGAACGCTTCCCATTTTGTGTGACATTTCCTCCTCCTTGGGTCGTGCATTCCCTCCGTCAGTGAGGTGTGTCCTATCAGATGCCACGTTCGGACGCCCATGCCACCCCACTGCCCTCTGTGGCAGTGTTTCCAGGCGTGCTCTGATCTTGCCACTGCAGTTGCTCTTCCTTATTTTGCAACCAGCCAGTGGTCTGTGGGGCGTCCCCGTAAGACGCTCCTTGCCACGTCTGCCCAAGCTTAGCCTCCATCCGTGGCTCTCGTGTGACTCCACCTTCTCTCCGACGGTCGTGGGACGATTGTTTCCTAACTCGGGCACACCCTCCGTCTCCATCAGCCTCCACTGGGCATTGTGCTGTGGGCAGGAGCCTCTCCCCCCATGATACATCTCGCTTGCTTTATCTCCCTACCAGCAGCACAGGCTCATGGAGTCCCATTTTTAACCACCTACACTCCATTACTGCCCGCAGTTAATCTTATGTTCATATTGTCCCAGATTTGGCCGTCTCTGCGGGCTCCTGTGTCCTCAGGGCCTGCCCCCGTTGTGCGTGTCCTTGTTTCTCAGGCCAGCCCACTAGCATCCATCATCTTCAAGCCTCTTGCCCACTCTGTGGGGCGGTATCATGCTCCTGCCTGATGTGAAAAGGAAACCGAGGCTCAGGGAGGTGATTTATGTGCTAGAGTCATGTCCGGGGCCCGACTGGCACCGAACAGCAGTGTCCAGTCTGCAAGAGTGGCATGGGAATTTTTGAAGAGTACAGCCCCTCTTTTTAGTAGAGATTTCCCATTTTGCATTTGTCCTGCTGAGGGGCAGGTGGCGCCTCCCCAGCCAGAACACTACAAAGCTCGGACACCGAGGGACTGGGTCATTCTCGGGCATCACATTGGGGGTGCAATGTCCCTCATCAGTGATGTACAAGTCCACTACATGGGGGGATCCCCGGAAATCCTGGTAGGAGAGTGGGGAAGAGAGAAAGGGTAGGGAAGTGAATTTGGGGAGTGCCGGCCTGGCCCAGAGGCATTCAGATAATAATAAAAGAAATCAAAACCCCATGCAGACCACCAAAAATGTGCCAGAAGGCTGAGAGCACAGGCCACCGGGCCACCTCCGTGAGTTGGACTGTCCCCTCCCGGAAGTCCTCTCCTTGCACCTGTAATATGGGTCCTTCCCTCGCCATGGCCAGCTCAGGAGTGGCTGCCACACAGACTCTTAGAGCCTGTACAGACATGGGCGCTAAGGACCAGGGAGGGACTTGCCCAAGACACCCAGCCAGGAGCGGCCAAGCCAGGGCTCTCAGCCCAGTGGTCTTGGCCGGTGCAGGTTCTCCTTGTCCATGCCGTCTCTGTCCAGCGCTGAAGTCTCTGTTTGACATCTTGCCCAGCGGCCCCTCCAGGAACACAACACTGGTTAAAAATAACACAGAGCAACGGGATGCCGGCTGGCCCTGTGGGCGCCATGACCTGCTTGGTCACCCATCGCCGTCCCTCAGGAAGTGGCCCTCACTATGTTTGAGTACACGTGGCCCTGCCTCTGTGGTGGCTGACTTCCAGAAGACGTGGGGAGGAGCGCCGAGTCCTTTGTTCGAGTGTGACTTTTCTAACTCACCTTTGCTGGAGGGTCACGAAGTGGCAGGGAACTTGGGCTCCATGTGACAACACTTGGGAATGGATTTGGGCACCCTGAGCTAAAATTAGTCATCCGTGCTGCTTCCAAAGGCCTCTGTTATACTCCAGCTGAAGACCAGCCCGACTGAGATTCCCTTCGGGAAGCCTGGCAATTCCACTTTGCACCTCCTAGCTTAACTCTCCGGGTCCCCGCTCCCGCACAGAGCCTAGACAGGCATTAAACACTACTAAGAAGCAATTCAGTGGCTCCTCTGGTTTGTTGGGGCAGCTCTGGCCAGGAGGCGGGGGGCTGACCTTGGGAAGATGGGAGGGGGGCCCCCAAGTGAGAAGCCGGGTGGGGCGATGGTTGGTTTCGTAAGCACATACGTGGGCTGGATTGTTCTAGCACTGCGCGACCGCGGAAGCAATGCAGGTGCTCTTGCGACCTGGGAAGGAGTGGGGACAACAAGTACATAAGGCGAGCACATGTCATAAGGCCTAGGAAGGAAGGAAGCAGGTGGAGAGTCACCGTACACGGGGGAGGGGGCAGCTGGGCTTGGACGCCTTTGAGGAAGTGACTCTGGACCCCTCTCAATCTTTGGGTTCCCCCAGAAGCAGGCCCTGAAGCAAGGAGTTTATTTGGGTGGGGGTCCCAGGAATGACTGGTATGGAAGGGGAAGGGAGGCAGGGAGGGACAGGACCCATCAGTCGTGGGTGGGTTCCCAGGTCTGTTACCACTGGGAGCATCTTTTCACGTGCTCATTGGCGCTCTTTTGATCTTTTCTGAAGGAAAGTCTATTCAGATCCTTTGTCCATTTTTAATTGATTCATTTGCCTTTTTAGTATTGAGTTGTAAGAGTTCTTTATATACTCTGATACAAGTTCCTTATCAGACATGAGATTTGCAAGTGTATGCTCCCATTCAGCAAGTTCTGTTCACTTTTTTCATATGTTTTGAAGAAAAACTTTTTTAATCTTGGTGGAATTCAATTAATGTATCTTTTTTTTTTTTTGCTGTGCTTCGGCATCCTATCTAACAAGGCTTTGCCTAACCCAAAGCATGAAGATTTACTCCTGTGTTTTCTTCTGTGAGGTTTATAGCTGGAGCTCTCATGAGGTCTATGGTCCTTTTGGAATTCATTTTTGTGTTTGGTGTAAAGAAGGAGTCCAACTTCATTCTTCTGCATGCGGATGTCCAGGAACATTGATTTTTTTAAAAAAGAAGTATTTTTTAAAAACATCGTTATATGTTTTTTACCTGTCACTTCACCACTACATGAAGCAGGGCAACAGCTTCTAGAGCAGACCCCCTTTCTCTTTTCTCTAGACTCTCATCTGCTCTTCTCTACATCCTTATTACCTGCTTCTATGACCACATGGAACTTTTCAAAATGACTTCTAATTTTTTTTTAGGGATCAAACCGAGGACCTCATACATGGGAAGCAGGCACTCAATCAACCACTTTAGCTGCTCCCCTCAAAATGTCTTCTAAAACCATTTTTGAACACTGCTCCCATTCCCTCCCTCTAGCCTGCTCCTTTAAAGAAGAGACCCTATAATTCATTCATTTTCCATTCGATATTTTTTTCTGGGCCTTTTCCATATGGCAGACCCCACGGGAGCGGGGGAGAGGCAGGACCTCAGGTGCCACCCGCAGGACGCTTACAGCAGGCAGGAGTCACCAGGACAGACTCTTGGAGGGCGGTCGAGAGCCTCCTGGTGAGCTTCCTGTCTAACCTCATGGAAGCCGGCAGGTCACGCTCTGGAAAATGACCTTTATTTGCCAGATGAGGAAACTGAGGCCCAGGAAGGCCGAGCGGCCCCTGGACTCTCAGGTCCACACTTCCACCCGGCGCACACGGGAACAACACGTTGCAGACCATGCCGTGGGCCCAAGAAAGGTCCCCGAGCTCAGGGGTGGCGGTGATCGGGTGGGGGTCCTGGAGGAGGCAGCGTTAGAGTTGTGCCACCCGGGAGGGCAGCACCTCCCAACTTAAATATGTGCTTGTTGGCAAAAGCTCATCCCGAAGAGAGGAGGCCAAGAAGACACTGCCAGCCTCTCCATCTCACAACAGCGTCATCGCCGCCCAACAATAACAAACAAGCTGACCAAGGGCCCGAGCGGGTACTGCGCAAGGAACGACTCAGGAGCGGAGGACCGGCAGGCAGATTTACACAGCCAGGGACAAATATCACTGACTTGGCAGAATACAGCACAGTGTATGTCATTTTGAATAACTTGTTTATCCAGGGATGGTGTGATTAATGAATACCAAAAGGCTCATTGCATAGAGCTGCAGTTTGGAATGTCTGGTACATCTGGCAATTTCTGGACCTGGTTGTTGTCACCACTGCAGTAAAAAAGTAGATCAATCTACATTATCTCCCGGGGCGAATGATAGCTAATAAACGGGCTAATGAATAGTCTCGGGTGTTTGAAAACCCCTCTCCATCCCTCAAAAACGTAACCGTGAGAAAGAATAATTTCAAAGAGTGAGTGCGGTTTTGTCTTTTTAATAGCTAGAGGTAAGTAACAGCTGTTTTCTCATACAGAAAAGTCAGCACTTCCCTGCTGCTGGGACCCCCCACCCCACCCCGGGCTCAAACTCCCCTCCTCCCACCTTCTCCCTCAGCGGGACCTCTCCTCCGGTCCTCCGGTCCTCCGTGTTCTCCAGCTCAGGCGTCAGCTCCCACTGCTGCTAGCCACTTGCTCCACCTTAGCCTTCCCCGGGGAACGGCCTCCCCCGACCCCCCAGCCTGCGGCTCTTTCCCGACAGCAAGGACATCTTCCTGCTCGGGGAGGAGCCGGCAGAGTCAAAGGAAGGAGGGGACTTGAGGAAGCAGCTGTCCGGCCCTCCCTGCAGGAATGAGCCACCTGGGGTCCAGGGAGGCCAAGCGTTTTGTCCAGGGTCACGTAAGCCACCGCACCAGCAGCCCAGGGCAGCGACCGGGGCTGAAGGGCTCTGAGGTCCAGCAGTCTGCTCCACCCCAACCCGACATGCTGTGTGTGCTTCCAGAAGTTTCTGAGCTTCACCTTGCCAACTTCCTCACCTGTAAAATGGAGGGGACAGGAACTTCTCTGCAGAGTTGGCGAGGGGTTTAAAACGGTGACGCACGTAAAGCCTTGGGCACAGGGCCTGCTAGAGCCTCAAGCCTATCAGTGACTGCTTTGTCCTCTGCCACTGCTTCCCTCAGGTTTCCCCCAAATGGGCAGCAGCGACGTGCTGAAGGCAGAGCTCGGGGCCGTGGCAAGCTTAGAGGAGGCCCAGGCCTGCAGGGGGCAAGGGGGGCGAGCAGACCCCCCAGGCCGGCCTCCTCCTCCGACCCCCTGCTAAGCGCACACTGTACTGTGTGTTACTTAATAAATCGAAGTCGCACCCGCACCAGCACGGCCCCACGAGGACAGTGGCTTTCCTGAAATTCAATCCAAGCCCGTGGAGCCCCTGAAGTCTCCGTGGAGCCTGGTGAGGAACCCCGGCCTAGAGGGAGGGCAGGCCCCGCCCCAGCTTCCCGAGCCCCCCGGGAGGGCAGTCTGTAGCCCAGACACCGGGAACTGCTGGGGGGTGCCGGCGCCGAGGAGGGAGGGGGCTGGCAGTGCTCCTCGACCTCCAGGCTGTCGTCCTCACTGTCCTCCAGGCTGTCCTCCTCGCTGTCCTCCAGGCAGCCCTCCAGGCAGCCCTCCAGGCTGTCCTCCTCACTGTCCTCCAGGCAGCCCTTCAGGCTGTCCTCCTCGCTGTCCTCCAGGCTGCCCTCCAGGCTGTCCTCCTCACTGTCCTCCAGGCAGCCCTCCAGGCTGTCCTCCTCACTGTCCTCCAGACTGCCCTCCAGGCTGGCGAGGAGGCGCCCAGGTCTGCACAGTTGTGTACGTGTGCATGTACATGTGCGTGCAGGGTGCACTGCCTTCCCCGCCCGCCCGAGGCCCACAGGGCGCCTGACCCCTGCTGGCTCGCAGCCTGCACGGAGGGGGAGGCAGCACCGGGGCCCTGTGAGGCGGGCAGCGCCGTGCCTCTCCCCAGAGGAGGACACGGACTCCAGAAGGCCCGACTTTCCCCAGTGGGACAGGGCGAGGGCCTGCACCCCACTCCGCAGGATCCTCCCGGGTCTGCAGGAGGCCCCGAGGGCTGGCCCCGCGCTGGCTGCCAGTGCCCGCATCCTCCCCAGGCCGTGGGTGCTGACCGGCCTGCGCGCAGCAAGCACATGGTGGCCCGTGACTTTTGCTCGCCAGCTCCACGGGGCCAGGGAGAAGGTGCCTCAGAAACGGAAGGGTTGGTGGCCACGCACCCTACCCCCCAAAAAAGCCAGGGACACGCAGAAGCACCAGAAACAGCTCCTTTATTCAAGTCCAAATGTGCAGCAGCCCCCAGGCCCCTGCCCTCCAGGCCTCCCTGTCCCAGCTCCACCCTGCCTGCCCCCCCCTCCTGCTCCGTGCAGGGTCGCCGGTCCCCGGAGCTCTGCTCTCAGTTCCTGAACATGCCCACCAGTGGCTTCGAGGGCCAAGCCCCCAGGCCCTGCTGGTCTAGGAGGACAGACAGTTGCCGACGAGCCTCCTGGTAGGGCCCGGCCTGGGCAGAGACAGAGCAGGGGACTGCTGGGGGAGACCTCGGCGGAGGAGGGGGGAGGGGGTGGGGCGGAACTGACCTTGGCCTCCTGGTAGGTCTTCAAGGCCAGGAGCTGGGGCCTGTCCAGGGCATGGGCGGCCTGGCGGAAGGCCCTGAGAAAGGCAGCCTTGCAGAGGCGCGAGGGCGGCGCCAGGCCCCCACTGGGAGAGTGTGGGAACACAGCGGTCAGGGGAGGGCCACGGGGCAGATGGGCGGGGAGGGCCACGGGGCGGGTGTGTGGGGAGAGCGCACGGGAGGGTGCATGGGGAGGGCCACGGGTGGAGACGAAGTCCAACCAGGCTTTTGGAACCTGGATTCAAACCTGAACCCAAGCCCAGGACTCACACGCACGCTCTTACCGTGGCAGGGGAGACGGGGACCCCCTCCTTCCCAGCCCCGCCCTGGGGACCCTTCTCACTCTGCCTTCACACGCCCGGTGGCCACGTCCACGACCTCGACGCCAGGGTCCCCCAGGCTCCAGTTGAGGCTCAGCCCCATGCAGGGGTTGGAGGTGGAGTCCAGGGGGGCCACGGGGGGCCCTGCAAACAGGTGCAGGGTGGTGCGTGCGTAGGGATGGGGCAGGCACGGCCCCGCAGCCCTGTCGAGGCTGGGTCGGCAGTGGATGGCCCTGCTCAGGGTGGGGGGGTTGTGACAGGGGTCCGCTGTGGGCAGAAGCCACACGGAGGGAGGCGTGAGCCACCTGGGCCCTCTCCCACTCACACAGAGCCGCCTCCCGGCCTCCCGCCCTGAGGAGCCCCTCACCCAGGACGAGGCTGGTGGCGTAGAGAGGCGGCAGGAAGTGGGCCAGCAGGGCGCCCCCCAGCCCCAGCACGGCCCAGCGCGCCAGCTTGTCGCTGACCGACAGGCAGCCCACATGGGTGTCACGCAGCAGGGGCGCCACGTAGCACGCGGGCTTCAGTTCCCCGCAGAAGTGGGCCTGCAGGCGGAACGGGGGCCTGTGCAGCAAACCGCCGTCCGAGGGTGCCGGGAGGCTGCAGGGGCGGACAGGTGGGCAGGCAGCGTGGGCTGATGCAGCCGGAGCCGGGCAGCCCCCGCCCCGCCGGGCCCACATACCAGATGTCGCGCGCAGCACCCTTGGGGGTGTTGCTGACGTAGAGATGCAGGAAGATCCGGGGCTTGAGGGCAAAGGGGGGCCCGGGGCCCGGCTGGGGGGCCAGCACGGACCGCTCCTGGCCCGTGGGGCCCCCCTGTGTCACCAGCAGAAGCTGCCGGAAGAGAAACCTGGAGGGGTGGGGTAGCAGCTGGGGGGCCGTGCGTCCTGCCCCCACCCCAGGGCGCCCGCCCTCACCTCAGCAGGGCCCGGCGGGCGACCACCAGCCCGTGGCAGTCGTGCAGCTGCCGGCCCGAGAACTCCAGCCAGCCAGGGCAGCTGCCACTGCCCGTGCCCAACGCCACCAGCTCGTAGGTCTCCTTGGTGTGGCCCCTGGCACCCGGGATCTCTGCGCAAGGGAGGGGGTAGAGAGCGAGTCCATCCTAAGGCCAGGTCTCGGGGCGGGGGCTTCCCAAGGTGGGGGAGAGGGGTGGCACGACCCCTACCCCGCTCCAGGATCACGGCAGCCACGGTCCCCTTACAGGCCCGGTAGGGCGAGTTCTCGTCCAGCAGGCGGTCGAAGCCGGTGCTGACCACGGCCGCACAGCGCTGCTCGTGCGTCACGATGTTCTCTGGGCAGGGGAGAGAGCAGAGTGGGGGTCCCGGGCCTCGCCACCTCCCTTGTCACCAGGGGCCGGGTCAGAGCGCACACCTACCTACACTCGGGGAGGGGAGCGGAGGCTGGCTGGGGGTCTTGGGGAGCTCTGGAAGAGAGACGAGGGGAGCTGGGCCACCACGGGAGGGCGAGGATGCCCCCCATCCTGCGGGAAGCCCAGAAGCTCCGCTGGGACCACAGGACGGGAGGTTTCCATCTTCCAGACACCAAAATTCCACAGCCCCCCTATGGGCTGGACGTGGAGCCTGGGTCGGCATGCTGGTGGGGGGCCTTGTCGCACCACCCCCTCCCCTGCACACACATGGCCACTTTGGCCTCCCCAGGACTGCAAGCCCACCCGCCCTTGTCCCCAGCTGCCCCCAGTCACCTAGGCTCTCCAGCTGCTTCCTGATGTAGCGCAGGGCAGACAGCGCCGCCTGCTGCTTGGCCTCCGTCTTGCTGTCGGCGGTGCCCGCCGGGCAGACCACGCCATCCAGTTCCGCGCACACGGAGAAGGGGGGGCAGGGGCCTGGGGAAGGAAGGCGCTGTGAAGGAGCCCCCCGGCCTTTGCCCACATCATGGGCCCCCTGCTGGGAGGGGTCCAGCACCCAGCCCCCCCCAGCTCTCACAGGGCTTTCTCCTGCCACCTGGCAGCGAGGGCCACTGACACCAGGAGGCTAGGACTGCCCCGAGGAGCTGCTGACCCGCCCACGCCAGGCCTGGGTGCCCCCGCCGGCTCTGCCCCAGCATCAGGGGGTGTGAAGCCTTGCCCAGCCTTCACACTAGGGAGCTGCGACTCCATTTCACAGGTGAGGCCCAGAAAGGATGGGCAGCTCGCCCAAGGTGCTTGCCCCAAGCCCAGCACCACTCGAGCCTATAACAGGCTCCTCTAGGGACAGAAGCCGCGGAGCACACAGCACAGCTCCTGCCTTTCCACCAGACACTAGTCTCTTTTCTTCTCCCTGGACTCTACTTTTGAAAGATTTGTCTATCAAACGCTCTATTGTTCTAAAACAATGAGCAGAACATCCTAGAATTGGAACCACTTGGCCAAAGGGCATAGCTCACAGCACTCGCTGGTACTTGCTGCTCAACTGTTTCCCAAGAGAGCTATCCCATTTAGAAGAGAATCCTTTTTGGCACTCTCACTAGCCCTGGGATGTTTCTGCTTTGAAAAGGGCACGGAAAATGCCACCTAACAAGCGTAGAAGGAAAGTGGGCATTGGGCAGCCACCACCGCAGCCACTTTAACAGCCGAGCCTGGTGAGAATCACCAAGGAGGCGAGCACCAAGGGGAGTGTCCTGTGGAAGAGGACGGCGACACGCTCTCCAAGGGCCTCCCCTTCAACTACTACTTAGACACAGACGGGAGAGCCAAGACGCCTGGGAGACACCGCCCTAACAAGGCCGTCACAGACACATCACCAGGCAGGGGACAGGCTGCGCACCGGCTGCTCATGTGCGTTCCTGTCGCCAAACTTCAACCTGAGTCTAAACCAGAGGAAAAGAACCCAAGCTGAAGCACATGCTCCTAGACAACTGGCAATGTTGATAACAGCACAAACGGACTTCAGATAAAAGGAGATTAAAGAGATGTGACAGCTGGTGTAATATGGGATGCTGGACTGGGGAAAAACAGTCATAGTGCACCTTTGGGAAAACTGGCAAAATTGATTGTAAATGGTAATTAGGAATATCAGTGCTAGGCTTCTGGAATTTGGTGTTTGTACTGTAGTTATACTAGGCAATGTACCTCTTCGGAAATACACGCTGAAGTGTTTAGGGCATACAGGTATGGTGTCTGCAACTGAATTTCAAGTTATTAGGAAAAATAATATGGGTAATTATATATAAAAAAGTAAAGCAGGGAGGAAGAGACAAAACAACTGTGACAAATGTTAAATGGTGGACTTAGGTGAAAAGTTTACGGGCGTTCTTTCATGCTATTCTCTGAAATATTATCAGAATAAAAAAATTAAAACAAATTATTTAAATCCCTGATTAGGTTTCTCTCTCTAGTACTGCATTCATTCCTAAGAACCTGCCACATGCTTTATAAGATAAACAGATGTTTTTCTGGGTCCTTAAAAAAAACAAAAAAGAAAACACACCTACCCACCTAAACAACAGAAAAGGACAACCTAAAGAGAGGGAGGGGTAGCACCACCCAGCTGCTCAGGACTCAGTCCATGGACCCGAAAGCCCTGGGCTCACACTGTGGCCCGGCCCCTCACTGTCTCTGTGACCTCGGGAAGACCCTCGCTGCCTGTGTGACTTGGGGAAGACAGCCTCTCAGTCTCCCTATCCGGACCTTAGGCACCGATGTGAGGGCTCAGTCAGTGACCTTGTCACAGCCCTTCAACCAGCGCCGGGCATGTCCTCCCGGACTCACTCCTGTTCACTATTCTCCTTTTGAGCTGCTCACTGGGGCTTCTCTGGGGAGGTTTTGGAACGCTGTCAGCAGCTTGAGGGACGAGTCCCTTGCCGCCTCCTTAGAGCTGGGAATGCACTGGTTTAGGGTTAGGAGCTGGCGTGCTGCTTCTTGTGTCTCTAGCTGTGGGGGTGGGGACTTTACTGCAGATGGAGACAGGACATAGTAATGACCAAACCTCTTCCATGTGTCACCATTATCCAAGTGTGGTGTTAAATTATTTAAGTTGAGGGTTGGCCCTGGCTCGGGTGTTTCCAACGGTGGCATGGCAGCTGCCGTGTTTAAAAAAAAAAAAGTTTGCTGAAAGGCTGGATAGCTTGGGCACTGCCTTTAACCTCCCTGAGCTTCAGATGGGGCTAATCCTGCCCTGCCTCACCACAGCCCCAGGTCACTCAGGGGTCTAACACCCACTGGCCTGGAGCTGGAGCTCCCTGAATACAAGCTGCTGGGGGGCGCAGCACCTCCAAGACCCAGGCTTCCACCCAGGTCACAGACCCTCTCTCACTGGTCACTGATAAGTGTCCGGACCATGGAGGCCGTTGTCTGCCCTCCCGCCCTCTGGCCCAGTGATCTGGCCGTCTGCCTGCCCTGCTCTCATGGTGGCACACCCAGTCCCACCACGCCCACCTGCGGTCTGGTCCTCTCGGAAGACCAGGGAGACGCCCATGCCGGCGGCGTACTGCGCCAGCAAGGACACGGCCTGGCCGGGGGGCAGGTCTTTAAGCTGCAGCTTCAGCTGTCTGGCCGCCGTCTGGAAGTCCCCGGTGGGCCCTGCAAGTAGGACAGAGACCCTCAGAGACCTTCCCATCCGGAGTCTTCCCACGCCTGGGCTGCCCCCAGCACCCGCGACTCCGGCCTGCACCCCGGGCCCACCGTCTCCCGCCGCCGAGGCCTGGGGCTGCCCGCCCGCCTCATTGCCCTCCTCGGCGCCGGGGACCGGCTCGCGCTCCCAGGCCTCTTGGCCCAGGTTGGCCGAAGGCCGCCAGCGCCCCGACCCGGGGCTGATGTGCAGCGATGCCGCCAGGCGCGGCTTCCTGCGGCCACCGTCCTCCGCGGCCGCCGCAGGGGCGAGCAGGGCGCCCGCGGCCGCGCTGGCTGGCGAAGCCATGGCGGGACGCGAGCACCGAGACCGCGGCCCGTATCTCGCGCCGCCCGCACCCTTTTACACGCGCGGGGCCGGCGCCCGCGTGGGGAGCACGCGGCTGGCAGCGCACGGAGAGCCCCGCCCTCGGCTGCGCAGCAGATGCCCGGATGCTGGACAGTGCGTGGGGGAGGGCGCGGGGGGGAGGGGAACAGGGGGCGGGGTAAGGGACCTGTGGCCTCCGGCCCAACCGCTCACTTCTGGCCGGGGCTTCCGGATCCGGGGGCGGGGCTTCCGGAGCGGGGGCGGGGCGCCCCAGCGGTCTCTTCCCAGCCCTTGGCTACGATGCTCCAGGCCGTCCCCCATCCCGTCAGCTCTCCCCAGGGCCTCGGCGAGCCTGGGGCCCGCGTCTGATCAATGAAAGCGTCGCAATAGTAGCAGCCCTGCAGACTCCACAGGACCTGGATTCTGAACGTGTTCACGTAAGGCCTACCGGAAGTCAGCCACGTGTATCTCTAGCCAAAAAAATGCAGCCGTTTGGTTAAAGAAGGCCTCCCCTCCCCACCGCCGCCTTGGGATTTTGAGTTGACTCCCGAACATAGAACAGAACGGGATTGCTTTGTAAAGTGAGGAACTAGGGGTGAAGGAGAAAGAGGGAAAATAAGGTGAATTAGGGGATGAAGGTAATTTACTTAGGACATGGTATGATGCAACATGTCTTTGCTCGAAGGGGCCTCACATTTAACTGAGTAGAAATGTGACTACTCAGGTCACAGTATCTTTCCAACTTGTGGCCTTTGTAATTGCTGCTGCTGATTGTTACCCTCGGACCCGACAGTGCTAGCTAGGATTGTGAAGTGTGGCTCATGAGAACAGTTGGTGGAAAAGGGACAATTTGGCTTGGAAGGAGAAGGTGTGGGAGGTCAGGGCAGATTCACCTGGTCAGGAATGCATACCCAAATTGTGGTATAGTCCTATAAAGGAACGTGGCTCAGTGAAACCAAAGAAACTGCTGCTGCGTGCACGAGTGAACTCAGGCACTCTGAGTGAACGAAGCCATGCACAAAGGAGTGTCCTCTGCACGATTCCATTTATGTGACGTTCTTGAAGAGACAAAACTACTCTGTGGTCATGAAAGTCAGAACAGTGGTGACTTCTTGAGGGGGATAATGACTGGGAAGAGGCACCAGGAAAATTTTTGGGGGTGATTGAAATGTTTTCCATCTTGATCTGGGTGGATGCTACACAGACGTATGCATTTATAAAATTCCAGCGAGCTGCACACTTAAGATCTGTGCATTTTACAATATGTAGGGTCTATTTCGGTAACAGAAAAAAATAACTTGAACAGAGAAAAAGCATGAAGGAAGGGAAGGAGGAAGGAGGAGCTTGGCCTCTCAGTGCCGAAGCTGGGTAGGTAGCTCCTGACATGATATGGAACAGTGACGTAGGCAGAGTGCTAACCTCCCAAAGAAGTCCCCGTCCTCATCCCTGGAACCTAGGACTATGTTATGCTGCCTGGAAAGGCACGTTTAAGGTTGCTGATCAGCTGGCCTGTATTATCCAGGGTGGGGGTGGGTGCAGGGGTGGGGACAATGGAATCACAAGGGTCTTTAAATGGGAAGAGTCCAAATCAGAGAGATGGCATCGTGAGAAGGACTCAATTAGACATTGCTGGCTTGGAAGAGAGAAGGGGGCCATGGATCAAGAAATGCTGGCAGTGTTTAGAATTTGGAAAGGGCAAGAAAATGGATTCCTCCCTGGGCCCTCTATTAGGAATGCAGCCTTGCCGAAAGCTTGGTTTTATCCCGGTGAGATCTACTTTGAACTTCTAACCCCCAAAACTATAAGATAATATATTCATGTTCTTTTTAAATCACAAAATTGGGGTAATTTGCTACAACAGAAAGAGGAAACTCATGCAAGTATCTTCAAATGTTTTGCTTACATACTCCCTAAAATATTTCTGAAACACTATGCATGCCAAATTTTTCATACCAAGGTTAACTAGTTATAAAATTGTAATTTTTGATCTGCTATATATTATCAATGTCCTTTAGGTGATTTCATTAATTTATGAAAAATACCCTCTATATGGCCTAATTGGCAAAGCCGAGCCTCATAGTCAAACCAACCAGCTAAATCAGATTTACTTCCTATCAGAAAGTCTGACATTAATTTTAATTTAAATAAATGTATTGATATTTTCCCAGAAGAACCATCTCATTTTACTCTCTGTTTTTGACCCAATATTTGAGCATCTAATATATGCCATGAACTTTCCTAGATGTTTGGGATACATAGTGAACAACCCAGACAAAAGAGTTTCCAATCTTCTAGAGTGGCTTCTGAATTCTAGGCATGTAGCCTAGCCAGGAGTTTGAAGTCTTGTTAAGTAAAATGGCACAGCCAGCAATATTTTCAATATTTTCTTTTTTCATCTCTCTTTTTTTTAACTGTTGTTAGCTTTTTATTAAAGTGCAAAAACAGGGAAACGGACTTTGGCCCAGTGGTTAGGGCGTCCGTCTACCATATGGGAGGTCCGCGGTTCAAACCCCGGGCCTCCTTGACCCGTGTGGAGCTGGCCATGTGCAGTGCTGATGCGCGCAAGGAGTGCCATGCCACGCAAGGGTGTCCCCCGCGTGGGCCCCACGCGCAAGGAGTGCCTCCGTGAGGAAAGCCCCCCAGCGTGAACAGAAAGAGCAGCCTGCCTAGGAATGGCGCCTCCCACACTTCCCGTGCTGCTGACGACAACAGAAGCGGACAAAGAAACAAGACGCAGCAAATAGACACCAAGAACAGACAACCAGGGGAGGGGGGGAAATTAAATAAATAAATAAATCTTTAAAAAAATAAAAAATAAAAATAAAGTGCAAAAACATACATACAAAAAAAGTACACAGATCATTAGGTGAATTTTCACATGCTGAACACACTCATGCAAACAAATGAAGAAACAATGTTGTCAGTCCCCAGAAGCCCCCCTCCTGTACCCTTCCATCATCATTTCTTACTGATCCTGCTTGTCTTAGGCTTCTAGGGGCTCTCTCCTGTAGGAGTCCCACTTGGTGAAAACATCCCCTGTTTCAGCACCCACCAGAGGCAATGCCCAATGGTGGGAGAAGAGCGATTGTGAAAGGGAAGAGACCAAAGGAGAGCCCTCAATTCCAAGCACCTCCCAGGGGTGGGAATGGAAGTTGAGAATTTGGAAATGGACTCTTCAAAGCAGTGGCTTTCAGAGTATGATCCCTGCACCAGTAGCATCAGTACCACCCAGGGACTTGTTAAAAATCCAGTCTTGGGTCCTACCTCACACCTCCTGAGGATTCTGGAGGATGCCCAAGTTTGAGAACCTACTGAATTAGTCTAATGGTTAGGATTTATCATGGGGCTGTGGCCCTTAAAGTGTGGTCCCAGACAAGCACTATCAGGCCACCAGGGAATAAAGGGATGCCTGTTACCAGGCCCCATCCCATGCCTCAGACACTGTTTCAACACACACTCCAGGTGATGCTGATGGAATTTGAGAACCACTGCCTTTAACAACTCTACCGGCATGACTTCACCGGGAAAATCCTCAAGCATCCCAGGGAACTGCTGTTTGGGATTCAAGGACAACCAGTAGAATACCTACTGGCTAACACAGGAGCATGTGTTGAGCAGGCGCTCAGTAAGTGTTCGTTGAATGAATTAATTTGATACAAACAATGCTATGAGATTGAAAGTTGGGGAAGTGGATGTGGTTCAAGTGATAGGGCTTCCGCCTACCATATGGGAGGACCTGGGTTCGATCCCTGGGGCCTCCTGGTAAAAAAGAAGAGAATGCATGCCTGCGCAGTGAGCCAGTGCCCGCATGGTGAGCTGGGTGCCCGCGTGGTGAGCCAGTGCCCACGCGGTGAGCCAGTGCCCACGCAAGTGAGTCACACAGCAAGATGATGCAGCAACAAAAGAGAGACGAGGGGGAGAGTCAAGGTGAAGCGCAGCAGAAACCAGGAAGAGGTGACGCAGCTAACAGGGAACCTCTCTCCACATCAGAGGTCCCCAGGATCGAATCCTGGTGAATCCTAGAGGAGAAAACAATAAGAAGATAAGACCAAAAAAGAAATAGATGCAGAAGATCACACAGCAAATAGATACAGACAGCAAAAATAACAGGGTGGGGTGAGGGGGGAGGGAGGGGGAGAGGTGGGCATAAATAAATCTTTAAAAATAAAAAATAATAAATTTAAAAAATAAAGTTGGTTAAGCAGATGGGGGCGGTTTTCAATCCAGGTTCCCTGGCCTTCACTTCCCCCTCCGCCCGGGAAGGGGCGCGCGAGGACGCCGGGGAGGTTGAGCCGGGAGGCGGGACTTCCTGTCTTGGAAGGAGCACTTCCGTCCAGACCCGGAAAACCTTTCATTCGCAGCGTGAGTGCTTTCCCGGGCAGGTCGCTGAAGCTGGTGTGGCTGCTTTCGGGCTCCTTCCCGGGAGAACGGACGGAAGAGCGTCGCTCGGGGTTCATTTCCAGACTAGCACCCCGAGGCCCGGATTACGTAAGTGCGCGGGCCGTCCGGCGGGAGGAGGGAGCGCGGCTAGCCGGGCAGTCGCGGGGAGGCGGATACCCGGCCCGCGAGGGGAGCTCGGTGTACCTGTGCGCGGGTCCGCAGGCCCCAAACTGTGTGGCTTTGGGACGAGCCCCTTAACATCTGCAAGGTGGGTTATTAGTAGCCCCTGGCTCGTGGGGTGCTGAGGATTCCACAGATGTGCGGCGTGGTGGCCGCTCTCCCGCACACAGCTCCCTGAGGCCTCTGCTGTTATCGAGGCTGGGGGTGGCGAGGAAAGGGGTCGACGGGGAGGAGCTCGGACTAGGGATGTCCGGGAGGACCTGGACGATTGGAAGATGTATGAGGGGCCAACGTTTTGACCCCCTCCCGCATTCCCAGCTTCATTTCTTGCTGTCCCCACACCTGACTGAGTTGTGTACCTTTGGAGGCCTAAAGTATGGGCTGGAAGTGGGCAAGGGGAAGTTGAGGCTGCCTTTTCTGAGGGCTTTTCTGGATTCCGCTAGTGCCCTCAGCCGCCTTGCGTTTGTTTGAGGCTGTTTGCTTCCTTTCTCCTCTCCTTTCATTCATTTGTTCCTAGACTTGTTCTTCTAAGTTGTCTGTATTGGTTGTTACCATGTGGCAAATTCCAAGGCACTGGAGATGTATGTGTATATATACATACAGTGTTTCTTTCTTAGGTGGCCCGTTAGAACAGCTTTGAATCAAACAGCCTCATTCTTAAATATCTAGTCACAAATTGCTATGCAAGTGCCGAAGGAAAGGTGCAGAGCATTGTGGGAGAATAGGGTTGGGGCGTTGAGAGAGGCTTCCCTGAGCAAGATACGATCAACTCAAAATCTGAAGGAGGGGTAGGATTTTTTGTCAGGAGGGACTGGGGATGGGCTCATTCTCAGCAGAGGAACAGTGTGCACAGGCCCTGTGGCGAAAAGGAACATATAAGCAAGAACGCAAAGGAGGTCGGTGTGGTTGGAGCCCAAGGACAAGGACGAGCTGCAGGTGATTTTTGTTTTTTGTGCCTGCTGGTTTTTCAGGGATGCAGCCGTCTCAGGGAAGCGCGGTGCACCAGAACTGCCCTGGGTGTGATTTCTGCCTGTGGAAGCTCGTGTTCTTCCAAAGAGTCGCTCTGAGTACCTCCCTGGTCCCTGACACTATCCTCTCCTGTCGTGCAAAGGAAAATAGCAGACAGACCCCAGGGACTTGAGAATGAATCAGTTGTCCTCCCTGCTCTGAGAGAGCTCCCAGTCTAGTGAAGGAGACAAGACATACCCGAGGACTATGATTACAATGAGGCTGACGGATGCTCTGAGAAATTCATCCATTCGCTTGACAAGCATTGACTTAGTGCCTGCTGTGGGACAGGCACTTATGTGGTGCTGAGGGTACTTGGATGTGCAGAGGCTGCAACATAAACTGGTAAAGTGCAAGGGGCATCTGAGGGAGAAGATTTTTGCTTACTGAGACTTTTAGGCTGCTAAGTTACACAAGCATCTCGAGCTTCAAAACCTGCACTTTGAATTGGATGGGGGCTCAAGTCTTGGCTCTGGCACTTAGGCACTGTTGACCTTGTGCAAGTTGCCATTTCCTGAGCCTCAGTTTCCTCTACTCCAAAATAGATGTGTTAGGAAGAAGAGGAAAGCACATAGTGCCTATCTGGCTGAAGGTGGCCCTCAGCAAGTGGGTGCTGCTGTTCCGTGTGTGTTTATTCTAAAAAGAAGGGATATGGCACCCTATATCTAGGGTACTTTGTATATCTCCATCTCTTGAACATCACTTACTTTTTTTTCAACACACACTTGAAGTGCATTTTCTGGGAGACCTTGTGCATGACAGTGGGAAGACAGATAGACACGACTGCATCCTTGGATTTCGGGGAACTTGGGCCCAGCCTTAGGAGTTAGAGCTAGAAGCATAGAGTGATAATACCGGCTGTGAAGAGCCGTGACAGTTGCTGAACCCTCGCCACTGTCTGGCCTCTTTCCCTTCCACTCTCCGCCTTCCTCATTCTGTGGCTTCCTACTTGTTTCCCAAACATGCCAAGCATGCCCTACCCCAGGACTTTTGCTCTTGTTCGTTCTACCCGGAACCCTCTTCCCAGTTGTCTGCACAGCTCTCTCCCTCCTTCGATTCTGGCTCAGCTCGAATGCCAGCTGCTCAGTGCGGCTCTCCCTGGCGTCAGCCCATTGCTGTGCCCTCCTCATGGCTGGTTGTTGTGTTTTAATATGGAACTGTTTGTTCGTTTCAGTGGGCTATACATTGGTTTTTCATTATGTCTTTCCCCAAGGAAAGTGGCATCCTGTCAGGGCACTTTTCACTCTCCCCAGGAAACCTGGAGGCCACGGTCAGATTCAAGGCTCCTGGGAAGGACAGATGTTTGGTTCTTGTTTTCCAGGATGGACTTTCCCAGCTCCCTCCGCCCCACATTGTTTACGACCGGTCCCCTGGGCCTGAGCAGCGTCCCCGACCTGTCCTTTATGTGCAGCTGGAGAGATGCACTGACCCTGCCAGTGTCCAAGCCCCAGAATCCGGAGGTGAGGGGGCAGGGAGGGGCCCTGAGAGCGTCACAGTGGGCCCGTGAGTTGGGCCCCTTTTCCAAGCAGGCACGCCAGTTGGCAGGGGCCCAGGGTGGGTGATGGTAGCCCAACCCAGCGAAGGCACAGGCTGAGCCAGAGTCCCCTCCGTCAGGCTGTGGGGGACGCCTGGACCCACAGGAGCTCTGGCTCACTTGGTCCCACCTGCCTCCCCCAGTCCTTCATTTGTTCCATACACACTCGCTGAGCAGTACTGCCCAGGCCCCACCCTCCTTACTGGGCATGGGGAGCACAGTGGAGAGAGTCCAGTCGTCATCCCTGCCCCCGTGGAACTTAGAGTGTGACCAGTGAGAGACAACAAGTGAACAGAGGGATAGGTGAAATAACTACAGGTTGTGATGGTAGCTTTGGGGGAAGCAAAGGAACGCCAGAGCGGAGCAGAGCGGGCGGGGTGGGGGTGAGGGGGCTCGGCCTTCCCAGGACTCCCGCCACTGCCCTCAGCTAGGACCCTGGCTCTTTCCTTGGAGTCAGGAGCCTGCTGGGTGACTCTTGGAGACCGTCTGACTAAGGATTGAGCCAAGCAGGGCAAGTGGGTCGGGAAACAGAGAGACAGATGGGGGAGGAGGAAGGACCACCTTGATGAGAACAGGTGTGCCATCAGATTGGCGTCCCTCTGAGAGCCCACCCTATCAGCCAAGGATGAAGAACCTAGGAGGCTCCCAGGGGCAGTTCTCCCACAGTCTCTGCCGTCCAAGGGAGAAGTCAGGGGAGTTGGCTCATCAGGCAGTGGCCGAGGGCCTCCTCTCTGAGGCAGCACAGGCCAGGTGTAAACAGGCCACTCTAGGGAAGCGGACTTGGCCCAGTGGTTAGGGCGTCCGTCTACCACATGGGAGGTCCACGGTTCAAACCCCAGGCCTCCTTGACCCGTGTGGAGCTGGCCCACGCGCAGTGCTGATGCGCGCAAGGATTGCTGTGCCATGCAGGGGTATGCCCCGCATAGGGGAGCCCCATGTGCAAGGAGTGCGCCCCGTAAGGAGAGCCGCCCAGCGCGAAAGAAAGTACAGCCTGCCCAGGAATGGTGCCGCCCACACGGAGAGCTGACACAGCAAGATGATGCAACAAAAAGACAGAGTCCCATGCCACTGACAACAACAGAAGCGGACAAAACAAGAATACACAGCAAATGAACACAGAGAACAGACAACTGGGGGGCGGGGCAGAAGGGGAGAGAAATAAAAAAACAAAAACAAAAAAACAGACTGCTCTGCTGTGAGGCTGCCTGGGTTCAAGTGTGTGCCCTCTCTTTCCTGGCTCTGTGCCCCGCGGCACAAGGCTTGACCTCCCTGGGCCTCCACTTCCTCCCCGGTAAAATGGCGAGCAGCGCTGCACCACCTCTGAAGGGCGCTTGTGTCGCTGGAGTCCGCAGAGTGGAGTGTGGGCAGCAGGGCCGGCCTGGGAGAGTGCCCTGTGTGACGTTAGTGCCATGGTGGTTTTTCCTCCAGAATGCGGTGCCGCCCTCCGCCAGGGTCCTGCGGTGGGAGCCGGAGACCCCCGGGCCCCTTCCTTTGCTTCCACCGAGTCCCGGTGAGCTCCTCCTTCCTCTGCTCTCGCCCCCAGTGCCCCCTGCCACGTCTCTCTCCGCTCCAGCCCCTGCAGCCTTCCCTCTCCCTGTGGCGCCCTCTGCTCTCCCAGGACCCAGGGCTCCCTCCAGTCACCTGGGACGCCTGGCCCCACTTCGCCCCCTGCCCAGGCCCCAGCCTCAGGACAGATCCCTCTCCCCAACCTCCCTCTTCCCTCAGAGCCCTGGGAGCCTGGGCTCACTGCCAAGGATCTGCTTTTCCGGGAAAGTCGTCACTTCCGGAGACAGCCACGAGCCACGCTGGATGTCACTGAGCAGGTGGGTGTCCCCAGGTAGACAGTGCCGGCGCTGGAGGTGGCGGGTGGTCACGACCCCTTCTCCTCCCCAGCTCAGCCGGTTCCTGTGGGATCACGGGGACGTCGCCTTCGCACCCCTGGGGAAGCTGATGCAGGAGAATTTCAAGCTGGAGGGAGCCCGGGTGAGTCGCCTGCTGGCCAGGGCAGGGACTCCCCGCCTCGGCTCGGGGTGGCCCCAGGGGGTGTGAGCGTGACGAGGCCTTTCTCTGCAGAGCCGCGCTAAGAGGAAGACAGTGGTCAGCGTGAAGAGGCTGCTCCAGGACCTCAGCGGACACCAGCCCTGGGGGCAAGTGGCTAGTGAGGAGGGATGGGACGGGGTGGCCCCGCTGGCGATGGCATGTGGAAAGAGCAGGGACATGGAGCCGGCCCTGCCGCAGTTGACCGCCCCCTCCCTTGTGCAGTCATGATTCATACTTCCTTATGTAAAACTACTAGCTAAAGGGCAAAGGAAATTTATTGCCACTTGGGAATTCATGGATTTCAGGCATGGCTGCATCCACTTGCTTCTGCCTGGCTTAATTCTTAGACAAGCTGTTCTGTGGTAGGAAGAAGGCTTAAAGTTCTAAGGGAAGGGGCAGCATCTTTCCTGGGGGGACCAGCAGCAGCCCCAGAGGGCGTTGGGTTGGTTTGACGTGGGAATCATGTCCATCCGGGAGCCGGTCCCTGGCCCAGGGCCGTGGGGGCCTCTGTCCTGCGTCTGCCCTGGGGCGGGGACAGTCTGGGTAGAGAAGACAGCGTGTGCCAATGCGCCCGCCCGCCCCAGGCGGCGCCTGAGCCCCCTCCCCGGCTGCGCTGACCCTCCTGCTGGGCCCTCCCCGCCAGGTGTCCCTGGGCTTACCTCAGCCACCGACAGCGCCGCTTCTCCGTCCTGGGGGGCCCCGTCCTGGCCAGTTCCATGGCACGCCTCCTGGGCGAGCTGCTGCACGAGGAGCTGGCGACGCGCTGGGGGCAGCTGCTCCTCGACGACGCCTTCACCGGGGGCGCGTTGGCCTGGGTGCCGGGGAGGAGCCCCCGGGTCGGGCAGCTGATCTACCCCACTGGAGGCGCGCTGGACAGGCTGCGTATCCTTTCCCGCTGGGCAGGGCCCCGCCTGGCTCCCACCGGGTCCGGGAGAGGGCAGGACGTTGGGGCTTGCAGAGCCCACGCACTGATCCTTAGTGAGAAGCCCAGGTTTCCAGAACTTCACTGTGACCCCAAGCGGCGAGCCCCAGCTCCACGGGGACCCCAGCCACATCCAGCTCCGGGGACCCGTCCGGCAGGTGGTGACCCTCACCGTCCAGGGAGAATGTGAGTCCCTTCAGCACCTCTGCCCCTGGCCTGCCGGGGTGACCCTCGGCCCCTGACCCTCTCCTCCCCCGCAGCGCTGCTGGCTGTGCGCTCTGACTACCACTGCGCCGTGTGGAGGGTCGGCAGGCAGGGGCGGCCCACCCCTCTCCAGGTGCTCCAAGTCGAGAAGGGTGCCACGGGCGTCAAGCTCAGGTGAGGCGGCGAGTCAGGGCGGGAGGCGAGGAGACGGGCGTGGAGAGGGGACGCCGACCCCCCGGTCACCGCCCCGTTGCCCGCAGCCCTCACCTGCCCGGGGAGCTGGCCGTCAGCAGCCGTTCGGGAGCCGTCTGCCTGTGGACCCCCCAGGATGGGTAGGGCCCTCCCCAGATTCCCCTGCTCCCTGTTCGGCCCGCCCAGCCCCAAGGCCAGGGCCCCTGGTCTCCCACCCCCAGCCCCTCTCCCCGCCATGCCTCTCTGATCTCCCCAAGGCTGCGGCAATTCTACAAGGATTCAGAGACCCTTGTGTTCCGAGACCCCTCGCCCTGGCGCTGGGCGGACTTCACCGCCCACCCCCGGGTGCTGACAGTTGCTGATCGCACTGGAATGAAAATG
This sequence comes from Dasypus novemcinctus, assembly GCF_030445035.2. NCBI lineage: Eukaryota > Metazoa > Chordata > Mammalia > Cingulata > Dasypodidae > Dasypus > Dasypus novemcinctus. Next base: position 5,055,507 of record NC_080690.1, read on the forward strand.
ATGGACACTCAGGTGCGGGGCCTGGGCAGCCCCCGGGTGGAGACAGGGGCGTTCCCCAGGTGCACGAGAAGCAGCAGCGTACAGGAGGCCCGGCCCGGGGTGACCTCGGGGGCGGGGGGATGATGGCACAGGCCTGGGGCGGTCAGGGAGGGCTGACCCCGTGCTCCCCCCAGGGCCCACCGGGCTGTGGTCTGATGCTTTTTCGTGTGGGTGCCGAGGCCTCGTGCCAGAAAGGGGAGCGTGTCCTGCTAACGCAGTACCTGGGGGCATCCGGCCCCGAATCTTTCCCACCCACCCTCCACCTCGTCTGCACCCAGGTGAGCAGCACTTTCTTTCCCCTCCTTTCACCTGTCCTCTCAGAGGTTGACTGCTTCCGGGACAAGTCTCAGGCTAACCAGGGACCCGAGAGCCCCGGCGGGAGTCTAGCTAGAAGGTGCAGCGAGTTCTGGAGTCCCCTCGCAGGGGAGGTGGCATCTATTCCGGCTTTGGGGGGTGGGTAGGGATTGCCCAGGGGAAAGGAGGAAAGGTGTCCAGGCTGGGGGCGCAGCCTGCAAAACGGGACGATTTCCTGCCGTGTCCAGGAGAAGGGGTGGAGGGTTTGGGTCGCCTGAGGGTCTCCCCCACCTCAGGATGCCGAGAGGTGTGGCTCCCCCGAGGGCCCAGGCCTGGGTGAGCTTGGGGATGGCAGGTAAGAGTCAGGGTGGGTGTCTGCGTGGTGGGAGCCCTCTGTGCCTTCCCCGAGATCCCCCCTTGAGCTGGGTCGGGCAGGACTAGAGAGCGGGATGGGCTCCCTGGGAGGTGTCCCCCGGGTCAGGGCTGAGCTGGAGAAGTGGGGCAGACGGCTGAGGGCCCCCCGGGGGGGGGGGTTGGGTTTCATCCCAGAAGCTTCGTGGGATGAAAGGGCCCCTGGGGCTCCCAGAGAGACTTTCCTCAGCAGATCCTTCTCCAGCACCTCCGTCTCACCTGCCTCGTCTCGCTCCTTCCTCGGCCCAGTTCTCGCTCTACCTGGTGGACGAGCGTCTCCCCTTGGTGCCGATGCTGAAGTGGGACCACGGCCTCCCCTCCTCGCCCCTGCTGGCCCAGCTGCTGCCGCCGCCCCGCCCCGGGTGCCCGTCGCCCCTGCTCCTGGGAGGCCGGGGCGGGCAGCTGCAGCTGCTGCACGTCTCAGGTGAGGGCCGGGCGAGGCGGGAGGGCCGGGGCGGCGGGAGGGCCGGGGCGGCGGGCCCCTGGGCCGGCTGGCCTCAGCCGTCTGTCTGTCTGCCAGCGGAGGAGGCCTCGGCGCCCCGGCTGGCGGGCCCTCCCCAGTCGCTCCCTTCGAGGACCGAGACCCTCTCTGCCTTCCCGCTGCTGGAGCCCAGGAGGCAGCGGCAGCTGCAGGAGCGCCTGGAAGCGCCAACCATAGGTGCGCCGGGTGGGGGAGGGGAGGGGCGGCGGCGCAGAGCCTGGGGGCTGGAGGGTCACCATCCTTCCCTTCCAGGTCTGGCCGCCACCCTCCCACCCTCGGCCTCCAGGCCCGTCCTGTCGCTCTTCCAGCTCTCAGCGGCCGGAGACGTTTTCTACCAGCACCTCTGTCTCCAGGAGGACGCCAGCCTCCATGGGGAGCCCGGGCCCCCTGGCGACCCCGGGCCCGGCCCCCACGTCCCCACCTTGGCCGCCTGGAGCCCCCAGGCCACTGCCCACTGCAGCCGCTGGCTAGAGGCCCTGCAGGAGGTGCCCCTGGGACCCCCTGTGTGGACTGCACCCACCTTTTCCCACCGCCACCTGCTGTGCTGCCAGGAGCAGCCAGTGGACGAGGGGGCCGTGAGGAAGGGTCTGCGGGTGGCCATGGCCCAGGGGCAGCTCCTGCGGCCCAGGGACCTGGGCCCGGCGCCCACAGCAGAGCCGCCCCCAGCACCCGAGTCCGGCCCCGAAGATGAGCTCAGCGAGCGCTTGGCGGAAGCCTGGGAGGGCCGGGGGGCCTTGTGGTGGGAGAGGCGGCAGGGTGGGGCCTCAGGGTCCGGCAAGCAGCCCAGGCGGCCCAAGCGCCGCACCCCGCTGTCCAGCACCTTCTCCTCGCTCAGCGGCCGCCTGGACCTCTCCACCGGCAACAGCCCCCCTCTCAGCCCAGGCCGCGCGTCCCCGGAGCCCAGGCCCAGGCCACCCACCACACCCCCCTCCCAGCCGCTGACCCAGGAGCCGTGGACCCGGGGCGTCCCAGTGGAGCGGCAGCAGACCCTCCGCGACTACGTGGCCAAGCTGCCTTCTCCCGCCACGCTCACCCCTGCCACCCCTTCCCAGACCTCAAGTGTCCGGACCACGCCTTCCAGAACGCAGGCCCCGGGCCTGTCTGGCTCCCAGCCGCCCCGGAAGAAGCCCCGCATGGGCTTCTGAGGGCCTGGGGACAGCTGTCCTCCTGGGCCAGGCCTGCCTGCCCTGGTGGGACGCAGGCAGTGAGGAACCAGCGGTGCTGGCCTGTGGCCTCCCCAGGCCCAGTGGTAACCAAGGCCTCCAAACACAGCCTGGAGCCAGTTAGAGGAGCAGAGGTAGAAGGATGAGAGAGAATTCCCAAAGGCACGTGGAAGGAGCCTGACAGGCCTGTTGGGAAGGTCAGCGTTGGGCTTCCCGGCCAGGGGTGCATGGTGGCGTGCTGGGCAGAGGGGGTGCGGGGCCCTCGTGTGGAGTTGGGGACCAGGGAGTCACCAGCACCTCCCTGAGTTTGTAAGGGGGAGGTGAGGCACGTGCAGAGCTGGCAGCGGTAGTGGCCGTGGTGGTTTGTGTTTACTGGGTGTCTCCCAGGTGTCGGCATCGGTGGACTTGTCTGCACATGGTTTCCTGTGGGTTCAGACTGGACGGAGCCCCCTTACCTAGCTTCTGGGGCCTGAAGTTCAAGTCCCACTTCCTCTGGATTTCTGTAGCTCCAGTGGAAGATTCTGCTCTTTGGTGGGGAAACCTCCACTAAAAGTGTCTGGGACCAGTATCTGCACTCGATTCTTTTCACATCAAGAGAGGGAGGGATCTTTTCTCAAAGTAGCTGATGAAACAGGAATCACATGGGACTCTCAGGGATATTAAAGAATCCAACAGCACTGGTTCAGATGGCCTTGAAAATACTTATAATGCTCAGACGAGACACTTAACATTGTACAGTTTTCACTACAAATGAGGAAAACTGTCTTACACCTTAAGTACAAGGAGCACGGCACCGCGCCACGTTTGCAGACAGGAACGAGCTGTGCCACTTCGCACACCTTGTCACAGTGACAGCGGCATTTGGAAGGAAGGGGTGCCAGGCCCAGGGGCTGACTCTGCCAGCCATGGGGTCAGGCCTGCAGCCCGGCCGCCTGCTGGCTGTCACGTTGGCCCAGGGGTGCAGTGGGGCCACCTCGGGGCTCAGTCCAACCCAAATTCAATGTCCTCGCGGTCTTCCCCCTCCATGGGCTCCTCGGGCTCAGACCTTGCTTCATTGTTTTCAGGGCTGTTTCCTAAGTTAAAAAAAAGAAAGTACCTCGGTATTTTTGGGAAATAGGGTCACCCCCATTTCTTCCTTCATGCAGATCTTCAGTCAACAATACCAGTTCTTTCCCAAAAAAAAGAACACAACTGGCTATACATTAGTGTTGACTAAAAATGGGAATGATCTAGGTTCAACCAAATTCTGTTTTGTAAGTTGGCACTCCCTAATTTGGCCATCTAAAGACTGAAAAAAGTGCCACCGGTTGCTGGCCTTGGGAAGTGCGAGCCAGCTGCCCCCACAAACCTCCTGCAGCCGCCGTGGTCAGGCCTCAGCTCTAGGAGAGGCCCGGTACGTCCAGTCTCTGGCCTTGTTTGTCCTGGCCCAGCCAGTACTGTCACACCTACTTCCTCAGGCCTGCTGTCACTGTCGTCCCAACTTCCCCAGCTGAGGCGTCAGTGGTCCTGTCCCTCAGAAGCCTCTAGAGAGCCCAGGGCTGACCCTGGGCTGGTGGGCTCAGCTGCTTCCCAGCCCAGGGGCTGTAAATTCAGGAACACCATCTCTGACGCTCGCCGCGGCTCGTGGGGAGAAGCCGAGAAGAGGCCACTCTGGGCCCGGACACGGGCTGCCCACCCCGGGCTGGGGTCTCAAGCTGCTGGCCTCTCCACCAGGGCCCCAGCCCCTGCGCTGCCGAGGGCTGCCTTACCTGGCAGAGAAGCTGGAAGTTCTCTGTCTTCCCATGCAGGGGGGCACTGGACACCTCTCTTGCTCACTGGGGACGTTGGCAGGGGATCTAATGGCTTGTCGAGCTCTTCAATCAGTGGTCGTGGGCACTGGGCTGCTTTGCTCTGCGTCCCCGGGTCCCTCTCTGTTTCTTTTTTAAATATGCCTGTGAAGGGTGTCTCGACCCTCGGGGGGGGATCTTTAGGAATTGTAAATATATTTGAAAGTGCGTCTGGGGGCAAGTGTTCCAACACTGGGAGTGCCGTGGGCTCCGACTCCGGGTCACTGTCATCGCTCAAGCATGAAATTGTCTCAATCTTTGGAAAGCACGTCTCCTATTGAGAGAAGAAAAAATGTGTGGAACATTTCTGTTTTCACAACAGTCACTTCAAGTGTATTATGCAAATTATTTCTTAAGTCTATCACCAAACATTCTGTTGCCACATGTAAGAAAGGCCCAAGAAAACAAAGGACTCTGCCCTTTGAAAGTTAGGCCTGGGCATGGGTGCTCCTTGGCACACCGTTTCTGTGCCCCCAAAGTCACAATGAGCTCCATGGCCAAAGTCTGCAGCCTTCTGAGCCACTCCCAGCTCCCTATAGGGTCCCCACGACTGTCCCCTGCCTGCTCCGTCCCAGTGTAGGCTCAGCTCCCCAGTGGCTGATCTCAGCCGGGCTGGTGTCCACCTTGACCCAGTTGCCTGGTAGCATTCTGCTCAAAAATGCACTAGAGGGAAGCACATGTGGCTCAAGCGAGTGGGATCCCGTCTACCGTAAGAATCCAGGGTTCGATTCCCAGGGCCTCCTGGTGAAGGCAAGCTGGCCCGTGTGGCGTACTGGCCCAAGAGGAGAGCTGGCACAGCAAGATGACACAAGAAAAAGCAGAGACAACAAGAGACGCAGCAAACCAGGGAGCTGAGATGACGGAAGAGATGGAGCACCTCTCCCATTCTAGAAGGTCCCAGGATTGGTTCGCAGTGCTGCCTAAAGAGAAGACAGACAGACACAAGAACACACAGCAAATGGACACAGAAAGCAGACAATGGGGTGGAGGGGGATAGATAAATCTTTCTAAAAAATATTTTTAAAATGCATTAGGACTTGGTGCCCTTGGGTCTCTGTCCCCTTTGTTTGATGTTGGGCTCACGCACAGGAGCTACGTCTGCCCCTTCCTTCCCTCTCGGTACACCGGCTCCGGCACATTTGTCAGGAATGCCAGGAGGAGGGAGGCTCAGGTCAGCTGGGGAGAATGCCCCCCACCCTGTGCCCCCTACACCCCCTCATCCCCTCTCTGTGTAGCTCTACTCAGGCATTCACAACATGAACATCTAAATACATTCCAAGGGCAGGAAAATGCTTTCAGGCATGTACAGGACACACGAGTCAATGATAAAATACACGTTCAAGGAGACCCAAGTGGCTAATCAAAACCCGAGGCGTGAGCAACAGCAAACGACATCTGTGACGTGCGGAGGCTGGTCGCACACTGCTTTCATCAAGCGGCATCGCATTTCTTTCAGGGAAAGACGGTAGACTTCGTAAACGACAAGACTGGAAGTGGAAAGATGCCGGGGCACGGGGGTGAGGGGCATGTGGGCTGATAACCTTGTCCTGGTCTTCAAAAAATCCGCCTGAATCAACGTCTTCCAAGTCAGGTAGGTCCTGAAAGAGCAAAGGATGAGCCTTCTATCACCTGTGAGCGTCCTGGCAGGCAAAGCAAGTGCAGACACCAGCACCTTCAGCCTTCAGTAACGTGCAGTCAGTGTAGAGGAGGAGCGAGTGACCCAAACCCCTCCGCACCCCGGCCCGACCCCTGCACCCTCTCAGAACAGACACTGCAACTCAAGGATCTGGATCTAACGATGAACCGGGGTGTGTAAGGAGTGGCATGTTGGAGGAATTTCTGGATCTTCCCCACTCCACTTTGTGCTTACAGACACAGCCAGTTCATCTGGCACCCAAACCAAATGCTCCCACTTTTCCTCTGTATAAATTTAGTTTCTGGACACCACGTGGCATAAATTCAGTTGGCTTTGGTAACATATGCCCCCAAACTGTTAGGCCTTTTTGGTATCTTCACCCATAGCAACCAATCATTCAGACACGAGGGGACACAGCAAAGGGTGGTAGTTAGATGGAATCAGGCTGTGTGGCCCTGGGCGTTTCACTTAACCTCTCTTTGCCTCAGTATGCTTATCTGTAAAATGGAGATGATAATAGTACCTAACCCTTAAGAATTATTGGAAAGGTTAAGTCAATGTATGTTCAGAACAGTTGTCAAGATTAGAGTAAGAACTCAATATATATATAAGCTGTTATTTTGTATACAGTTCTAAAATGTTAGAAATCAATTGCCCAATATTGCTTCTAATTGTACATTTGTCCAGAAAACTAGGAACCCACCATGAACACTGACCACGTGAACTTTGACACTAATTGAGCCATGTGAAAATCTGAAGTTTGGGCATTTAGAAATGGAGCACCAGTTTAGAAGTGAAACAAGGATGTGGGCAAAGCTCCGCCCAAGGGTGGAAGTCCACGGGCACAGCGGGCACAGCTGCCCAGCTGGTGTGCTCCGGGAGGGGCCAGGCCGCCTCCCTCACTCCCGGCCCCGTCGAAGTTCAGCTCCAGGAGTCATGGTCAAATGTCTGCATTCCAACCTGGACTCATTCCTGGGGCCCAAAATGGGACCAGTGTCCACGTGGAGCCACCGAACGTGGCCAGGCCCCCAGCATGTGGGGCACTGAACAGTCAGGTCGCGACGCGCCCCCTGGAAGCCAGGACAGCGACGGGCCCTGAGAGCACCAGCGGCGGCGAGGGCAGCCGGCTGACGGGGGATTGCAAGCTCAGACGGTAAAATGGACCTTTCTTGACAATTTTTCAAAGGCCGAACTGGTCAGAATTGCTTGGCAATGTAACTTCTTTGGGGGGAAAACAACGGTTTTCTAGATATAGTTCAAAGGGAGGTCATTTAGGCCAGAGCTCCTCAAATTTGAATACGCATATGTTTGACTCACCTGGCACTCCTACTAAAACGCCGCTTGCGAGCAGCTCAGCCCACTGGGTGGGGCCTGGGCGCTGCAGGTGGAAGAGCCCCCAGGTGACGCCGGGCTGCGGGCCCAGGCCCACGCTCCGGGAGTGAGGGTTTTAAGGATTTTTATTAGAGCCTGTTTTACTGATGACCTTAAACAGCTACTTAACTCCAAGTGCAGGGACCTTCCTACCTGGATGAAGAACTTCTCCTGGGTCTCCAGTTTCGTTTCCAACTCTTCAGCGTCCTCGAGTTCCGTAAGGAATTCCCCATTGATGGCCACAGTCTGTGGAGTCGATTCTAAGGAACGACAACAACAAAGGGGTCCATCTTGGAGCTTGTTTTATTGACGGTGGTCAGCTCGACAAGCCCAGGGCTCAGACGGATTTCCAGAACAGAAGGACAAAGCCCATTCGGGTCCGAAAGCCAAGGCCCGCCTGCCCTTCGGGGAGGCCACGGGGAGGCACAGGCTTGGGATGAGGTTCAGTCGCCAAGGCTAGAAGGGCTGCCTGGGAAGCGGATTTGGCTCAACGGATAGAGTGTCATCCGCCTACCACATGGGAGGTCCAGAGTTCAAACCCCAGGTCTCCTTGACCCATGGGGTGAGCTGGCCCATGCGCAGTGCTGATGTGTGCAAGGAGTGCCGTGCCACGCGGGGGTGCCCCCCACGTAGGGGAGCCCCACATGCAAAGAGTGCACCCAGTAAGGAGAGCCGCCCAGCGTGAAAGAAAGTGCAGCCTTCCCAGGAGTGGTGCCGCACACACGGAGAGCTGACACAGCAAGATGACGCAACAACAACAAAGAGACACAGATTCCTGGTGCTACTGACAAGGATACAACCAGACACAGAAGAACACACAGCGAATGGACACAGAGAGCAGACAACTGGGGGGGAGGGGAGAAATAAATTTTAAAAAATAAATCTTAAAAAAAAAAGGGAAGAGCTGCCTCCTTCCCGCACGGTCGGTGACCCTGTGAGGTGCAGGGAGCAGCCTGGAGTCAAGCGGCCGTGGAGGCGGCGGCAGATGGATGAACAAGGAGATGAAGGATGTGCTGTAATGACGCGGCCAGCTCAGGACACAGAGGCGAGGCGGGTTGGCGAGCAGGTACCCATCCACCGCCCGTGCCCCAGTCAGCACCGGGGATGCTGGCTGAAGGGCGCAAGGTGGCCTGGGAATACGGGTGGCTCCCGTCCTCCTCCAGGCCCCCTCTTCTCGCGGGTCCCCAGGCGGTATCCCTGGGCCTGGCTGCTGCTCTCTCTGCAGTGAGTCTGCTGGAGATGAACTGTCCTGCACTGTCCTCATTCCACACAGGTCAAGAAACCACAAACTTACCCTGCACGTCAACCATGCCCATTTGACTCCAATAGCCACGTCCGGGTACCCGTTGGGGATGAGCCGAGGAGCGGGGCCAGGGTGTCCCGCAGTTGCCTGGGGAGGGCCCAGCGCCGCCCTGCAGCTCTGGCCCCCGGCCTTGCCCTCGAGTCCCTCACTGTTGCAGCCTCTGCTTGGCTGTCGCCATGGCTTCTCAGATCCCCTCTGTCTAAATGGCCGGCTCTCCACGTCCCTCTTCAGATGTGGGTTGAACAGTGGCCCCCAAAAGTCACGTCCACACTCCTGACCCCCAGAACCTGGGAACGGCCCTTTTTGCAGGTCGAATTAATTTAAGGCTCTCAAGATGAGATGGTTCTGGCTTAGACCAGGCTCATCTTACCATGGGTCATCTTATGATGACCAGCGTCCTGGTGAGAAGAGGACGCAGGGGCCTGGGGGAGGCAGCCACGTGGCAGTGGAGGCAGGGACCGCGCTGCAGCCACAGGGGCTGGGGGATCCGGGAAGGCGCCGCCCCGGGCCTGAGCCTCCACCCCTGGCCCCAGAACCGGGGAGGGGCGATGCCTGCTGCGCTGCGCCCCCGGGACGCACTGGCTCTCTGTCCAAGCCCCCCCCCTCCTGTCCGTGGGCACCGTGCCCCAGGTGCCCCGGCTGCGAAGCTGTGTCCAGGCGGCCGCCAGGACCTTTTGTTTCTCCTTTACTAAAATCTGCCCCCTGTGCTTTGTTTCATTTGGGGGCAGGCGTCGGGGGGAAGAGACTAGCAGGGCCTGGGGCGCTGCCTGCATCAGCTCCTTCCGGCCCGGGGCATGGGGGGTAGTTCCGGGCTCAGAGAGGGGCTGCCTGAGGTCCCTCGGCTACTTCAAGGGGGGGGCTGGGCGGTGCCCTCGGGGTGTCTGTCCAGCCCACAGGATAGCGCCCCCTAGAGGTTTAGAACAGAGACATTTGCACCTTTTAGCTCTAGGACCGCTCCATCTCTGAAAAGCTCTAGAAGAATGTTAGGTAGAAATTCTCTTCCAGATAGCCACGGAGTCATCAGGCTGGTGAGGTCATAAATCCTCAGCCAGCAAAAGGATCCAGCCAGCCACAGACAGCACCTTAAGGGTTTCATGAGGAAAAATGAAACCAAATCAAGGCTCCTCCTCTAAGCAGTCATGTTTCTCTGAGAAACATCCCAATACCAGTCTCATTTCAAAGTCAAAAGAAGACTGAGCTTTCTCAAAGAGTTAAACAGTTACCATAAGATCCAGCAATTCCACTCCTAGGTGTCTGCCCAAGAGCACTGTATGCCAGTGCTCATTGCAGCGTTACTCACAGTGGCCAAAAGGTGGAAACAACCCAAGTGCCCGTCGACAGAAGAATGGAGAAACAAAAGGTGGTCTACCCATAAAGGAATATTAGTCAGCTATAAAAAAGGAATGAAGTACTGACGCATCATCCGACATGGATGAACCTCAGCAACATTTTGCTAAGTGAAAGTAGCCTGGCCTAAAAGGTCACCCGCTGTAGGTTTCATTTACATGAAATGTCCACAATAGGCAAATCTATTGAGATAGAAAGTAGATTAGGGAAGCAGACTTGGCCCAGTGGTTAGGGCGTCCGCCTACCACATGGGAGGTCTGCAGTTCAAACCCTGGGCCTCCTTGACCCGTGTGGAGTTGGCCCATGCACAGTGCTGATGTGCGCAAGGAGTGCCGTGTTACGCAGGAGTGTCCCCACATAGGGGAGCCTCACGCGCAAGGAGTGCGCCCCGTAAGGAGAGCTGCCCAGCGCGAAAGAAAGTGCAGCCTGCCCAGGAGTGGGACCACACACATGGAGAGCTGACACAGCAAGATGACGCAACAACAACAACAAAAAAGAAACACAGATTCCTGGTGCCGCTGATAAGGATAGAAACAGTCACAGAAGAACACACAGCAAATGGACACAGAGAGCAGACAACTGGGGAAGGGGGGGAGAGGGGAGAGAAATAAATAAAAAATAAGTCTTAAAAAAAAAAAAAGAAAGTAGATTAGCAGGCTGGGGGGAAGGGGGTGGGTAGTTATTGCTAAATAGTGCAAGGATTCTGATCCGGGTGCTGAAAAGTTTTAGCAATGGGTGGTGGTGATGGTAGCACAACATTGCGAATATAATTAATGCCGCTGAATTGTATGCACAAAAATGGTTAAAATGGCAAATTTGGTTAAGTGTATTTCATCACAAATTTTTAAAAAGCTGACCTAAGTGACAGCCACTGGCAGCTGCAACAAACACCCAGAACGGTGTGAGCAGAGCATCAGAGATTGGGGTGAACGTCTCTCTTTTCGGCAGTTGTGGAGTTCACAGGCACCCTCAAGCTCTCTTTCTCCCTGCAGCCCCTGGAGGTGGGCCTCCATTGTTGAGCTTTGTTCACTCTGTCTCTTTCCTGCTCCTTCCCTTCTTTCCTTCCAGTCCCTCTTAAGTCATCTGGCTCAGAATCCCTGGGAAATTCCTGAGTGCCAGCGGAGGGAACACTGACCCTGAGCTCCTGGGACATCTGCATGCCCCTTCCTATCACAGGTTTTTCTTTCCCATATATATATTTTTTTAGGAGGTACCGGGGATTGAACCTGGGACCTCTTATGTGGGAAGCAGATGCTCAACCACTGAGCTACACCTGCTCCCCTTATTTCCCACATATATTTTCTTAAAGATCCTAAGCTAGAGGATACGTTTTTTCAGATATTACTGCACAAAAGGGGGTGAGTGAGCCACACAAACGAGTAAAAGAGCAGGAAGTATTTGGAGGTGGGGAGTGGGGTCAATGAGTTAAATAGGGTGCAGGTGGTGTAATCCCTGAGCTGCTCTGTTCTGTCCACGTCCTCTAGCTCGAAGGAGAACCCCTGTGCGCCTGGGCATGGCCCCTTCTCCCTTGGTTGGTGTCCACGGCTGCCTAGAGGAGAGCTTGACTTCAGCGTCTCTCCCAGACAGTAGAGCTTCTGTTCTGGGAAACCTTCTATTCTCGGCCAGAGACGCTAAATCCTGCTGGGGGTGGGGCACAGAAGATTCCCCTCTCCCAGGGATGATCCTGGTCAGGGCCATTTGTCCCCACCAACACCACGGCGACAGTAATGGGGTCGCAGGGCAGTCCTGGGCTGGCCTGTTTGTCTGCAGAAGGCAAGGAACAGGGCTAGAAGCTGCCAAGGGCTTTCCTCTTCCCTAGAGCTGCATTGCCCATTACCATCGCCACAGGCCGCGGGTGGCTCCTGAGGACTTGAAATGTGTCCCCAAATTGTATTGTATTGTATTTACTTTTCATTAATTGTAATTTAAAATTTTAGATGGAAGCAGTACAAAACAACTTGCTTGTTTTGGTAGGACTGTGCTTCACTTTCATGTTGGAAAATTAGTGTCCAAATTGAAATGTACTGTGTCAAATATCAAATACGCCCTGGGTTTTGAAGACAGTTTGAAAAAAAATGCAAAAGGTTAGTATTTTATGTTGACTGCAAGTTGAAATGATTATGTTTTAGATATATTGGGTCAAATAAAATGTATCATTAATAGTCTCATCTGTTTCTTTTTACTCTTGACCATGGTGACTAGAAAATTTTAAATTACATACATGGTTCCTATTATACTTCTATTGATCAGCTCTGCCTTAGATAATGAGACAACTGGTATACTTTATCTCATAGAAATAGCAATAAAGAGGAACTGACTCAGGCCCCAGGTCTCACACATAAGATTCCCTGGAGCAGAACCTGTGCTGACCCCTGTTCCTCAGCTCCCATTACCTTCCCGGGCAGCACCAAGAGCTGGCGGCTGTGTCGGGGCCTCTGCTGGGAGCATGCCTCCTGACGCTTGATCTTCAATCTCTCCGTTAACTTCCATAGGCAGCTCCTTTTCTCCACTGGACTTTTCTGGGTATAGCTCATCCTTAGCCTGGAAGCTTTCCTTAACAAACAGCTCCATCTTCTGCTGAGTTTCTTGGTCCACAAAAGGCTCTTCCTTTCCTTCTACATGGGCAGCTGCAATCTCATCGTGGTTTGGTGGTGGGGTCTCCCCTAAACAAGAGAAGTCAAAAGTGACCTTGAAACTTCCTAAGAGGACAGGCTGTCTGCATGTCTGTTGGGGACACACGATGAATGTCTAAGAAAGAAAACCATGGAACTATTCAGAGATGCAGAGAAAATGACATGCAAGAATGTTTACCAAAGTGTTTACAATTGCCAAATAAATGGAGTTAAATGTCCACAAGAAGAGATTGCTCGCATATACATTTAATGAAATGGGACATAGTCATTAAGAAAATACAACGTGTGTGTGTAGCAGATGTGTGGCAAAAAATCCATCATTGGTTCTAAATGGAAACAACTTAAAAAGATGAAGATTAGCATAACTCTGATTAAAACAAGCAGTGGGGGCTCAAACAGTTGAGTACCTGCTTCCCACATGGGAGGTCCCAGGTTCAGTTCCTGGTGCCTCCCCACAAACAACACAACAACAACAAGCAAACAAACGAAAATATCAGCTCAGGGGAGCAGATATGGCTCAGCAGTTGAGTGCCAGCTTCCCACACTCGTGGTCCCAGAACCTCAAAAAAATAAGCAAAACAAAACACAAGAAAATGAGGCACAAAGGGCAGTTAGGGAGCCCCAGGACATATGTTGCCTGTTTTTATTACTATTATTGACACTCAATGTATCTAAAATAATTAGGCAGTATTATAATGCTTTGTTATAAAGCTCCAGCTAGAATGAATAATAATTATTCATGGGAGGCAGAATAACAGCTCCCCGGAGGTGCCCGTGTCCTAATCCCAGAACCTGTGAGTAGATTACCTGACACAACCAAAGGGACTTTGCAGAGATGGGGAAATTATCCTGGATCATCCAGATGGGCCCAATGTAACCGCAGGGGGCTTAGCAGTAGAGGAGGAGGCAGGATGGTCGGAGGGGTGTGACGGGAGAAACCGAGTCAGAGAGCTTCGAAGCTGCCCTGCTGCTGGCTTTGAAGGTGGGGAAGGGGCCAGGAGCCAAAGCACTGGGCCAGCCCGTGCGGGAAGCACAGGCAACAAGAAGCTCCGGGAGGAAGGCAGCCCTGCCGACACCTTGGTTTTAGCCCAGGGAGGCCTGTTTTGGACCTCTGATCTGCAGAACTGCAATTCGATCATAATTCTGAGTCATTTTAAGCCACAAATTTTGCAGCGGTTTGTCACAATAACTATAAAAAACTAACACATTGGGAGCAGATAGAGCGCAACAAAGACCTACACATCACTTATTTTTAAAAACATAGTATTTTAACAAACTGTGTTTTAATCAGTAAAAGTGGTTTGAAGCTGCCCGTAACTGTCGAGGGTTTTCGCTGCCCCTGGGAGGTGGAGAAGATGGATCCGCAGGTAAATGTGTGCAAACGACTAAGAAGAAATCCCGGAGAGGAGGCCTGCTCGCCGGCTCGGCCGTCCCCGGCTCCTGGCCCCTGCCCGGCGCGCGTACCTGCCTCCGGCCTCCCCTGCTGTCTCTTTCTCTCGGCAGCCCGCTGCCGGACCATCGCCAGGGCCTCGATGCTGTCCGTTATCTTCTTCCGCTCTCTGCTCTCCCACTGCTCTCTTTCCTCCTTCTCAGCCGCGTACCCTCCACTCGCCCAGGCTTCAGCACAAGCCCTATTAAAGAATAAATGAAAAAACAGAAAAAGGGAGGTTTGGTTTTTTAGGTTAAAAGAATATTCAAAATATATTGTCTGCTCAAATTTGCTCATTTATTTATTTATTTATTTATTCATTCATTCATTCATTCACTCATTTATTTCTCTCCCCTTCCTCCCCCCCAGCCCCAGTTGTCTGTCCTCTGTGTCTATTTTGCTGTGTGTTCTTTGTCCGTTTCTATTGTTGTCAGCAGCACAGGAATTTGTGTTTCTTTTTGTGGCGTCATCTTGCTGTGTCAGCTCTCCGTGTGTGTGGTGCCACTCCTGGGCAGGCTGCACTTTCTTTCGCGCTGGGCGGCTCTCCTTACGGGGGCGCACTCCTTGCGCCTGGGGCTCCCCTACGCGGGGGACACCCCTGCGTGGCACGGCACTCCTTGCGCGCATCAGCACTGCACATGGGCCAGCTCCATGCGGGTCAAGGAGGCCCAGGGTTTGAACCACGGACCTCCCATGTGATAGATGGACGCCCTAACCACTGTCGCCAAGTCCACTTCCTCCCTGCTCATTTTCTTTAGAATCAGAATAAAGGGCACATGAAACCTGACTGTGCGGATAAAAGTGAACACACGTGCATTTTCATCTTTAAAGAATCTCATGGTTTTCACAAATCCTTCTTAGATATGGCACAGAACAAAAGCAGCAAATGAAAAAATAGATAAAATGGACTCCACCAAATGAAAAACGATTGTGCTGCAAAGGCCCCCATCAAGAAAGTGAAAATACACCCCACAGAATGGGAGAAAGTATTTGCAAATCGTATATCTCATCAAGAACTTTATATCAAGAATAATGTAAAAGAAAACTTGCAACTCAAAAAATGAAAAGACAACTAACCCAATTAAAAATAGCAAAGAACTTGAATAGATATTTCTCCAAAGAAGATATACAAATAGCCAATGAGCACATGAAAAGGTGCTTAACATCATTAGCCATTGGGGAAATGCAAATCAAAACCACCGTGAGATTCCACTGCACTGACACTAGGATGGCTAGAATAAAAAAGAGAGATGATAAGTGTTGGCTAGGGGAGAAGCTGGAACCCTCAAACGCTGATAGTGGTGGTGAGTAAAATAAAATGACCGCCTGCCCTGGGTGTTGCCAGGAGAAGACCTCCTTTCTGAGAAGGCTTTTTCAGAAGACAAAGACAGCTGACCTGCAGGGATTTTCTGAGAAAATGGAACACATCCTACAGGGTCCCTGAGAAGCGACAGGTGGTGATAAAACTAGTTTGGGTCCAGTAGAGAGAGCTGATCAGAATGGACAGGCATGCCATGCTAACCAATGGATAGCTGCTCCCCACTTTGTAGGAAGACACCCCCTCCAGGTAAAATGGAAACATAATGGCAGCCAATCAGAACAGTTTCTCACTGGCTTCCACATTGGCCCTGTGTGGGCGTCCGCTTTCCACCCCTTCAGCCTAGCTCCCTTCTACTTTCCGAATGGGATGCTGCCTGCGTCATGAAACGCTCCGCAAAGCTGTGAGATCCTAAAGCACAGGAAAAGTTTTTCTTTTGTCAGTGGGCATACAAAATGGTGTAGTCGCTGTGGAAAACAGTTTGGCAAATCCTCAGAAGGTTAGAGTTACCATATGACCCAGCAATTCTCCTAGATATATACCTGTAGCAGTTCAATATTGTGTATGAATTCCAAAAAATAGACAATGGATTATGTTTGTAGACTGGTCTTTTCTTCTGGGTTTATTAGATTTTATTGGAGTCAGAGATTCTCCTTTTACTAGATTAAATAAAGACTAGGGCTTTGATTGGGCATGTCAGTAGGACGTTGAGTCCCGCCCCCTTGATACCACAGAGAAGAGAGTTTGGAGTTTTGATTCTGGAGCCTGGGAAGAAAACACACAGAGAAGCAGTTCCGTGAGGAAGGAGAGAAGTCTCCATTAAACACAGGCAGAGGCCTGGGGAAGAGAGATGAGTCATTCACCTGACAGCTTACAGAAGGCCTTGTGGAGAAAGCGGAGCAGCAGAGCCCAGAGTAACGAGCCCCGGGAAGGGAGGAACCCGGGAAGCCTGAGCCCTGGCAGACGGCGGCAGCCATCTTGCGCCAACACGTGGAAGTAGACTCTGATGAGGGCAGTAACTTACGCTTTATGGCCTGGTGTCTGTAAGTTCCTACTCCCAATGAATACCCTTTATAAAAGCCAACAGATTTCTCGTATTTTGCATCAGCACCCCTATGGCTGACTAATACCCAAAGAATTGAAAACATATGTCTATACACACAAATGTTCACATCAGCATTATTCATAATAGCCAAATAGTGGAAACAACTCAAATGGATAAACAAAATGTGGTATTTCCAAACAGAACATCATTCAGCCATAAAAAGGACGGCTGCTACATTTGGATGAAACTTGAAAACAATCTGCACGTGGAAGAAGCCAGGCACGAAAGACCACATGCCGGATAATTCCACCCATGTCAACATCCAGAACAGGGAAAAGCCCACAGAGACAGAACCGAGACTCACGGCTGCCCAGGGCCGGGTTGGGGCGGACGGGGAGAGAGTGCTAGCGGGTAAGGGTGTCTTCTCTGAGGTGATGAAAATGCTCTAAAACTGAATGTGGTGATGGTTGCACAACACTGTGAATGTACTAAAACCCACTGAATTGCGTGCTTTATATGGGTGAATTGTATGGTATATGGATTAGATCACAATAGTGCTAATATATATACTTTTTAAGTCATTTAATGGCTTAAAAACAGGAGTCTTAGCTTTAGAGAGAGGAAATAGTCCGCTAGGGTTTTGTGAAGCATGCCGTAGCAGGTTACTAGATAGACTGCACTGAAGTGAATAAACTATGTTCAGGTCCATTTACCCAATCAGCGAGAAAACCTCAACTCCTTTCACCTAGGCACGGACACCCAGCAAACACCTGCCTATGTGTTCCAGAACCCGGGGAGAGAGCACTGAGCAAAAGGGGTGACTGACATCTTTCTTGCTCTCTTGGAGGGGAGGGGCAAGGAAACAAGCACATGCCGGAGGCTGATGCCACCTAAGAAGAAATCAGGCTAAAGGGAGATCACGTGCAAAAGGTGCTGTTGAAATAAGGTGGCCACGCAGCTCTCTTTAGTACAACTGCTCAGCGAGCAGACGCTTGCAAGTGCCTGGGGCAGAGTGAGCCAGGCGGAGGGGGCAGGGGGTGCCAAAGCCCTCCTCTGGGAGGGCACTTGGCAGACGTGAGGAGCAACAGGGAGGCCAGCGTGGCTGGAGCAGCATGGACAAGACAGCGGCCCCCAGCGGCAGAGGAGGGCCTGGGGCCTCTGCGGACTTGGGGGCTTTGGGAAGTCATGGGAGGATTTGGGCCGAGGAGGGAGCTGCTCTGACATTGGGTGGAGATCAGACTTGGTGGGGGCAGGGCAGGGTGACTGTGGTTAGGGGCAGCAGCAGGGAGCCCGCCTGGACTGGGGAGCCACAGGTGAGGTGGCCCGAAGCCGTCAGGCTTGAGGACTGATTGCCTGTGAGCCACGGGGCAGGAGAGGGGTCTTGGGTGATGCCAAGGTTTTTTTTTTAGCACCATCAGAAGGATGGAGCTGCCCTTGGCCGAGAGGGGGAGGGTGGGGGAGGGGCTGGTATGGCAGGAGGATCCGAGTGGGCGTCTGGCTGCAGGTGACCCCTACGGGGGGTGCTGTGCCCTCCAGCTGCTGTCCCGCTCCCTTCGCCTCACCTGAGCCTGGAGATGGCCAGGACCAGCTGTTCCAGAGGGTGCCGTGATCTCCCCAACCACAGTGCAAAGCCGGCCAGATGCTCTGATAGGACAAGGGCGACCTCGGCCACCCGTCCTAAATGGTGGCCTGGACCCATGCCCGGACTGGCCTGCCTCTGAAGCCGGCGGCCTGCTCCCCCGCCGCGCCAGGGGGAGGTGGAGGCGGCGTCCTCAGTGACCAAGGTCAATCCGTCCTGCTCCTGCGGGTGGCCGGGGGCTTCCCGGGGCGGGGCCTCGTGCTAAGTACTCGGAGGCTCCGCCCCTTCTCCTCCCCCTCCCCTTTCTTGCCTGTCCAGCCTCCCCACAACCCCAAGAGGCATCACCCCCAAGTACCCACAAGGGACCCAAGGCTCAGCGAGACAAACTGGCTTGCTCCATATTGAACGACTGGTAAATGCGTGAATTAAGATTCAAAGCAGGTGCCTCGGATCCCTGATAGTCTCGTGCTGTCTAGACTGTGAAGGACGGTGAGCCTTTCCAAAGGGCCCGGCCCAAATCCGTGTTTTCACCATCCTGCTCTTGGGCACTGCCCCAGGTCGGAGCCCTGCGTTCTCTGCCTTCGGTAACCCTCCCTGAGCCGCACCTGCCAGGCCCCGCAGGCTCCTCACAGTGGCTCGTGCTGTTCTCCCCACTTCACAGGTGAGCAACTTGAGGCCTGGGAGATCCGCCCCAGCCCGGGGCCGGCGCCTCTGCTGAGCTCCCCAGGGGCAGGGCTTCCACTTGTGTCCTCACCTAGTTGCAGGGCTGGCGCCAACTATTTGCTATTTGACATATGAGTTAGTTCCATTTAAGTTCCTGAGTTTAAAAAAACATGTTAGAAGATACATTTCTTTGTATCTTGTATTCTTTGCTGGTCCAGGGGTCATATTCCTCATAAAAAAGAGTTCTTCACCAATCAATAAGAAAAATTCCAAGGAAACCGGGAAGAAGTTGTGGACAGAATATTCATAAAGAAAGAAATGTAAATGGCAGATAAAGGTGAAAAACAGACCCATCTCATCACGTATCCAAAAATGCAAATTTAAAACCATGAGACACAATCTTCACCTACCAATCAACTTGGCAAAGATTTCCTTTAAATGGCTGTATCTGGTGAGGTTAACGTAGGTACAAACTTTTTAGAATACAGTTAGAAAATATAGATAAGAGCTTTTAAAACTGCTCAAAAAACTACATTCTTTCAGCCACTAACACCACTCCTAGAATTCAGTCCTTAGGAAACAATCAGTGATGAGGGCAATGATTTATAAGCAAGGATATTTATCAAAGGATATTTGTCAAAGAACTGGGAAAATCGAATATAAAGAAAGTGTTCAAAAACAGGAATTTTCTATTATGTATGTAGCCATTAAAACTACTTACACTTCATTTAAAAGGTTTTTCTACTGAATCCAGGGTATTCTGAAGACCAAAGCCTGTGTGTAAAGTGCTACCAAATGGCAAAAAGCAACAATAAACACTTTGATTTCTACTTTTCTAACATCAATGCTTAGCAGAACTGTTCAGAATAAGTTGTCAGTAGTAAATTTGAAGACAAAAATGCCCATTTTCCTCTACTCGATGAAAAATACCAGACTTAATATACCTGCAACTAAGTGTTAAAATTATGCTCTGTAACTCTGTACTGCTTAAAACTAAAGATTTCATACAACAAATACTTAATGCTTAAAAAAAAAAGTTGCTTACAAAGAATATTTTTAATGACATGAAAATGCTCATAAACCAGAAATAAACAAAAGTTCAGTATGCTCAAATATTAAAACGTGATCAAGGGAAGCGGATTTGGCTCAACTGATAGAGCGTCCACCTACCATATGGGATGTCCAGGGTTCAAACCCAGGGCCTCCTTGACCCGTGTGGAGCTGGCCCACACTCAGTGCTAATGCATGCAAGGAGTGCTGTGCCACGCAGGGGTGTCCCCCACGTAGGGGAGCCCCACGCGCAAGGAGTGCACCCTGCATGGAGAGCCACCCCATGCAAAAAAAGTGCAGCCTGCCCAGGAGTGGTGCCACACACATGGAGAGCTGACACAGCAAGATGACGCAACAAAAAGAGACACAGATTCCTGGTGCCACTGACAAGAATGCAAGTGGACACAGAAGAACACACAGCAAATGGACACAGAGAACAGACAGAGGGGGCGGGGGGGAGAAATAAATTAAAAACAAAACAAAAAACATGATCAAAGCACTTGTCACTTCTTACCTGTCCTTTGGAAAAACTGGCCTATCGTCCAGGTAGGTTAGGTGTTTTAGTCGAACAGTAACGGTCCTTCGATAATTAGGGATTTGCTGAATAACGGGGTTTCCAATTAAATTCAGTACACGCTGTAAGCAAAGAAGCAGAACCAAAGGAATTACTAAAAAAAGTATTATATGTGATTGAAATGTTTTCTATGTTATGAACTCTAAGAATACTTAATAAAATATATTTTCTTGAGTGAGAGGAAGTGCCATCTTCGTGTCCTGGCGACATTATCAGGGAAACTAGGAGGTTTCCATTGCTTCTGTGCTGCGGAACTGTCCAGATAATTGAGCAGCCTCTCTTCTACTTTGATTTCAGCCGAGAGCTCAGTCCTTATGGAACAATGTTGGAAAACAGTCCCAGAGGCTTTCCCACTATAGTCATTACATGAGTTTTGCCCACCAGTCTCTTTTACTGAGAGTAAGCTGTTTTCTTTCCTTTGCAGTCAGAACATTTTATGGGAACATGCACAATAGCTGGACAGATGAGAAATGGCGACTAAGGGACGAGAGTTTAAAGTGCCCACTTGTCAGCTCTGAGTGCCGCTAGACAGGGGGCCTTTCTTGCCGGGCTCACAGAGCGGCTTGAAGTCAGCTCAGCACCAGGAGAAAGAAAGGGAGTCGCCGATATGGGTTCAAGCCAGGTGGCCTTCCTCCCCCCTTCTGAGCTCATCCCCTCTCCTGCCTGAAGAAGCGCAAGGAAAGTGAGTGGTTAAGCCGATACGTGGGTGAACTGTTTTTTTAAAAACCATTTCCCTAAACTGATTAAACATTTTTTCATATCTAAAAGTGCTTTTTGTCATTGGAGGAAGATATTAAATTAATTAGTTTTGCATTTCCCAAACTTCATTTGCACACCCTTTTCACTACTTTGTTATATTTTCCAGTGATCTACTACCAAAGGGAGGGGGGCTGATGGTGGGCGCAAGATGCCTCAAGGGTGGGCCACCAAAGGGTGCATCGTCTGTAGAGACTTAAAACCATGGACTGGGACTTCCGGCAAGATGGTGGCTGAGTGAGCTTGCCTTGCTGTCTCTCCTGGGAAGAGGCAGCTGGGCGCTGCTGGAGGTTCTCCGGGACCAGGCTTTTTCGGGATTTTTGCAGGGCAGGAAGTGTGTGGACATCGATTTGGTGGGAAGGTAACGGAGAGGATTGGTCTATAAGATATAATTTGGGTTCTATTGCCCGGAGGTGAGATCTGCACACGGGTTGCTCCCTCCTTGGGGGTGGGTGGAGCCGCAGAACCCGCACTGTGGCCGCGCTTTTTGGTGGCTCTGCGGTGCAGGGGAATTCGAGAGTCCTGGGTGGGCTGTTGGGGAGTTGATGGGATGGGCCGCCTTTGCGGATCGATTTGGGGAGACAGACGGTGTTTTGTTGTGAAGCGGGGAATTTTTGATTGTGGACACAAATAATAGCACTTCCACCTGGAGCCCCGCCGCCACAGGCCCTACTGCCGATCTGCAACGGAATTAGATAGCTGAATTGACGAAATATCCACATAAATAAACCCTAGTGAGTAAGTGAATTGCAGGGTTCAGACATAATATAGAGTTTGCGGATCTGACTTCCCCCATAGAGCTGGCACCCAGCTGCGGGGATCCCTGAGGGCTGTGTTACACTGCGGGGCTCCTAGGCTTCCTGTTGACGAGATCAGAGGTTGCCAGGTCTGAATCCCCTAAACTCTGGTGGCCCACACCCCAGAGACTCACACCTCTTGAGTCTTCAATATCTCAGACTTTCCACCCCTGAATCCATCACGCCCTGAGGTCCATCTGAGGTCCTTGAATGCCCTAGCCTTCAACGTTTGCATTTTTTCTTTACCGTTTCATTTTGTTTTGTTTCTATTTTCATTTTATCTTATTTTTTACTTTTTTTAATGTCCTGAGTGCTAATATTGCATTATCCCCTAGTCTTTTCTCCCAGCGTATTCCCCAAAGTCTTTTTTTTTTATTCAGTTATTTAGGGTTGTTTTTGTTGTTGTTGTTGTAGTTGGTGTTGCAATTGTGGTTTGCGTATATCTGTTTTTTTCTTTCCCCTACCTGTTCCCCACCCTTTGCCCACCCCCCTTTTTCTTTTTCCTTTCTTCTCATCTTTCTTTTTTTTTTTCTCTCTCTCTTCATTTTTTTGTTTTTTCTTTTTCTGTTTCGCTCTCCCTCTTGTCCCTCATTTTCTACTTATTTTATTTTAACTCATTTATACAATAGGTGCTGCAGGGAACACCTCACATTTGCTGGGTTTTCTCATCCTCCACTGCCTCATTTCTATGTGAACTGATTTAGGCTACCTACACTATCCCCTTTCCCTTACATCTTGATATCCGCCATCATCTACTGTCTCTCCTATATTCCACCTCCCATCTCCCTTTCTTTGATCCACAAAGTATCTAACTCTTAATTCCTAATACCCTTGCTTTGTTTTCTGTCTGTTATACACTCTTGAAACTATTACCTTTCTTTTCTCTTTCCTTCTCTCACGAAAGCAATAGCTTTTTAGCTCATACCATATTCCTCCCATATTCAGTCAGCTACCTCATAATAGGTACTCTACCTACTGCTATAACTCTACACAATTTTACATGAATCTAATCTCCATCCTCCCAGATCTCATATTCTTGCTTTGTTAACATATATCACCAATACTACTTAACACTTTTTCCTTGCTTACACAATTACCTTTCCCCGGCACTAAAACTTTCCTTTAAAGTGAACTTAACCAGCAACAAGAAATTAGAATAAGAAGAACAAAGTGACAAAGAGAAGATATAACACTTACGCAAAAACAACAGCTAATTAATCTCCAAGACTAGACAAAGAAGCTAAGGAACTGATTAAACCCGTCAAGATAAAATGATGACCAGACAGCAACAAAAACCTACAAACCAAACCAGCAATCAGGAAAACATGGCTGAATCCAATCAACAAACTAAAAATCAGGAAGGGGAGCAGAACTTCGCTCAAGCAATGAAAGATCTCAGAACATTTATCACCGACAAATTTGATGAAGTAATGAAAGAGGTTAACAACATGAAGACAACACTCGGAGGGGAAATTGCAGACATACGCAAAAAGATAACAGATATGATGGGAATGAACACCACAGTTCAAGAAATCAAAAATACACTTGCAGCAAATATCAGCAGACTAGAAGAGGCAGAGCAGAGAATTAGTGATGTGGAAGACAGTACATCAGAAATCAAACAGATAGTAGAAGGGGTCGATAAAAAGATAGAAAAAATCCAGCTAGGACTTACGGACCTAAATGACAATGCAAAACGCTCAAACATACATATTATAGGCATTCCAGAAGGAGAAGAGAAGGGAAAGGGGTCAGAAGGAGTGTTGCAGGAAATAATGGCTGACAACTTCCCAAATCTACTGAAAGAGACAGATGTATATATCCAAGAAGCACAGCGCACTCCACTAGTCATAAACCCCAACAGGCCCACCCCAAGACACATACTTGTCAAATTATCCAATGCTCAAGACAAAGAGAAAATTCTAAAAGCAGCAAGAGAAAAGAAAACCATCACATACAAGGGAAGCTCCATGAGATTAAGTGCTGATTTCTCTTCTGAAACCATGGAGGCAAGAAGGCAGTGGTATGATATAGTCAAGGTACTAAGGAAAAAAATTTCCAACCAAGAATACTCTATCCAGCTAACTAGCATTCAAACATGATGGAGAGTTCAAAATATTCACAGATAAACAGAAACTGAAAGAGTATACCAACAAGAAACCTCCCCTTCAAGAAATTCTAAAGGGAGTTCTGCAGGAAGAAAGGAAAAAACAGGACAGGCAGAGTTGGAGGAGAGTATAAGAGCAACAAAAAAAGACAAAAATAGAAGAAAAAAAATACAAACAAAATATGACAAACAGGGAAACGGACTTTGGCCCAGTGGTTAGGGCGTCCGTCTACCATATGGGAGGTCCGCGGTTCAAACCCCGGTCCTCCTTGAGCCGTGTGGAGCTGGCCATGCGCAGTGCTGATGCGCGCAAGGAGTGCCGTGCCACGCAAGGGTGTCCCCCGCGTGGGGGAGCCCCACGCACAAGGAGTGCGCCCGTGAGGAAAGCCGCCCAGCGTGAAAAGAAAGAGCAGCCTGCCCAGGAATGGCGCCGCCCACACTTCCCGTGCCGCTGACGACAACAGAAGCGACAAAGAAACAAGACGCAGCAAATAGACACCAAGAACAGACAACCAGGGGAGGGGGGGAAATTAAATAAATAAATAAATCTTTAAAAAAAAAAAAATGACAAACACAAATCCAATCAAAATATGGCTAACACAAATAATTCCTTGAAAGTAATAACACTGAATGTCAACGGATTAAACTCACCTATCAAAAGATTCAGACTGGGTCATTGGATAAGGAAATATGACCCATCTGTATGCTGTCTACAAGAGACACATCTTAGACCCAGAGACGCATGGAGATTGAAAGTGAATGGCTGGAAAACAATCATACAAGCAAACAGTAACCAAAAAAAGGCAGGAGTAGCTATATTAATATCAGACAAAATAGACTTTAAATGTGAAACAATTGTGAGAGACAAAGAAGGACACTACATTTTAGTGAAAGGGAAAATCTGTCAAGAAGATTGAACAATCATAAATATCTATGCCCCTAACAAGGGTGCCTCTAAATACGTAAGGCAAACGCTGGAAAAACTAAGTGAAACAATAGATGCATCTACAATTATAGTGGGGGATTTTGATACACAACTATCTACCTTGGACAGAACATCACAAAAGAGAATCACTAAAGAAACAAAACATTTGAACAGTATATTAGAGGAGCTGGATCTAATAGACATATATAGATCATTACACCCAAACAGAGCAGGATATACATTTTCCTCAAGCGCACATGGATCATTCTCCAAGATAAACCATATGCTAGGCCACAAAGAAAAGCTTAATGAATTCAGAAAGATTGAAATCATACAAAACAATATCTCTGACCACAGTGGAGTCAAGCTGGAAATTTGCAAGGGACAGAGGCCCAGGTTTCACACCAAGATGTGGAAATTAAACAGCACAATCTTAGAAAAACAGTGGGTCAAAGAGGAAATCTCAAAAAAAATCAATGACTACCTTGAAACAAATGATAATGATAACACAACATACCAAAATTTATGGGATGCAGCAAAAGCAGTACTGAGAGGGAAATTTATAGCCATAAATTCATATATCAAAAAAGAAGAAAGAGCAAAAATTGAAGAACTAACTGCACATTTGAAGGAATTAGAAAAACAACAACAAAGTAACCCAACAGGAAGAAGAAGGAAGGAAATAACAAAGGTAAGAGCAGAACTAAATGAAATAGAAAATAAGAAAGCACTTGAAAAGATAAACAAGACCAAGAGCTGGTTTTTTGAGAAGATCAACAAAATTGACAAACCTTTAGCGAGACTAACAAAGAAAAAAAGAGAGAAGATGCAAATACACAAAATAAGAAATGAGAAAGGCGATATCACCACTGACCCCACAGAAATAAAGACTATCATAAGAGGATACTTTGAAAAACTATATTCCAACAAAAATGACAATGTAGAGGAAATGGACAAATTCCTAGAAACACATAAGCAACCCATATTGACGAAAGAAGAAATTGATGATCTTAACAAACCAATCACAAGCAGAGAGATAGAATCAGTCATTAAAAATCTCCCAACTAAGAAGAGCCCAGGGCCAGACGGCTTCACAGGTGAATTCTACAAAACATTCCAGAAAGAACTAACACCAATCCTGCTGAAACTATTCCAAAAAATCGAAACAGAAGGAACATTGCCGAACTCCTTCTATGACGCCAACACTACCCTAGTACCAAAGCCAAACAAAGACACTACAAGAAAGGAAAATTACAGACCAATTTCTCTAATGAACCTAGACGCAAAAATACTTAACAAAACACTTGCTAATCATATCCAACAACACATTGAACGAATTATACACTGCGACCAAGTGGGATTTATTCCAGGTATGCAAGGATGGTTCAACATAAGAAAATCAATCAATGAAATACACCATATAAACAGATTGAAGGAAAAAAATCACATGATTGTATCTATAGATGCAGAAAAAGCATTTGACAAAATACAGCACCCTTTCTTGATAAAAACACTCCAAAAGATTGGAATACAAGGAAATTTTTTGAACATGATAAAGAGTATATACGAAAAACCTAAAGCCAACATTATTTACAATGGAGAAATCCTAAAATCCTTCCCGCTAAACTCAGGAACAAGACAAGGATGCCCATTGTCTCCGCTCCTATTTACCATTGTCTTAGAAGTACTTGCTCGAGCACTGAGGCAAGAACCAGATATAAAAGGCATTCAAATGAGAAAGGAAGAAGCCAAAATTTCACTATTTGCAGATGACATGATCCATACATAGAAAACCCTGAGAGATCTACAACAAAGCTTCTAGAACTCATAAATGAGTTTAGTAAAGTCACAGGTTATAAGATCAATGCGCAAAAATCAGTAGCATTTCTGTACACCAATAATGAGCAAGAACAGGAGGAAGTCAAGAAACAAATACCATTCACAATAGTAAATAAAAAAATCAAATACTTAGGAATAAATTTAACTAAAGAGGTAAAAAACTTATACACCGAGAACTATACAAGACTGGTCAAGGAAATCAAAGAAGACCTAAATAAATGGAAGAATATTCCTTGTTCATGGATAGGAAGACTGAATATTATTAAGATGTCTATCCTACCAAAACTGATCTACACATTCAATGCAATCCCAATAAAAATCAACACAGCCTTCTTTAAGGAACTAGAAAAACTAACTATAAAATTTATTTGGAAAGGAAAGAGACCCCGAATAGCCAAAGACATACTGAAAAAGAAAAATGAAATTGGAGGAATCACACTACCTGACTTCAAAACATACTACAAAGCTACAGTAGTGAAAACAGCATGGTATTGGCATAAGGAGAGACACACAGACCAATGGAATCGAATTGAAAGCTCAGATATAGAACCTCACATATATAGTCATATAATATTCGATAAAGCCATCAAACCCTCTCAACTGGGAGAGAGTGGGCTATTCAACAAATGGTGCCTGGAGAACTGGATAGCCATATGTAGAAGAATGAAAGAGGATTACCATCTCACACCTTGTACAAAGATCAACTCAAGATGGATCAAAGACCTAAATATAAGAGCCAAGACCATAAAAACCTTGGAAAGCAGTGTAGGGAAACATCTACAGGACCTTGTAATAGGAAATGGATTCATGAATATCACACCAAAAGCATGAGCAGCAAAAGAACTAATAGATAAATGGGACTTCCTCAAAATTAAATCCTTCTGCACCTCAAAGGAGTTTGTCAAGAAAGTAAAAAGGGAGCCAACACAGTGGGAGAAAATATTTGGCAACCATATATCTGATAAGAAACTTATAACTTGCATATATAAAGAACTCCTATATCTTGAAAATAAAAAGATAAACAACGCATTTAAAAAATGGGAAAAAGATTTAAACAGACACTTCTCCAAAGAAGAAATACAAATGGCTAAAAAGCACATGAAAAAATGCTCCAAATCTCTAGCTATCAGGGAAATGCAAATCAAAACTACAATGAGATACCATCTTACTCCCATAAGATTGGCAGCTATGAAAAAAACAGAAGAATACAAATGCTGGAGAGGATGTGGAGAAATGGGAACACTCATCCACTGCTGGCGGTAATGCAGAAGGATCCAACCATTCTGGAGGACAGTTTGGCGGTTTCTCAAAAAACTAACCATAGATTTGCCATATGACCCAGCAATACCACTGCTGGGTATATACCCAGCAGAACTGAAAACAAGGACACAAATCAATATATGTACACCAATGTTCATAGCAGCATTGTTCACTATCGCCAAAAGTTGGAATCAACCCAAATGCCCATCAACAGATGAGTGGATCAATAAAATGTGGTATATACACACAATGGAACACTACTTGGCTGTAAGAACAAATACACTACAAACACACGTGATAACATGGATGAATCTTGAGAACCTTATGTTGAATAAAGTAACCCAGGCATTGAAGGACAAATACTACATGAACTCAATGATATGAAATAAGAAAGCTGCCTCAGAGAGTTAGAGACTGAACGATAGGCTTACAGGAAATCGGGGGGTGGAGGAAGGATGTGAGCCGACGTCTGCAGGGATGGAATTTATGATGAGCTGGCGGTAAGTATGAACACAAAGAAGAGATAAAATGGGGGTATGGGGTTGCCTTTGGATGGGGCTTTGCGGGTTTGAGGGAGGCTGGGGATGGGCGGATGGGTAATATTGCCCAAAAAGTGGGGGGAGGGAAGGGTAGCATGCAAACATAGGAGAGTGTCAGGTGTTGGTCGAGAGTAAAATGCTGAGAAAATCATATCAAAATATAATTAAGAGGGTTACCTGTTTACGATGCTCAGAGGGGATGGTCGGATGCGGGACGGGCTCCTGGGGAATGTCTGAATGCTCATTTTGCCAGAGTGGGTGATACCATTGGGTAGAGACCCAAGTAGTGAGAGTGGGGGTACCCACATCCTGGGGAAGACTAATGCCATCAGATAGAGGGAACTGTATCTCTCGAGAGAAAGGGTGGCTCCCAGGGCATTGGGGTAATTGAGCAAGTTAGGCCTGGAACAATGTTGCAAGTGTCTCTGGACGGGGCTCCTTGGGAAACGGAGGCTGGCTGTCACTGTGGGCACCAAGGGGATGGGAAAATGGATGTTAAATGTGTGGAACCAAAGTAAATGTGGGGTAAGAGAGGACTTTCACGAGAGTACACAAGGATGGATATAAAACATGTAATATTACACCATAAACATAAAGGGGACGACAGACTAATAAAGTAAACCATAATGTAAAACATAGGATAACTAAAAATTTAGAAAACTGTAT
The DNA here is from genome assembly GCF_030445035.2 of Dasypus novemcinctus. Lineage (NCBI taxonomy): Eukaryota > Metazoa > Chordata > Mammalia > Cingulata > Dasypodidae > Dasypus > Dasypus novemcinctus. The sequence goes on from NC_080690.1 coordinate 5,084,558, forward strand.
ATCCTAAAGTATGGAACACAATGTAAGCACAGATGTCACCTTGTTTGAAAGCTATTGTCTCAGAGTCTGTACACCACTTTAAGTAAATATGATATGAATAAGTTATAAGAATATCGCTGTGGAAGGGAAAAGGTTTAATGGTATATGTGGGGGAGTACTGTATATTATATATATGAATTATTGTGGTCTAGGGCTCTTGTGAAGAGAAGTTCAGTAAATAGGGAAAAAAAAAAAGATAGGATGTAGAATTTTTCCAAGTCAACACATATTCTATATCTAACCTTTAAACCCATCGCTATATGCCATTTTACTAGTAAGGGACCCTGACATTACACTGGACTTCAATTTTCAGGAAGTTTTGGATCACAGAGTGGTTCAACAATGGCAGCGGAAGAATACTGGTATAGGATACTATTGACAGGTGATATATGGCTGACAGCGAGCTGTACAGGGCATATGCCCAGGGTGCATGGTAATGTTTGGATATACTCATAGTGGCAACAATTAAAAACTACAGCTGGGGGGGTACTGAGTTCCTGGCCGGGGTTGCTCTGTCATGGTCCCTAGGGGAACAGTGGCAGTCCCCCAGGTGCAACAGTAAGGACCAGGAAGGAATGAGGTTCCAACAGTGAGAGCATGATGCTAATGACTATGCTTGTGAGCCTATATGCCTGAAATAAGAACAAGGCCTAGAGCAGCACTGTGCCTGGAAGTTTCCTCCTGACAGCCTTCATGTTACTCAAATGTAGCCAGTCTCGAAGTCAAACTCAGCATGTAGATGCAGTGCATTCCCCCCAGCGTGGGACATGACACCCGGGGATGAGCCTCCCTGGCACCGAGGGATCACTACCAAATACCAGCTGAAGATGGAACTAGAAAATGACCTTGAATTAAAGGTTCAATGTGGATCAGCAGAATATCCCTGTCTACATATAATAACATGACTTTAAAATGCTGTTTGACCTAATGTAAGGGGGAAATGGAAAGCAGAAATGAGTTTATATGGCTGCGAGTCTCTAAAAAAGAGTCTGGAGGCTGTCAGAAGGATTGCCCTTATGCACAACTGAGCAGAGTCTAAGAGACAGATAAAGTAGATACAATTCCCAGGTATTGGTTTCTTTGAGGGCTAAAGAAACCCACGGGTTCTATGGTCATGGCAGATGGGGTTCACTGCCATGTCAAATGGCCCTTCTTTGGAGCTGGTGTTTCTGCGTGATGGAACTGGACTCAGATGGGATCTCTTTTCATAAGACTTTCATCCTACTTTACTGGAATTGTAGTTGGTGTTGGGGTTTAAGATATATTTAGGGGATTTGAATCTCTGGACTGACAATATGATAGCCAGGCCCTGAGCATCAACAGACTCCAGCTCCTACAATCTGATTTATTGGACTCACCTCACTCAGCTAAGATGGAGTTGAAGAAGGACAACCATCACACCATGGAGCCTAGAGTGCCTACAACTGAAAGCAGGAGGATTGCATCCAGTATCCATGTGGAATCTGAGCCTCCTCCTGACATAGAGGTGCAATGGACACAACCAATCCAAGGCCCACAGAGAAAAGGTGGCATTGGAGTGGGAAAAGTGGACATGGTGGCTGATGGATATGGGGAGTGGCAGGAAGAGATGAGATGTGGAGGCGCCTTTGGGACTTAGAGTTGCCCTGGATGGTGCTTCAGGGGCAATCACCGGACATTGTAAATCCTCCCAGGGCCCACTGGATGGAATGTGGGAGAGTATGGGCCATGATGTGGACCATTGACCATGAGGTGCAGAGATGTCCAGAGATGTACTTGCCGGGTGCAATGGATGTGTCATGATGAAGGGAGTGAGTGTTGCTGGGGGGGGAGTGGTGGGGTGGGGGTGGTGGGGCTGAATGGGACCTCATATACATATATATATTTTTTAATGTAACATTTTTACAAAATCAATAAAAAAAAATAAAAATGAAGAAATAAAAAAATAAATAAAACCATGGACTGGGTATTAAATGCAGATATTATAATATTTTAGGTATAATGGTACTGTGGTTATACTAGAAAAAAGTTCTTATCTATTAGAGATAAACACTGAAATATTTGCAGTGAAATGATATGATGTCTGGCATTTGCTTTAAGGTAATCCAGTTTTTAAAAAAAAATAGAGGAAAAAAGCATGAAAGAAGGAAAGAAAGAAGGAAGGGAGGGAGGGAGGGAAGGAGGGAGGAAGGAAGGGGAAAAAGAAGCTATTTGATATTTAAAGAACATAGAATAAAGCAAGATTTCTTTTTCTTTACCAAATCAGGAATGTTCTCAAGGACGCTCAGGATCTCTGGATCACTCAGCCTATTGTGGGAAAGGTCAAGGACACAAAGTTTCAGACATTCCCGTAGATGCTGGATGTCTTCCACTGTCTCTAAGTGATTGTGTGCCATCTGTAAGGTGTTCAGGACCGGGAGGCAGGCTGGAAGGTGAGGTCAGCACAAGTAAGCAAGCATTAAAAGGTTTCTCACCCATAACACACCTTTTTAACACTCCCCCAAGGGAAAATGATCAACACGGTGACATTAAAAGATGGCATTCTTACAGAGGTTTTCAACGGTCTTGATGTAGTTGTTGCTAAGGTTAAGAGCATCCAGTTTCTGCAGCGGTTCTAGGTTTTCAATTTTATGAATCAGGTTCACTTGTAAGAAGAGGCAACGCAATTCGGTTTGGGCGTTCAGGTTCTCGATTTTCTGTATCCCATTGCACTCCAGCCAAAGACAGCGCAGTCCTGTGTACTCTTCCAAGTTCTCGATGCGATCGAAACCTAGCCAGAAGGAAGGGGGCAGGAGGAAGTGGTCAGAGGCCGCCCTCGTTGCCGCTCTCCACTAGCAGGCACACCTCCTTCCTCTCCTAACACCAAGGCAACTCTTTTGGGGGAACATCCCTCTCCTAATTCTAGTCCCTGGCTCTCTGGCTGGGCAATCAGAGGCACTTTTTATTTGGGGCTTGTCACACTTAGCCAAGGGGGCCCAATGGGGACAAACCCTGGGGAAGGTTTGCCGGCTCCATCAGAAAGAGGGTCCTTTTCGGTTGAAATTGCCAGCCTGGTAGGGGGAGGGGGGCTGCTGTAGCCATCATGCCCTCGTGGGTGGGGGCGGGTGGGGGTGAGGGGTGAATCTGTCTGAAACCATCACAGAGGAGAGCCGGCCTGAGAAAGGGAGTCAGCTCCCATGAGCACCTGGATCCGGCCAAGCCTACAGCTGGTTCAGCCCCTCGGTTTTGTTTTAGTTCTCAGTTTTCTGAGCCAAATTTAGGGTTAGGGAAGCAAACAGTTTTGTTTTCTTTAATAAGTATTAGCGATCTGCAATTTATGGCTCATCCACTATTATCAAAACTTGTAAAATTATTTATTTTGTTGACTGAAAGAATTTTGGTTTAAAAATTATACTACCAATAGTAAGTAAAAGAAAACGTACCCATGATCCTGCCACCCCAATAATCATTTTCTCTATTACCTTCCAACCTTGTTGTAAACATACATAACGTTTATACAGTTGTAATCACAGAACACATTTAATTATAGGAATACTATAGATATATTTTTAAGAAGGCTGTCATTTTTTCATAAAACATTATAATAACAGAAACATTTTCTATGTTGCTTCAAAGTCTTCAGACTGAAGTATCTCTTAAAGATAGGGGCTTTTTTCTTTTTTACTACTGTGGCACCTAAACAATTTAACCACAATTCCTTAGTATCATCAAGGAGTCGCTCGCTGTTCACATTTATCCATCGTCTCTCCTCTAATTGTTTGCGGTTTGAATCTGGACCCAAATAAGGTCCATACATTGCACATGATGATGTCTCTTAAGTCTCTTTAACAGTCTCTGTCTGTCTGGCCTGCAATTTTTTGTTGAAGAAACAGGCTTGTCTGTCTTTGACAGTCTGGATTTTCTCTTGGACTTGCCCTGTGCAGTGTTCAGCCACCTCCTTCCCCTTCACTGTCCGACGCGGGGAAAGGCCCTCTGCTGGCTCCACAGGGCTGCCTCCAACTCACTCCTCGCTGAGGCCAGTCCCTCCCTGGCCTGCCGCTGCTGACACCACTGGGCTAAGCCCTCCTCTGACATCCTAATTGCTAGAGCCTGCTTCCAGTCTTCTTTGTACTGAGGTAACCAGCCCAATGGGCCAAGGCCTGCCTTTTTCCAATTTTATAAAGACATTTCTGTCAAAGAAATATTACTGCTTTGCCATAGGTCTCCACTAAAATCTCAGACTGCTACTTAGCTATAATTTGAGAACTCCAGATGATCCCTGAGAATAAATTTTTATACCACTAGTGCCTGCCTAATAATGCAACTCCTGGATCCTTACCTTTAAAGTGTAAATAAAGCGTATCATTCAATGCTGGGGTAATATAAAGCTTGTGTTGCTTGCAGAGTTTTTGCAGGAAACTTTTAGTTATCCTGTTAAAATGAGAAACATGAACTACAAATTTATTTCAATTTGTCAGCTATAAAATAGATTCTCCAACCTCCCCCACTCCTAAGTAATACCATAATATCCTATTATGCCTGATAGCTAGTTTACAGCCTTTTTTTTTTTAAAATAGCTTTTAGGGATTCCATCCAATATTCTTACTTTCAGCATTCTTAAACCCTGCAAGGTATATTCTAAAAAAATATTTTTAATCGTGTCATCAAGTTTCTCTCTCCAGGACTGGCATGAAAGCTTAATAGATGGAGGTGAGCCGTGTAACATAAGTAGTGCTGTCCCAGCTTCCCTACTGAATTCTCAGGCCCTGCGCAGGCTATTTAATCTCCATGAGCCTCAATCGCTTTATCTTAGAAGAGGGTGATGACACCATCTACTGTCCTTGGTAAACGTGTGCCAGGATGGGTCAGGTCCACATACCTGGGGCTGTGATCTTCCTTGTCATCTCTTTGGGGTGCCAAGCGACGGTCTGACCTGCTGTCACCACTTTGGTTCTGCTCGCTTTGGTGGGAGGCATCTGAAGGACCTGTACATGGTTCCTTTGGATGGCTAATTTCTGGAACATAAAAGAGAGGGGTGCAATAGAGATCAAAGAAATGTATTTAAAAACTCCCCCATTTCAATCTGATTCCTGACTCTTTCCACTGTTTAGTACGGACCCCCAGGTATGTTTACATGCAGGACAGTTTTGAAAGCATTGGCCAGGACTGGATATATTTTGCTCTAGGGAGACCCTCTGTTGAAACTCTTGTACAGGTACACAAAGATATTCACTTCTGCATTGTTTGTGACAGAAACTGCTAACAATTAAAATGGTCACTCTCAGGAACTGATCAAATAAAACATGCTATATTAATTCAATGGATTTATATTCTGCCTTTAAGAAAGAATGCATGAGAGCTACATCAATCAGCGTGGATAGTTCTCAGAAACAAATATTAAGTGATGAAAGCAAGTTTCATTGTAAGCACAGGGTACCATTCATATAAACTAAAAACACAATACAACACTATATATTGTTTAAGGACATAAGATATGGGTCTAGAGATAGGACTGAAAGAAGCCACACCAAGCCACAGTAGTTGGTGGCTCCTGTGGAAGAGGGAGAAGGGACTGGAACTAGGGAGGACAATCAACTTTATCTGCAATGGTTTATTCTATTAAAAAAGACTTCAAGTAATATGATAAAATGTTAGTAATTTTCAATTCTGGATGGCAACACATGGGTGTTTGTTACATTGTTCTGTTCTTTTTCTCTTTTTAGAAATTTCTCAAAAAAGAAACCACCAAAAATGGAACAATAGAAAAAGGAATTATCTCCTGTTAAAAAAAAAAAAGAGCATATTCAAATGCACTTATTTTCAGGGCTGTTGGCTGCTACTCTGTGTATTCCTGTGATCTGTTGGATGAGATTCAACAGTCTTTACCCTTCTCCATTTCCAATGCATACAATGCAGTCATAAGACGCACTAGATCAATGTTCATGGAATCACTCAAGAAGAGGTGCTCAATACATATTTAATCATGGGCTGATTTTACTATTAATAATAACAAGATAATAACAATAATAACAACAGCTACCATTTATAAATGTCCTACTATGTGCCAGAAGCACCAACACCTGGTCTTACATATTCTGCAAGTCAGTTGCAGATCAGGGGACTAAAGCTTAGAGAGGCTGAACTCTGGGGTTAAGCAGCCACAAAGCTGGCGAGCTGCTGAGCCAGAATCTGAAGCCAACGTGACTGGCTCCAAAGCCTGCATCTTTCCACTGAGTAAAATGGCTTCCCAGTAACTCCTCATGCAGGACTTGCCCGGATGGAAGCAGCTCAATACATCTTAGTCGATTGGTTCAAAAATTAAAAAAATAAATTACATTTTTAATCTGGTCATTAGACATTTTCCCTTTGGGCTCCGAACCAAGTGGGAGCAGAGGATGTAGTGTGTGCTCCAAGCTCATTCTGGGAAACTTTGGTGAGAGATCACTGAACTCAGAACCACCAGCTTTTCTCTCTGTCTGACTCGTGCCTGGCACTGGACTGGGCACTGGGATGCAAGCAGGATATGCAGCCCTGACATTGCGTTCAGTCTGGACGGGGAGAGGGCTTTAATCTTGGATGGCGAAACCAAGAAAGGGATTACTTCAAAACATAAAAAGAGGGGCGAAGGGGAAGGAGAGAACCTGCAGTCGGTCTATCCAGATGCTTCTGTTGTTATTGACTAGCTGAGGGTGATTTGTTTGGAGCAAGTTTTATAACCTCTTTAAGGCTCGGTTTTCTCATCTGTACGAAAGGGGAAGAGGAGTGCCTGCAGCAGAGGCTCAAATGCGGGTAGTGCTTGGCACGTATCGCTTAATAAATGTCAGCGGCTATTATTATTAGTCTTATTATTGACTGTGAAGATCAGGTGTGTGGCGTTGCGTGGAAGCCGGAGCGCCCGGCCGGGCCGGCCCATCGTCCCCCTTTCCCTCCCTGGGGCGGCGGCTAGCACCTTCCTTGCGGCCCCCTGGGCCTGCGCTGCCGTGGTCTTCCGCAGACTCGTCCACGCCGGGCTCCCCGCCGGGCTCCTGGGCGCAGTCCTGTTCTGCCTCCCCGTCCCCCGCTGGCTCCGAGGCCTCGGGATACATGTCTAGTCCGGGAAGAGTGGGAGCTCTGTTCCGCGCGGTCGCCGAGGTCCCCGGCCGCCACAGGCAGGTCTCGCTACCCTTCCCGCCGGCCACTAAAGCCCGCGTCTTCGGCAGATTAACGCTTCCCTGGTCGCCACGGCAACCGCCGCGCACGCGCACTCCGAACCAGCGCGCCGGAGACGCAGGGGGCGGGTCCTGCAACGGCTCCGCCCCCGGCGCGTGCGCGCGTCACGTGGGGGCTCGGTCCGGCGACAGCTGCGGCGGCGGTGACGGGGGCGGTGGCCGCGCGGCTCGGGCGGGACTATCTCCGGACACTGCGCCGGCCCTGCAGGTACCGCGCCCCCCCGCGCATCTTGGCGCCCCCCAGCGCCTCGCCCGCCCTCAGACCCCCTTCCGGTCCCCCAGGACCTCGCGGGGTTCTTGGCCCGCCCCTCCCTCTGCACCCCCCCAACCACGCCCCCCGGGGTGGGCGCCTCCTCGCGCTCTGGTCCCTCGGACCCCCCCGGAACTCGCTTCATCCCATCCTGCTCTCGGACCCCCGCCCCCAGCACCCCTCCGTTAGGACCCCGCACCCCCAGGCCCGTCCCCCCAAATCCCGGGGCACCTCCTTCCCAGACTCCCATCTCCACCCGCCCCGGCGCTGCACACCCGGGGGGCCCCTCCTCCTGGCCCTCGCAGCGCCGCCCTTTGGGACCCGGCACCCCTGGCGGCCCCACCCACCCCAGGCACGTGTCTCTTCCCACCCCCAGCCCCACCCCGGGTCCTGCCTGAGGGCTCGGGTCACCCTCTCTCCCTGCGTCTTTACGCGCATTCTAAACGATTTGGTTGGAGTGGGGTTTAGAATTCTTTCTTTCTGAAATAATTAAGAATGATAGCCCTCCTAAAGAAGGGGCACAGACGCGTCCGAACGCGCGGGCATTTGCTCAGCCAGATCGCCGAGGTTTTCCCCCCGGTCCGCACGGCCCGGCCGGGCGCTGGAGGGGTCTGAGGACTAGGCGGGTCCCTGCGGCTCGGGCGCGGCCCCGCGGACCGGAACGCCGCCGCGTGGCCTGGGAGGCGCTGTCGCCTGGGGGCGCGGGCCGGGGCTCGGGACTTCACGGACCTTGATCCGAATTCCTGCCGGCCGCTTAGCCCCCGGTCCTTCGAGAGCTCGGTTTCCCCGTCTGTAAAGGTGATTATAATCCTCCCTCGTAAGGCTGATGAGAGAACACCGTCAGGTGATAGGAATGAAGCCTCCTCGCAAAGCGTCGTGCAGCAAGTCGGCGCGCAGTGCCAGCTCTTGAGTGCCAGCCAGCCCGCGGTGACCGCTGGGTGCTGAATGCGGCGGCGGGAGCCGAGGGTCACCAGCGCTTCCCGTCCTGGCTCTGTTCTCAGTGTGTATGTTTTACCTCCTTTAATTCTCATCATCATCTCAGGCACGACCTGTTACTGTTATCCCCCTTTTCCCAGATGTGAGCAGGGCTTCTTAACCAGGAGTCCACGGATGCCTAAAAGGGGTCCGTGGAAAGATTTCAGGGAGTCAGTGAGCTGAATTGAAAATTGGAAAATAAAAAAACCCCACATTATTCTTGTGGGGACTTGTTGGTGTGGGTGTGATGTATTTATTAAATAATATACATAGTATAGTGTGGACTTAGTAAGAGGTCCACGGTTTTCACCCGACAGGGAGGCACAGAGGTGAAGTAGCTTTGCCTTGTCCCTGACACGTAGCTCTTAAATGGAAGTCTGGCCTTGAACCCAGCCTGTCTCTCTTGAAGTCTGTGGTTTTAATCACTATACTAATTAATAGTCCAGGGACACAGAGTTCAACAAATTGGTGCTATTATTATTACTTTCTTTAGGTAGAATTTTTTTTGTTTAGATAAAAGTTGATTTAAAAGGTAAAATCACCATTTCACCTATTTAAAGGGTACATTTCAGTGGTTTTTAATATATTCACAAAGCTGTGCAACCATCTGCACTCTCTAATTCTGGAACATTTCCATTACCCCAAAAAGAAATCGAATTCCCATTAGCAGTTACTCCCAATTTCCCCTTTTCCCATCCCCTGGCAATCCCGAGTCTACTTCCTGCCTCTAACGTTTGGCTCTTCTGGGCCTTTCATATAAATGGACTCAATGTGCCTGGCTTCTTTCACTCAGCCTCGTGTTTTCAAGTGCGTTCATGTCGTAGCATGGATCACTACATTGTTCCTTTTTATGGCCAAATAATAGTCCTTTGTCTGTGTAGACCACATTTTGTCCATCCATTCAGTTGATGGGCATTGGGGTTGTTTCCACTTTTTAGCCATTATGAAAACTACCATGAATTTTTGTGTCCAAGTTCTTGTGTGAACGTCCATTTTCAATTCTCTCGGGTATATACTGAGAAGTGAAATGTTACTTTAATTCCTACTGTACAAGTGGAGACAGGAAATTTAAGAGTATTGACTTTTGGATAAGAATCCAGATTTCCAAGTCCAAGTTGCTGCTCTTACCACTCAGTTTCACTACTATTCAGTCTAATGCTATGCTGGCAATTGGCAAAGGAAGGTGAGAACATTGCAAAAAGTTGTTAAATACCCATATGGTTTTCAAAGTGCTGATACAAAATTTCAGAACCCTCTCAATTTTTTTCTCCTTAAGAGTAAAACTTTGTTATGCACAGGTGGAAATATTTGATTTTATTTTGATTTTATTTACTAAATAAATGTAAGTATTGTATGAATAGTGTCAACAAATCCAGCAGCCGGTCAGGTGCTGTGGAGGAGTGTTAAAGACATACGAGATGCCTCACACCATCACATAGTTCAGGAGGTTTCAGGACTTAAATCTGAAAAGCAAAACTGCCACACTTTTAGAAAATAATATAGGAAAATATCTCTGTAACCTGGGGCTAAGCCAGGATTTCTGAAAACAGACAAGCAAACAAAAAACGTAAGCACAAACCGTCAATGAACAAGATTGATAAATTGGACTCCTTTAAAGAAATACAAGATGCAGAAAATGTCTTTAGAATATATAAAGAATTCTTATAATTCTGAAAGAAAAACTCAACTTCATAGAGGAACGGGCAAAAGGTAGGAACAGGTGTTTCATAAATGTGAGAACACAACACGTAAACATCAAATGAATGTTAACTGTGTTAGTGATTGGGGATATGTAAACCCAAACCATAAGGAGATACCTTTTTCACCTGCCTTGTTGACAGAAGGTGAACTGCTGGACAGTGCCGGCCACTGCTCAGGCTGCCTGTGAACTTGCCCGTGCTGCGGGGGGGAGTCTTTGGTTGGTCACTCTGTGACCCGGCAGTTGGACTCTTAGGTACATCTCTTTGAGAAACTCTTGCCCATGTGCCCAGGGGACTTGGCTGAGCATGTATGTGGCAGCACTGCTTGTCACTATAAAACAAAACCGAATGGATACTCCTGGTATTAGTCAGCCAAAGGGGTGCTGATGCAAAATACCAGAAACTGGTTGGTTTTTATAAGGAGTATTTATTTGAGGTAGGAGCTTACAGATACCAGGCCGTGAAGCATAAGGTACTTCCCTCCCAAAGTCTGTTTCCACGTGTTGGAGCAAGATGGCTGCCAACATCTGCCAGGGTTCAGGCTTCCTGGGTTCCCCCTTCCTCAGGCTTCTTTTTCCTGGGCTCAGGGTTTCTCTCTTCCTGGGTCTTGCTTTTATTTCCTCTGTGAGCTCACTTCCTGGGGCTCCAGCTTAAGGCTTCAACAGCAAACTCCAACATCAGAAACCTCTAACTGTCCCTTGCCATGCCTTTGGTGGGTGGGGACTCAAGGCCCTACTGGCACAAGAGGTTTATGTAATTACTTAAGTATACTTCTGAATCCAATATAATCTAATATGTTCAGAGGAAAAATTCAGTTTACAAACAGAATCCAGTATTTCCTTTTGGAATTCATCAGTAATATCAAACTGCACTGCTCTCCAGTGAACGTGCGTGAATGACAGCCCCCGGCACCATCCTGGCGGCACCTCCAACGTTGAGTGAAAGACACCAGGTGCCTAGTGTGGCTCCTTTGTAGAAAGTTCAAAACCAGACAAAACTAAACATTACTCTTGTTTCAGAATACATGCTTGGGGGTACAGCAATTTTTTAAAAAGCACCCACAAACTAAGCAGACCAAAAATGCATGGGAATGATTCCTTGGGATTTAGGAGAGTGGTTACTTCCAGGGCGGAGGAAAGGCCTGTGCTGAAGGAAGAAGCCGGTGGGATTCCTAAAGAAACTCATTCTATTTGTTAAAAAGGGCGGTGGCTGTGGAGGTGATGTGTTTTGTTATTCTTTGAACTGTTCATAATAGGCTTTATATTCCTTTATGTTTATTTTTCAAATCTTCTTGAATTAGTTTTAGAACCAATTCCTGCCCACAGGAAGCTGATGCTTTAGTTGAGAAACCAAGACATAAATAAGTTGAACATTTAAATGAAATCCAAAGCGGTTTGTTGGAAGTGCCGAAGGGGTGGGAGAGGCAGCGAGGAGCTGGGAGGTGAGTGCAGTGCCAGGGCCGGGACAGGAAGGGCTTCATGGGGCTGCAGGCCCCAAGGCCTGGCACTTCAGGGCCTTACCGGTAAGTGCTGGAATTGAGTTGAGGAGAGGAAACGGGGCTTGACAGGATTCAGAGTGCTCAGAGCAAGGCAGATTTGAACTCCCATCTGAAATCAAGAAGTGAGATCCGCTAGGACGTGAACTTGTTTTTTAGTTAAAAGAGTAATTTTTATTTATTTCTCCCTTCCACCTTGTTTGCACTTGCTGTGTCTGTTGTCTTCCTTGTTTCTTTAGGAGGCACTGGGAACCGAACCCAGGACCTGATATGGGAAGGAGGTGCCTAATCGCTTGAGCCACCTCTGTTCCCTGCTTTGTTGTATCTTTCATTCTGTTTTTCTTCTTGTGTCTCTTGTTGTATCATCTTGTTGCATCAGCTTGCTGCAGTCTTGTTGTCCTCTTTGGGAGGCACCTGGAACCTCTTCTCCCCTGCTTTGCTGTGTCTCTCATTATGTTTTTCTTCTTGTGTCTCTTGTTGTGTCAGCTTGCCATGCCTGCCTGTCGCTCTACCTTTCTGTCTTCTTTAGGAGGCACCAGGAACCAAACCAGGAACCTCCTGTGTGGTAGGCAGGTGCCAAATTGCTTGAGCCACGTCCTCTTCCCAGAAGTGAACATTTTAATGAAAATAAAGTTCACAGCCCTGGGGACTTACTGGAAAGTTGGGTAATACTAGCTGTTGAGGGGAACGGTGAGGAGGACCTTGGATCTGCCCGCGCAGGCTACGATTGCAGGAGTCTAAGGAGCTTTCTGGCTCCTGAATACACCCAAAGGCTTTGGCTTCAAGGGATGTAGAGAACTGGCAGTGTGTCTCTTTACCCGCTTAAAAACTAGCCTGTCTGCTGTCTGGCTATACATCTACCTACCCACCTACCAATTTCCTGTCTCCTCTTGGTGCTATAACAAATTGCTACAAATGTAGTGGCTTAAAACAACACAAATTGATGATCTTCAAGTTCTGGCAGAAGCCTAAAGTCATTCACACTGGGCTAAAGTCAAAGTGTCAGCAGGGCTGGCTTTCTTTCTGGAAAGAATCCATTTCCTCGCCCTTGCCAGCTTCTAGAAGTCGCCCGCATCCCCTGGCTCGGGGCCCCTTCCTCCCTCTTCATATCCAGTGGGCAGCATCTTCCGATCTTTCTCTGACCTTGGTTTCATTGTCGATGTGTCATCTTTGTCTTCTCGCACCTCCCCCTTAGAAGGACATGTATGATTACATTTAGGGCCTATTGGGATAACCCAGGATAATCTCCCATCTCAGGGTCCTTAACTTAATCCCATCGACCAAGGCCCCTTTGCCACGTGAGGTAGCACATTAGCTGGTTCTGGGGATCAGGGTGTGAACATCTCTGGAGGCCAGGATTCCATCCACAACACAGTCTTTGTTTGCTTGTGCGCTGCTTCTCTCTTTTCTATCATATTTGCTCTATTTTCTTTAACAGCCTTTTGGCCAATCTATTTTATGTGCTTTTACCAGCTACCCCAGGTCGCCTTCATTTGGTTAACTTGGTGATGTCTGTGCTTCAGCCAAGACTTTTCTTCCAGAATTCCTGGTGCATGGAGGGCTTTGGGTTTGGTGGAGGGCTCAGTCGAGCGGGCTAACCCGTAGACCAGGCTGACGGTTGTGCTTGGGAGAGGTTACCTTGCCCTTGCAGCTTTGCTTGTGATTCTCCTGGGACATTTTTGCTGCTGTGATATTACCTTTGGGTTTTTGGTGAGTCAGCCCTGACCGCCAGGGCGCTATGGAGGGAGAAAATGCCTGAAGTCAGGAAGGGAGTTGCTCCTCTCTCTCTCTGTTGGAACAGTTCTGATTTACCGTTTTCCTCTGCTTGTTTCTCTCTGTTATGTTTTGTTTTTTTCACTGACATTTTAGTTTTCTGTTGAAATAACAAAACTTCAGAGTGCCTTTTTACAGGTGGGTCAGCCCAGGGGTCAGAACTCTATTGTGTTCTCTTGCTGCTTTCTAAATAATGGGTTTCTCTAAGTTACAGAATATTACTTTATTTTTTTAAAGATTTATTTTTTATTTATTTCTCTCCCCTTCCGCCCACCCAGTTGTCTGCTCTCTGTGTCCATATCCTGTGTGTTCTTCTGTGTCCACTTGTATTGTCAGCGGCACCAGGAATTTGTCTTTTTCTCACTTCATCTTGCTGCGTCAGTTCTCCGTGTATGCGGCGCACTCCTGGGCAGGCTGCACTTTTTTTGCGCAGGGCGTCTCTCCTTGCGGGGTGCACTCCTTGCACGTGGGGGCTCCCTTGTGCGGGGGGCACCCCTGCATGGCATGACACTCTTTGTGCGCATCAGTACTACGCATGGGCCAGCTCACGATCTGGGTCAGGAGACCCTGAGTTTGAATCCTGGACCTCCCATGTGGTAGGCGGACACTATCCATTGAGCCAAATCTGCTTCCCCAGACTAATACTTTTAACTGATCAATTCACAGGAAAATTAACCAATCAGACCCCCAAAACAAGTTAAATGCAGCTTGATATCTATTCATATGTTGGTTGGCTTCTAGTCTTAAATGTGTAATAAGCTCCTTTAAAACTGTGTTTCAGGTAAGGCTGCAAGCTTTCCTGAAATTCAAAGGCTTTGGTGGAAGAATTGGCTGCTTTCATTAGAGAGATGTCATTTTCCCCTGTGTGCTTAAGGGTGGGGAAAAGGATCAAGAGGATGTATGAATCTATGATTTCCTATTATTTTCCACTTCTGCTCCATCGAGGTATGAACAAATCCAAGCAAAGATAAAATCCTGTTTCAGTACGTCAAAGCTGAGGACCTCGAATCCATTAGCCCTCTTCTGATTTTTAAGAAGGTAGCAGTGTTCTAATATGTTGGCGGTATCTGCACACGGTAGAACTCCAACTGAAGCTTTCCCAGCAGAATCTCCCCTGATGAGACGGTGATGGAATCAAAAGGGTGGTGTGGGGAAGCTGGGCCCAGGTGGGGGGGGGGGGCGCCCTGGCATGCGCCCCTGTGTCTGCTCTACTGCACGTGCCGCTCGTCCGCTGGGCCTGAGCAGGGCAACCCTGGCCGCTTTTGCACACAAGATTTTGCTTGTCAGGATCGAGGGGTCCTGTTTGTAGCCCACTCCTGAGCCTGCTGTGAAGACTGCGAGCTAGACAGGAAAAACCTCAGCCTGAGAGCTCCAGCTGGAGCCTCAGTAGCACAGTTTAGTTCAGCATTTCTTGGGCTCCTTTTCTGTGCTGGGAATTGTGGAAGGTGCCCAAGGGACAGAGAGGAATCAGATTCGGCCACTGCCCTGGAGGAGCTCAGCCACCTGGAGGTGGACCAGATCCCAGACAGTGATCACAGAATATGTCTGGGGGAGAAGAGGGAAAATGTTTCCTGGGGAGTCCTCGCCCTTCCTGCCCCACTCACAGCCTAGAAGGGCTTACCCCAAACGCTGCCTGACGCCTGGCACCCCCCAATTCCCCACAGCCGACTGCACAGGGATGGCTGAGGGAGGCCAGCCAGAATCTCTAGCACGAAGTGGCAGTAGAGACACCAAGTAGCACTGGCTTCTTGACTCAGAAGTCCAGGGGGACTCTGCAGGGGGAGCGGAGGAAGGTGGCTCACAGAGAGAAAGAATGAGGCAAAGAGGAAAGCCCACCCGCTCCAGAGAATGGTTAGGGTAGTAGCTGCCTGCACGCTCTTCCCAGGAGGCCCTGCCTCTTTCCCCTGCTTTTTGTCCCTGGTAGCTTTGCAGTTTGCCTCCTTGAAGCTAATTTGAATGGGTTTTTGTTCCATCTGATGAAATGTTCTTTAAGAAAAAAGGTCCTGGGGAGCAGGGGTAGCTCAGGGGTTGAGCACCTGCTCCCCAGGGTTCAGTCCCCGGTACTTCCTAAAAAGGAAAAAAAAGGGAAGTGCACATGGTTCAATAGATAGTGCTTCCGCCTACCGTATAAGGAGGTCTAGGGTTCAATAACCAGGGCCCCCTGGCCCGAGTGACGAGCTGGCCCACGTGGAGTGCTGCCACACTCAAGGAGTGTTGCTCCGCACAGGGGTATCCCCCACACAAGAAGAGGCCTCTGCGCAAGGAGTGCAGCCCCCGTGCAGGAGAGCAGACCGCCCAGGAGACCACATGGAGAGCTGACTCAGCAAGATGACACAACAAAGAGAGACACGGAAAAGAGACAATATGAGACAGGGAACTAGGGAGCTGAGGTGGAGCAAAAGAATGATCACCTCTCCAGAAGGTCCTAGGATGGGTTCCCGGAGCTGCCTAATGAGAATACGACAGACACAGAAGACACAGTGAATGGACACAGAGAGCAGACAACGGGGGTGGGGTGGGGGGGTCTAGCAAAAGAGGAGCATACTCCAGCCAGGCCTTGAAGGGGGAGTGCGCCCTCACCAGGGAGACACTCTCGGTGCCTTTCTAGTTCTGAGATGAGGTTATTTTGAGTTTAATAAATGCTTTGTTGCCTATACAGAAATTTATGGTATAAGACCCTTTGTGTTTTCTTACATTTTAAAAACTTGTATCTTAATTTTAAATAAGGTTTCCCAGCTGAGCTACAAGTGAAACAAAAGAACTTGTTTCTTGTGGGTTTTTATCCACAGATTGGCCTTATAAGAAAGATAAAGCAGCCCATCTCTGAAGGCCTCGAAGTGGCAGAGATAAGGTATGGGAGAACCAAGGCTCCAGGGTAAGGGCTGGGCAGGGGATATCGGGAGATCCCCTTGTGGGCAGTCACCTTTGGTTTAAGTGAAATTCTTGAAAAACCTGTGCTCAAGCGGAGAACCAGTTCCTCTTGCCCAGCTTCCCACCAGTGTGTCACTGGATGAGGCACACCCGGCCTCTCTCTCATTAGCTAGAACGTAGCTATAACATTCAGTGTAAGGAATTTCCCCAGGAGTATTGCTGTGGTGGTGGCCTGGAGATCTTCAGACATGTGGTATTTGTCATTGAAAAACATGTGTTAAACCTGGATAGGTATGTGTCCCAAATCACCTGTTATTTAGAAGAATAGATTTGATATTCCAAGTGCATAGGTTTTTTTTTTTTCCAGTCATAGGTTTGTTGTTTCTAATCTGATTACGTTTAGTTTAACAGTACTATTGCATATAACTTCTGTTTTTTTGCCTTTACTTTCTTTGTGGTCTAGTATTTGATTAATTACAACAAAAGACACTCATACACATTGCAAAAGTTGATTAATTACAACAAAAGGCACTCATACACATTGCAAAAGTTATTTCAGGAATGCCCAATTTAAGCTGATTTAATATGGACTCTCAATCTTCGTGTTCCTTCTAATGAGAACGTGATGTGTGGCCCTTTCTTTGGAAGTCCTGTAATTATGGCTGTTCGGGGATGGCAGCTGGCACTGCCCTCTGATAGCCTGTCCAGGCAGTGGTGTGTCCAGCTCACAAGCCCCCATCAGTGGGTCCTTCCCTGACTTGTTGACCTGGCAGAGCAGGGACCTTGGAGAGCACGGGCGCACCCTCATCTCTACTGTCTGAGACCGTGGAGAGGCATTTGTTCACAGCAAAAGAAGAATGAGTGTTTTTTTTTTTAAAGCTTTATTTCAGCTTCAAAAAATAATAGCTTAACAATTATGGAAGCATTACTTTTAAAAAGTCCTGTTCAGGCACATTTATCTTATTTAATCCTAAAAACGATCTCAGTTGTTTCTCTAATTTCTGAAAGATGAGTGCAGATTGGTTAAATGAGGTGGCCAAGGAAGGTCTCCTTGTTAATGAAGAAAATGAAGGAAAAAAATGCTTGATCATATTCACATCTCATAAAACTAAATCCCATATATATAAATATTTTTTACCTTTAGCATCGATATAGTACCTTCTTTGCCTTTGCTACAAAAATATTACAATTTATAGTCTTATAAATTACATTAGTTGTATTTTTCCTATGTATCACCGATTTCTTGAGTCTGGCGCTTTAGACCACTCAGGCATCCTGACAGCTTCTATCTCTGTATTCTTACCTCATAATAGAGGAACATTTTGTGTTTGTGTTATTAACCACAGTCCTCATCTACCACTGAAATCACTATATTATCCGCTCCTTGGATTATCCTCCAGCTGTCTTTCAATTAACATTAACCTCCCTACCCCTTTCAGTCACACGTTTATAAATCAGCAGTGTTAGTTATACTCATTATAGTGTGCTACCATCAACTATCCATTTCCACATATGTACAGTCAGCCTTCAACATTCTACATACATTTAGCATCAGTTCCCCCTTCTCCACCCCTGTTCTGTCACCTCCTAACCTTTACGCTGTAGTTTAACTCCAGAATGAATGTTTTTGTGACTATATATATATATATTTTTTAAAGATTTATTTATTTATTTCTCTTCCCCCACCCCGCCTGCCCCACTGTGCCCTGCCCCGGTTGTCTGTTCTCTGTGTCTATTTGCTGCGTGTTCTTCTTTGTCCGCTTCTGTTGTTGTCAGCAGCACGGGAATCTGTGTCTCTTTTTGTTGCGTCATCTTGCCGCGTCAGCTCTCCATGTGTGAGGCGCCATTCCTGGGCAGGCTGCACTTTCTTTCCCGCTGGGCGGCTCTCCTTACGGGGTGCACTCCTTGTGCGTGGGGCTCCCCTACGCAGGGGCACCCCTGCATGGCAGGGCACTCCTTGCGCCCATCAGCACTGCGCATGGGCCAGCTCCACACGGGTCAAGGAGGCCCGGGGTTTGAACCGCGGACCTCCCATGTAGTAGACGGATGCCCTAACCACTGGGCCAAGTCCGCTTCTGACAATATATTTTAAAGTATCTGGGAACAATAAGCAGTGCTTGCTGTATGGAAGACTGATCAGTTAAAAAGAGGCTCTTCAGTCCAAATGTCACTGATCTTGCTCTCTTATCTTAGGAAATCTTAGCCTGGCCCATGAAGAAAAATTACCTCAAAGGAGCATTTATTTCATTGTTTTTATGTTAAGAATTTGGTTTAAGTACTTCAGAAATGTTTATAATGGCATATTCTAATTTTTTAAAAATGAATTTTGGCATTCTTGTTTCTGTGAACAGAACCTAACGTGTGGCATTTTACCTATAGAAAATAAAGGGGCCCAACTTATTTGAGAAAAACAATTTTTAAACTTAGGGGGAATTTTAAAAATATGCATTTTAATATACATTAATGTTTATTAAAGCTTAATTTTGTTTCAAGTGGATCGTAAGATTTTATATTATGGTCACAATTTAAATTTGCACCTATTGATTCCACTTAATCTATGCCATGTCAGCTTAATTAATAATATGGTAGAAATTTAAAATTCATCTTAGGAAGTGGACTTGGGCAAGTGGTTAGGGCGTCTGTCTACCACATGGGAGGTCCGCGGTTCAAACCCCGGGCCTCCTTGACCCATGTGGAGCTGGCCCATGTGCAGTGCTGATGCGCGCAAGGAGTGCCCTGCCACACAGGGGTGTCCCCCGCGTAGGGGAGCCCCACGCGCAAGGAGTGCGCCCCGTAAGGAGAGCCACCCAGTGGGAAAGAAAGTGCAGCCTGCCCAGGAATGGCACCACACACACGGAGAGCTGACACGACAAGATGACACAACAAAAAGAGACACAGATTCCCGTGCCGCTGACAACAACAGAAGTGGACAAAGAAGACGATGCAGCAAATAGACAACAGAGAACAGACAACTATGGGGGGAAAAGGGGAGAGAAAAAATAAATAAACCTTTTACAAAAAGAGCATTAAAATTCATCTTATGGAATGTTTAGGAATCCCACTGCCTATCCATTTCTTCATTTTTCTCTCATTTCTTTTGTATGTTTTATTGGTTTGCAAATTAACACACATATATTCCCCATTTTTTCATTATTTTATGTGCCTTTTATTACAGTAGGGTGTCATTCTTGTACATGTTCCGTTTCGGTGGTTAGTTTATTTTCCCCAATTTTTTTTTTTACTCTGGGAAACTTCGGTTGGGCTCATATTACATTGCATTGGAGGAGGGGGATTCACTCATTCTTCCTGAGGGTTGGGCCGATTTCCGCTGCCATCGTTGTGTATTTTGTTAGTTTCAGGCCCTTCCCTCCTCTGCCCCTGCTATTTTAATGGGATTTCTGTAAGGGGCTGCCTCTAGAAGTTTTATGTTTCATCTTTTTTTTTTTTTTAACTTACAATCCACTTTTTTTCTATATACTGAGTGCTGTAACCTTGTGTTTGTGCATATCTGAGTTCCTTGCAATTTAGTTTTAGTCTGCCATGGGCTTTTTGATAGCTTGTCCCTCATGGTACACTGCCTAGTTCTCCTAAGATGAAGTTCACATCCTTTAGTCATATCAGGTCGTCTTGTGACCTGGTCTTTGTCCACCTCTGCACAGTAATCTGATTGACCAGATGGCATTTTGAAGTATGGTTTATATGTCTGCCTCTTTGCGTAAAACCTCTTCATTCATGTTTGAATCTGTCACAGTCTCTGGCACATATAATTGCTTGTGTCTGCATTTTTAGAAGAGGAGTATTAGACTTCTTTTTCCTCAAACTTACAGGGCCAGGCAAAGATAACAGTGCCCAGTTGAAGTTAGTAAGATAGAGGCGTGCTTCCTCTATCACTATTTGAAAAGTCTATTACTTCAATTTTGGGGGTATCTTTTAAAAATATACACTTTTCACTTATGCTCAGATTGAGTAAAGCTTAGTCTTGTCTCATATGGACTGTAAGCACTTGGAGGCCAAGGCCATGACTTAATGCTGTTTCTTCTGCTTGGTCTTTCCGTGCAGAGCAGGGCCTCTGTGCTTCCTAATGGCAGGTAAAGCGAGAAATGCACCACTCTGCTGTAGGATGAGTCACACGCTGTCTGCCTGCCGTGATGTTAGACAAGGAACTTTTTTAGGGCACAAAGCATACTGTGTTTATCTCTGTATCCACAGCATGTAGCCAATGTCTGGATTTTAGTAGGAATTTGCTAACCCTTGGTGCTGTTGATCTCCTGGGAAGAAGAGAACTTGATAAGCTACAGCTATTAAATAATGAGATCATAAATTGACTGATTTGGATCTCTGGATATGTGCATTTGAAAAATTACTGTTATTTGAATGCAAAATTATCAAGATCTCATGTCCCCAGGTGTCTTTCTAAATTCAAACTCTGCATGTTCCTTTAACTGATTAAGCGGATCTCTCTCTCTCTCTCTCCCCTGCAGGCTGCCTTTGCCATGGCTGCTGTCGACAGCTTCTACCTGCTGTACAGGGAAATTGCCAGGTCTTGCAATTGCTATATGGAAGCGTTGGCTTTGGTTGGAGCCTGGTACACGGCCCGAAAAAGCATCACCGTTGTCTGTGACTTTTACAGCCTGATTAGGCTGCATTTTATTCCTCGGCTGGTGAGCAGAGCAGATCTGATCAAGCAGTACGGAAGATGGGCAGTCATCAGTGGTAAGAAAAGAGATCAGTTCTTGCCGAATGTGAAAATTGCACTAACCGTTTCACGTCAGTTATGTTTTAAATCAGATGCATTAGTCAAGGAACTACGGAACTTAATGGGATGTTTTCACGGGACCATGCTGACAGAGAAAGAAAACTTCCTACTCCTATTGTAGTTACATTCCCATTTTTTTACTGACCTCTCCTTAGGAAGAATTTTCCTCCTGGTTTTTATCCTTTTTCTTCTGCACTCTCTTATTCCCAGTCCTACTGCAGATCTACTTTCCTACCCCTTGCTTTTCCTTTTTGCTGCCCATTTTGAAATTGTCCTTGGGAAGTGTTAGCACTCTTCACCTATTTTAAACCTCATTTAATTTATCATTGTTTTTCAGGAAAGTACCACCTGGTGTACATTCAAGTCAAGTTTGAAAACACTTCCTTACTGCATCTCAGTTACCTTGGGCTCTCCGTTGGCTTCTCCCAGTGTCTGGGAGAGTACTTAACTAGCATGCATCTTTCACATTGACTCAACATTGTCCTTGACCGACAAATATTAGAACCGGGTTTATTTCGTGTTATTTTTTTTCCCCATTTTCGAGGTCACGCCTTGAAACGAATGCTCAGTTCTCCTGGCTTGCGTTGTAGGTGCAACGGATGGGATTGGAAAAGCCTATGCTGAGGAGTTAGCAAGCCGAGGCCTCAACATTGTCCTGATCAGTCGGAACAAGGAGAAGTTGCAGACTGTTGCTAAAGACCTAGCTGACACCTACAAAGTGGAAACTGATATTATCGTGGCGGACTTCAGCAGTGGCCGTGAGATCTACTTCCCAATTCGAGAAGCCCTGAAGGACAGAGACGTTGGCATCTTAGTGAATAACGTGGGCGTGTTCTACCCCTACCCCCAGTATTTCACTCAGGTCTCCGAGGACAAGCTCTGGGACATCGTCAACGTCAACATCGCCGCTGCCAGCTTGATGGTCCATATTGTGCTCCCAGGAATGGTGGAGAGAAAGAAAGGGGCCATCGTCACCATCTCGTCTGGCTCCTGCTGTAAACCCACGCCCCAGCTGGCTGCGTTTTCTGCTTCTAAGGTGATGTGTTACTGATGGGACAGTGAAATAGGACGCAGCGGAGCATTTATTCCATTGCTCGGTTGGTTGGTTGAGCGGCTTATTAGCAACTCATATTAGCTTATTATTTCCTGAAATGATGAATAAATGGGTCTTCTTTTTCCCTGAAATTTTTTAGTTTCCTGAAAAATTAAAAGTAAATCTTTTTTCTCCCCTCTGTTTTAACAGGCTTATTTAGACCACTTCAGCCGTGCATTGCAATATGAATATGCTTCTAAAGGGATATTTGTACAGAGCCTAATCCCATTTTACATAGCTACCAACGGGACTCCGCAGAGCAGTTTCCTGCACAAATGCCGGTGGCTGGTGCCCTCACCAAAAGTTTATGCACACCATGCAGTTTCTACCCTTGGAATTTCAAAAAGGACCACAGGATACTGGTCCCATTCAATTCAGGTATACGCTCAGTTCTTGAAATTAGATTAGTGCATCCTAAACGTTTCTAAATGACATGTAGGAATCTGGTCGAAGCCTGATGCTGAGAGAGGAAAGTGATGAATTCTGATTCTTAAACCTGACACTTAATGATTGGTAAATCATGAAACTCTCTTTGTCGGACTTATTACATTAAGAATATTCAGAAGTGAAATCCATATGATAGCTAAGAGATGAAATATGCTGCTTTAACATAAATAGATGATAGCAATATAAAAATACTGAGTATTTATATGGTAATTTCAATGGAAAAAGATTCTAGAAATGTTTACAGGGTACTTCTCAGTCAACAGTATAATCTGAAAATCATATAACTGTAAATTGGGTCTTTATTTCTTACATTCGTTGTGTCAGATAATATCTCAGTACGGTCTTGGATTTGTTTATTCAAAAGGCATAGAAACTTGTTAAAAAGTATGTTCAAGAATGAAAGATTTGGGCCTTTTAGTATTTTAGAAAGTAACCTTGTTACATATTTGAAATTTTAATTCTAAGTATTAGTTAGAGAACTCAAAGTGATTTATTTTAATAAATTGTATTTATCTGACATAGTATGTGGAAGTGCCCTTGTTTAGAGATTTTTTCCTCTAATATATAGAGTTTTCTTTTTTTTTTCAATTTTTAATTTTGAAAAAATTTCTAACTTGCAGGACAGTTGCAAAAAAAATACAAACCCCATACAGAGAACACCAGCCTCCTAGGTTTCTAGAACCACCAGTTTTAACATTTTGCCACCCTTGCCCTGCTTGCTCTCTTTTTGAACATTTGAGAGCAGGTGGTACATACCATGTTCCTTGAACACATAATACTTCCATGCACATTTCCTGTGAACAAGGTATTCAATTATGTAATCACTTCAAAGCAGTTACCAAGTTCAAGAAATTTAACGTTGATGTAGAACATAGTTTATATTCAAGTTTTTTCTTACAATGTCCTTTTGAGTCTTTTCTCCTCCATTCTCAGGTCCCATGCTGGATCATGTATTGCACTGAATTGTCATTATCTCTTTATTACAATTGTGGAAACATATAGACAACATAATTCTTCCCATCCCACCACGTACCATGAGCACCATTCAGTGTCTCAACATTACAGTACCCTCGCCACCAGCCAGCACTAAAATTGTCCCTTCCTCCTAATCTCCTTTTACATAAATTTCCTCTTACCTCCTCCCCCTCCCCCATAACCTGCACTCTAATTCCTATCTCTATGAACTTGCATATTCTCTGATACTTTTTTTGTGGTTACCATGGAGCTTAAATTGAACATCCTAAATCTATAACAATCTTGTTTGCTTTGATACCAACTTAACTTCAATAATGTACATACACTATGTTCTTATATCCCTCTGTCTCTCCACCTTTCTGTAGTTCTTGTCACAAATGGCATATTTATATATGAGTCCAAAAACCATTGATTTTTAATTACATTTTTTAGAAGATAATTGGCTTTTTTTTTTTAAGATTTATTTATTTATTTCTCTCCCCTTTCTCCCCTGCCCCAGTTGTCTGTTCTATGTGTCTGTTTGCTGAGTGTTCTTCTTTGTCCGCTTCTGTTGTTGCCAGTGGCATGGGAATCTGTGTTTCTTTTTGTTGCATCATTTTGCTGTGTCAGCTCTCCATCTGTGCAGCGCCATTCCTGGGCAGGCTGAACTTTTTTCACGCCAGGTGGCTCTCCTTACGGGGCGCACTCCTTGCGCGTGGGGCTTCCCTATGCAGGGGACACCCCTGTGTGGCACGGCACTCCTTGTGCGCATCAGCTCTGCGCATGGGCCAGCTCCACACGGGTCAGGAGGCCCAGGGTTTGAACTGCGGACCTCCCATGTGGTAGATGGACGCCCTAACCACCAGGCCAAGTCCACTTCCCTTTAATTACATTTTATACACTTACCTTTTAGCGCCTGTAGGATGTAAAAAGTGGAGTTACAAATAAAAAGTGCAGTAGTACTGGTATTTTTATTTACTCATGTCATTACCTTCACCAGAGATCTTTATTTCTTCATGTGACTTTGCTCCCTTGTCTAATGACCTTTCCTTGCAGCCTTTGGAACCCCCTTTAGCATCTCTTTTGTGGCTGGCTTAGTGGTGATGAAGTCCCACAGCTTTTGCTTATCTGGGAATGTCTTAATTCTTTCCTCATTTTTGAAAGACAGTTTTGCTGGATATAGAATTCTTATGATAAAAAAAAAAAAGAAAAAAAAAAGAGACTAGAGAGTGGCCTTTAAAAAAAAAATTCTTAGGTGACAGTTTTTGACTTTTCAGTACTCTAAACATGTCTTCCCACAGCCGCCTTGTCTCCATGGCTGCTGATGAGAAATCGGCATTTAATCTTCTCGAGGCTCCCTTTTATATGACACTTTGCTTCTCTATTGCAGCTTTCAGAATTCTCTTTATGTTTGGCATTTGGCAGTTTGATTAGAGCATGGCATGGTGTGTATTTGTTTGTTTGTTTGTTTGTTTGTTTGTTTTTTTAAAGATTTATTTAATTTCCCCCCCTCCCCTGGTTGTCTGTTCTTGGTGTCTATTTGTTGCGTCTTGTTTCTTTGTCTGCTTTTGTTTCTTTGTCCGCTTCTGTTGTCGTCAGTGGCACAGGAAGTGTGGGCGGCGCCATTCCTGGGCAGGCTGCTCTTTCTTTTCACGCTGGGCGGCTTTCC
Organism: Dasypus novemcinctus; assembly: GCF_030445035.2. Taxonomy (NCBI): domain Eukaryota; kingdom Metazoa; phylum Chordata; class Mammalia; order Cingulata; family Dasypodidae; genus Dasypus; species Dasypus novemcinctus. Next base: position 5,109,746 of record NC_080690.1, read on the forward strand.
TCACGGGCGCACTCCTTGCGCGTGGGGGCTCCCCCACGCGGGGGACACCCTTGCGTGGCACGGCACTCCTTGCGCGCATCAGCGCTGCGCATGGGCAGCTCCACACGGGTCGAGGAGGCCCGGGGTTTGAATCGCGGACCTCCCATATGGTAGACGGACGCCCTAACCACTGGGCCAAAGTCCGTTTCCCTGTTTGTTTTTTTTCCTGGTTGGAGTATGCTGAGTATCTTGGATGTGTATATGCCTCTCTTTTGGAAAATTTGGGAAGTTTTCAGCCATTATTTCTTTGAATGTTCTCTCTGCCCCATTCTCTTGTTCTGTTCTTGCTGGGACTCCCACAGTGCACACATAGGTAGGCTTGGCAGTGTCCCACAGGTTCCTCAGGCTCTATTCATTTTTCTTCATTCTCTTTTCTTTCTGCTCCTAGACTGGATGATTTTACTTTTCTTGTCTTCAAGGTCACTGCTTCCTTCTTCTGCCAGCTTGGATTTGCTGTTGCGCCCCTCCAGGGAATTTTTAATTTCTCTTACTATAGTCATCTATTCTATTGGTTCCTTTCATAATTTCCATCTCTTTATTAAAGATACTCTTTGTGTCCATATATCGTCTTCCTGATTTTCTTTGGTTCTTTGCCCCTGCTTTTCTTCAGCTCTTCGAGGATACTTAGGTCCATAGTCTTTGTCCTGCGTGTCCCAGGTCTGGTCCTCCTCACTGAAGGTTTCTAGTGCTTCAGCCTTCTCTGTTGCCTGGGTCACCGCTTCCTCTTTCTTTATTTCTTTTAGCCTTTTGTTGAAACTTGGGTGTTTTCGTAGTTAATGTGTTATTGCTGGGATTTAGCTTCTGGGGTGTCTGTTCCTTAAGCGTCTATCCAGCTCGTGTTATGACAGGGCTTTCCTTAATTGTCAGACACTAACCAAAAAAAAAAAAAAAAAGGAGGTTAAGAGAAAAGAAAACCCCTTTCCCAGTCTTCGCAGATTGGCCTGTGTGACTGCTCTCCTTCAGGGCTTACAGGGCTTAGCCGTACAATGAGTCTAGAGAATAGCACTAGGCCAACGGGTGGGGACTTCCCTGATCCTTTCTGCATGTTTCTTGTCTTGGGTATGTGTGTTTGGCCCTAGGAATTCCCCCATTTATATGGTTCCAAATGTCCCCTCCTCACTAGGAAACAGTTTCCCCAAGGTCCCGGGCATTGCACTGTGTGTCCTACAACCAGCAATTCCTTGCCCCAGGCTGCCACTTGACTGCTCTCCCACAGGGTTCTGTCGGAAAGCTTGGTGAGCTGCCTTCCACGTGCAGCTCTTAGGACAAGTCCCTCAGGCCATCACCAGACGGACTGGGCCAGACATACATGCTCCTAGTATGTTCCCGAGAGTTACTCTGCTCCCTCTGGAATCAGGACCAAGGATCCACACTAGAAGCAAGGGCTGGCTCTGCTACCACTTTTATTTAGCCTTTTTCTTGATTTGGTGCATGTCCTGTTACCATAATCTTTTGCATAGACTTTTTTTTTTCAATATTTTTTATTGAAGTATATCATTCATACATGAACATACATAAATAATAAGTATGTTATAAAGGTTGTGAACTTACAAAGTAAACATACATAACATCATACAGGGGTACCTTGCATTGTTGTGATACCTTTGTTACAAACTATGCAATAGCATTGTCAAAATATTATACTAACTGTAGTCCATATCTTCCATTTGGTGTATTTTTCCCCCAACCCACCCTATTTTTAAAAGTATATTTTTATTACAGAGGTTGTGAACTTACAGAACAATCATGCATGTGTGTAGAATTCCCATACAACACCCCTTCACCAACACACAACACCATGGTGGAATGTTTGTTACAAATTATGAAATAATATCATCAAACTGTTATATACCAACTATGGTCCATAGTGTACATTTGGCACACTTTTTCCATGGCCTCCCCCCCCATCAACACAGTATATCTTTTGCATTGATGCAAGAATGTTACAGTATTGCTGTTAACCATAGTCCATAGGTCACACCAATTTTAGTTTTCCCATGCTTCTTCCCATTCCCACCACCCTGCAATAGTGATGTGTGCTCTAGCTCACAGAAGGATACTCTTGTATCTGTACCATCAACCACAATTCTCATCCACCTCTGGGTTCACTGTGTTATTCATTCTCTAGCTTTCTCTCAGTTACATTTACTTCCCCAGACTACCCTTTTCAATCACAATCCCATTTATAAACCAGCTGCTTCTCACCATAATGTATTACCAACTCTACCCATTTCACACTTTTATAGTCAATTAAAAATTCTCCATACATTAAGCCACAGTGGTTCTTCTGAACCCTCCTCTTATCTCCTAATAACCTATACTCTAGGTTTTAATTCCATGCATTTATTATTCATATTTAGTTCATATTAATGATACCATGCAATATTTGTTCTTTTGTATAGACTTTTGTAATTATCATAGACTTTTGTAATTAGCAAACACATATTTTCTAAAGATTATTAGATTTAGCACCACCAAGTTAATATGTAAGTAAATCAGAATTTAATTTTTTACTTTTATCTCAAGATTTCTCTAAAAGTTTGTTTAATTAGAATCAGTTTTATTTAAATGGTTGTTTCCAGTTCCTTAATTACTTGAGAAAAGAAAAGAAACCTAAAAATCTAAAAAGTAGTCCTAGTAGTCCCCAAGTCCTCATAGAAATGAAGATATAATGGGAATAGAGTTTAGATGTAGTAGATATTTTGACAGCATTTTGTAAACACCTGTATTTTATTTGCAATTAAGCTTTGTTCACATTGATGAAATTTTATTGAGAATATATATTTTTTTCTGCCAAGAAACTCTGTTAGGCCAAAGTAATTCCTAGAGTAGTCATCTATACAAAGTTGTTAACTGTTTATTTCTATCTTCATTTTTATTTTATTCAAATGGTTTTGAATATAATCAGTTCCTGATTTTTGTTTTTCTGAAATTTTACAACAAAGATTTGATCCCTCAGTTGCTCTTTTGTCCATAGTAGATTTCTCTAATAGCATTTGCCACTAAGACTTTTCTTTTGTAGTCATCATTTCTTTTGAATACAATTTCCCAGGTTGAATTTTTTATAAATTGTGGTTATATATATATATATATATATATATATATATATATATCATAAAATTAGCGACTTTATATATGTACAATGTCAGTGCCATTAATGGCCTTTACAATGGTTTTCTACCGTCACTAGCTCCTAGTACTAAAACTTTATCACCCAAAATAGGAACTTTGTACCCCGTTAAGCAGTAACGCCCCAGTCTTCCTCCCCAGCCCCTGATAACCTCTAACCCACTTTCTGTCTGTGTGAATATGCTTAATCTGATGTTTCATTTAGGTAGAATCATAGACTGTTTGTCCTTTTGTGCCTGGCTTCTTTCACTCAGCATGTTTTCCAGGTTCACCCATCTTGTAGCATAGATCAACACTTCATTTCTTTTTATGGCTGGATAGTATTCCATTGTTCCAGGTTGAATTTTGCAGGTCTCAATTTTGTCAAGATTTCCATCCTTTGTCAATCTTCAGTCTGTAAGAATTTTATATGAAATTTGACATGTTATTAGTTTTATTTTGTGCTACTTTTTTCATTTAAGTCTTCTACATTATGAATTAGGTAAGAATGATAGTTTGTTTTTACCTCTTTGCAAGATCTAGTGATGGGCTGAATAGGAAGGATTGAAGGAAAGGGAGAATCAAAAAAGATTCTCAGGTTTATGGCTTCAGAAACTTCATTGTGCCATTTGCCCAGAGAGGTTGGACGAAAGGAAGAAAGCGGGTTTTAGGGGAAAGGAGGACTAGAGCTTTACAGATGTTGGATTTGAAGGTCCTGGTGAGTATTTATGAGAAGCAGTGGAATTGGCAAGGGGATAAAGGGGAGCACAGCCAGGAGGTTTAGTTTTGAGGATCATCAGCGTTTAGCTGGACGGTAGGCTGTGGCGAAGAGTGGCGTCATCCGAGAAGAGTGTCTCAAGAGAAGAAGAGAGTGTGGTCAGAGTCTCAAGGAACTCCACCTTTCCAGGGACTTGTGGAGGAAGAAAGTCCCGCAAAGGAGCCTGAGCAGGGGCAGGAGCCAGAGGGTTGGCAGGAGAACAGGAGGCTGTGGGGTCTCGGGAGCAGAGACGCAGGATGGCCGCCAGGGCCAGCTGAAGCCAGCTGTCACGGAGCATAAGTCTGTAGGGATTAATGTTTTAGAAATCTGCGTTGACTTTGATAAAAGCAGTTGTGGAGGCATTTCAGGCAGAATCCACACAGCAGGGAGTCGACAAGATGAGGAAGTGGAGAACGTGGGTAGAGGAAGCTCATTCAAGAAATCAGGCTCTGCAGGGGCTGAGGAGAAATGGATCTGGTCCAAGGAAGGTTCTGTTTGTTTCTTCGTTAATTTGTTTGGCTAGGGGAGACTTGACTATAATGAGCTGCTGGAGAGCAGGAGCTTGTGGAGAAGGAGGGGTTCCTGCGGGAATGGGAGGGATAGGGCCCAGTGCACAAGGAGCGGGAACCTGTGACTCCAACTTAGAACAGCTGGGAAGCGAGGGAGGGCGAGAGGAGAGGTGGAAGGTTCTGCTGAAGCTCCTGCGTGAGTGCCTGCACTGGGAGGAGGGAGGGCGTGGAAGGCGCCAGAGGTTGCAGGGAGAGGGAAGGTCCGAAATAATAGTGTAGGGTGGGGAGTGAGCTGGCTGGGGAGACTCCTCCTGGCAGAGGTGACGATGGGGCCAAGAGCCGATGGCGCCTCCAGCCTGCTCAGTCTCGGCGTGTTTCATTTCGACGTGTGATACTGTCTTGAGGATGGCATCGAAAGCAATTTTCACAGTGGTTTTTACTGAGAATATAATGTATCAAGTGATCGTTATTAACAAGAACAAAAAAAGATTGCCCAGCGTGCGCACAGGTGAGGACACGTGTTTCCTCACTGCTCCCAGGGCCTGGGACTTTGTCACACATGTCCTCGTTGGAGTATCAGTAAGTAGCACTTCAAAAAATGAGCAGCCTGGGAGATGATGCGCAACAGGGCTCTTTTTGCTGGGCCAGTGTAGCAGTTTTTTCTTGCTGAATTATGTTAAGTGTCTTAGAAAAGTTTTGCAAGCTAAAAGTAGAAAAAAAATGATTTGGACTTATAAAACAAACTAGAAATAAGCTCAAACTGTATTGCTTTCTTAACAAATGGTCAGTATTGATTTTGGAAGCCTTTTATTTTCAGCAGTAGGCACTAGTGAATGTGCCTACTACGTTGTCAGCCTCACAACTCACAGTGCACTTGACAAAAAAACAAAGAGCCTTTCTGCTGTAGCTTCTGTTTGTGATGCCTCACGGCAAGGCCAGAAGCTTCTGGTATAGTTGGGTTGAAACACGATTAGCTCTGTAACTTGGCCAGTAAGGCTCTTGCTTATAAAACTCATGCTTGATCGGAGAGCGGCTTGGATTGGGGGGTGTGAGGTGCCTAGCTCGGGCTCACATTCTGTTCTGAATTAGTACCTATTTTTGATGTGTCTGTTAACAGGTATCGAATGTGTGTGTATGTGTCTATTTGTGTATCTTACTGTGACTGAAAGATAAGTGGTGTTTGGGAGAAGTGGAGCTGGGTGGGGCTGAGGATGCCAGACCCGAGGCCCCAGGCCAGGCCAAGCCCTTCTGCACTGCTTTGTTCTGCTCTCCATACACCGTCATGAAAGCGTGTTCCTAACTTGGCAGTGGCTCCAGGCAGGATTCCAGCTCCGCATCCTCGGGCTCTTCTGTTCCCGTTGGCATTTATTCCTTACCTCTTTTAAGTTCCACCTGCCTGGTCTCTGGGGCAAGTATGACCTTTGCATTTTACTCTCAGAGGAGACGGGCCTGCCTGGGCTTCAGCCTGGGTCAGGACCTCGAGAAAGGATAGAAACCCAGTTCTCTCTCAACACACACACACTCTCTCTCCCTCCTTCCCTCCCTCTCTCTCTCTCCCTCCTTCCCTCTCTCCCTCCCTCCCTCTCCCTCTCTCTCTCTCTCTCTCCCCCCCCATCCCCCCTCTTACTTCAACGGGTCCTTTGGTTGCATTTGGTTGCAGTTTCTAGTGGGAGACACTTGGCATTCCTTTCTGACGATGTGATCATTTAAACTGATGGGTGAGTCAGCACCTTTTGCTCACTTTGCCTTCTCTCTCTCCACCACCTGCTCGCCAGGTGCTGAAATCCTACTGGACTGAGCCAGAAATGGCACCTCCTGAGGGAACTGGCAAACTATTCCTTGATGTTGTTGATCCCTCTGAAATAGACAGTGGCCATGGCTGGAAACGACAAATCAGTTTAAGATGCTGATCCCTTCCTGGCTAAATAAACTGAGAAAATATGTAAAGAATGTCACCTGGAAGGGGACCCTGATGACCTAGGCTTGGGCGCTGATGCCTGGACCCTCAGCTACCTTCTTTTCTTTCCTGGGTTTTAGATGGCTTGCTGTCGGGCACAGGCCTGTGTTCAGGCATCTTCCCAACAGAGTCCTGATTTCTTAAAGAGGTCCATGGAGGCCATAGTCATTTCCCCAGGAAGTTGCTCCTGGCTCCGACCACAGGCTCCCCCCGGGAGGCTGATCTGGAGCTTCTGAGGAACCCCCGCCGCTAGGAAGCAAACCCTTCCGAGCCCGTTTGCGGCCTTTTGGGTAACCTCTGTCGTCACACTCCAGTTTCAGTTAAGGCTAGAATTGCAGCACTTGCCAAGGGGCTTGTCCACAGCCCTGCCTGACAGGACGGAACCCTCAGAGGAGCGCAGGGTTTCTCACCTCGGAATGACTGGTGTTTGGGGCCGGGAAGCTTTGTGGTGGGCCGTCCTGTGCATTTAGGATGCTCAGGAGCGTCCCTGGCGATCCCCTCTTGGGCCAGCAGCACAGCTCTCCAGTTGGGATAACCAAAGTGTCTGACAACTCAGACACTGCCCAGTGTCCCCTGGAGGTCCCCTGGCAAGAGCAGCACAACAGGACTCCTGCCCCGGTCCCCTCAGCCTCCTCACTCATTTCCCAAGGTGCGTCCTAAGGCCCTGGTGTTTTCAACTCAGTTCTATTTAACCTAGGTCCATCCTGGCCCTCAACTCGATTTTCTCACACAGTATCTGTCTCAGCTGCCTTTTATTCCTGGAGTGATTTTATGACCCTTATGTTCCTGCCTGTTGGTCAGGCCTCAGTAGAGAAAGCTGGAAGGCGGTGATCATGTTTCTGCTCCCCGAAGCGTCTAGTGGAGGGTCTTACACAATAGCAGGCGCTCCGTTGAGCACCACGGAAGTGTTTGCGTTTGCCCTCGTTGTATTTCCTGAGCCTGGTGAGTGTACCTTGGATTAAGTCATATGCGGGTCTTAGCATTCCAGTCGGCATTGATGACCATGGGCTCTAACTTAGAACCTTCTGCTTTTTCCTTTTCAGTTTCTTTTTGCACAGTATATGCCTGAATGGCTCTGGGTGTGGGGAGCAAATATTCTCAATCGTTCTTTACGCAACGAGGCCTTATCCTGCAAAGCCTGAATCCAGAAGATCCTTTAGGAAGTTTTGCCAACTTCTGGGAACTGACAGTATTCTGATGTTTGGAAGGACACAGTTGATCTTACGTCTGTTCTTTCATTACTGGTTACTGTAGCCTACTGTTGAGTCATCATTTGCAAAGCAAACGTAGTGCTTTTAGAGAAGCTGTGGAAAGACCTCAAGTGTCACTTGGATGGCACTGAGTAAATAATGGCCAACTAGAATACATTGAAGAAAGCTAAATTTTGATAGTTTTTTCCCTAAGCTGTTTAATGTTGTATGATTTATGTTGTTCTGTGAACCAAGGCAATCTGAAATTGAAATGTACTTACCATATGAAATATACTTAAAATATGTTTTTAAGGGAAATTACTATTTCATTAGATGATTCACAGTGTTGGTTTTCAAATGTTCATCAGGAAAGACTATTTAAAAGCATTATTTAGAACTAAGATTGCTGGTACTATTAGCTGTAAAAATTTGTGTGTATTATATTGCATATCTAGTTGTTTATGTATGAAAATGCTCTTTGATTGGTATTTCATTAGAAAACCTTATGTGTTATGTGTATTGTGTGTGTCTGAGTAATTTTATTTATGGCTAAATTACTTTAAAAAAGATTGTCAGGATGGCTTAAAGTGGAGCCTTATTCCTTTTGATACTAAACAAGCTCACCCAATTTTGTGCTATTGGTTTGTCATGTATAACATTGCTTACTATATTCTGTTTGTTTGTTTTAATTATTATGGAATTAATTCACTCCTAGATTTGGACATGTAATGAGTGACCCTGAGTCATCTCTTGATTTTTTTCAGATAACTATTGTGGATAAATAGTGATTTCTCAGCCTGAGTCCCATTTTATAAGTGAAAATTAGCCCTTTAGAGCTTGTTATATCTGGTTTTCAGACATTTTTCTATGTATTATGATTCCATTCCAGTAGCATTATTAGTACAAACATCAAGTATTTATGGAGTAATAGTTAAAATATGGACAAATTATGTGTGTGATGTGATGTATTTGTAAAAATAAGAAATTAGAAGCTCATTCTTGGTTCATGTAATGAATTTCTGCATTAGAGTGAATACTTTAATTGGTGTAAAGGTTATACCACCTCCCCTCCCCCCCGGAATATGAGTTAGCATTGAAACCTACTGTGAAACGTTTTTGGTTCAGGTCATATAAAGCCAAACACTTTTTGAGGACAACATACTGTGACATTATGCACATATTTAAAATTCAGAGTTTAATCTTGTAACTCTGATGCAGAAGCTAGTAAATCAGTAAAGTCAATGGAATTGTTTTCTTAGGAGATGCAGTTCCATTGTCAGTGTGCCTAAGCACCTGTTTATGTCCTGTAGACAATTGTGTGGGTGATCTTCACATTCAGTATTTCTCAGAAGAACAGCCGTTAAGTTCAGAAGTCCTTCCCTTGTAGACCGTGTATCCTTAACCTAAGGAAAATAACTTGTGAAAAATTATGCCCTGGAGCTACTACACAGCACTGAAAGTTTTGACGGAGTTATCTCAGAAGCCTTTATTTTGCCATACGTGATATTCCCCTACCCCACAACTAATCTATGATCAGTAAAACCAGAAACATTTTGACTTCATGCCATGTTGAACAGAAAAAATTTGTCCTCATGCCACGTTGACCTGAAGTTTTTATGTGTAACAAGCCACAACTTCACATAAAAATACCATCAGATAAATATATCTAAGGTTATATGGTACATAATGGCTTATATTCATAAATTAGGTGTTCAGTCATTGTTACGTAATGAGAATAAATAAACCATGTCAGTGATGTGTAAATTCTCTGCTTAGCAGGACGTAAGTAAAATGTTGACCAGTGTTAAAGTGGTACAAGGTTGTCCATAGCTTTAGTGAAAGCACAACCTAGAATCTCCCATGCTTCTATGTTTCATAACACTTTTTTGCTAGCGCTTATTTGAGAGGTTTATTTGGACCACTGTTTGTGGGTATGGGTTTCTTATTAAGAGTATGGGAAAGAAGAGCCTTTGAAACTTCATCTGTGAACTGAAAATTCACAGTTGCTTCTGTTTTCTTTGGAAGAGGGTTTGCTCCACATGTGTTTAGAATTTATTTGGAAATTAGAGGCACATTTTTCTCCCATAGAAACAATTATAAACAATTTATGAAAAATTAATTGAACCTCTGAACACCTGTAGTGATTCATTAAAAGCTGATAAGCCAGAAAATTGTACATAACAATGTCTCTAGTAAGTCTTTTGAAACTACCAAGTTGTTTACTTGTTCTCATTCTCCTAGGTAAGTAAGATGAAGACTGAGGCCTTTCAGTAGAGCTCGGTCGGTGGAATGGTGGGGATGAAAGCTCGCTGGCAGAGTGGGTTCAAGAAAGACTGGGAGGTAGAGAAGGGAGGCCGCAAATAGACACGGCTCTTCTGAGGAGTCTCTTTTTTTTTTTTTTTCCGACCTCAGTTACTTAAAATCTTGTCACATCTGGGAACCAGGGGTTTAGGTGCTGTGGCCTCAGTTTTGACATTCTGTTTCTTCTAAAACCAGCCCATCTGTCTGTCTCCGTCTCATTAATGGCTTGGCTGTTACTTTTTCAAATAACATTTAGTTTTAAAGAAATATTTACTTTCCCATGCAATCACAAATGCTCTATTATATTCTTGAAGCAGTAGGTTTAGGAAGTTATTTTAGAACCTGGTTTGGTAGAAAACCAGTCGACCAGGATCCTGTAGCTCTCCATCTTCCTTGGTCTACCTCCAAGCTACTTCTTTCAATTTCTAGGCATTCTCAGGGGTTAACAGCCCTAACCTCTCCCCTGCTCTGGGGCCTCACTATCACAGGACAAGTATATTTACTGCCCAGTTCCTAATAGTGCCTACTGGCCAGGCTAGGTATTCTATTGGGTGGTGACTAAAGGACTGTTAAAGGAACTCTGACCAAAATTAATATACCCCAGGTCAGGACAACACCGTTTTAAGTTCAAGTCCATTATGTGGAGGCAGCAGAATTCTTAACTTGGAGTAGTTACAAATGCAAAAGAGTCAAGAATTCTCTGAAAGTTCATAAAAGCAGATGCCATTTCAGAATGGGGGAAAGGACTCAAGAATCTGAGGTGGGCTGATCTGGATACCAGCCACCACCCTTTATTGAAGAGGTACACCGGGCAGATACTTGATGAGTTTTTCATTTAATCTTCACCTCTGATGTTGATAATACTGTTTCCATTTTTCAGGAGAGAAACTGAGGTACAAAGAGGTTAAACAACTAGACCACAAGATCACAATTCTAGTTAGTTCCTGAAGTGGGATGTGATACTTTGGGATTCTCCATCCACTGTATTAAATCACTTTGGTTAAATAATGTTAAAGGGAAGAAATAAAGTGCTGTGACTTCTTGTCCTGTTGGCGAAATTCACCATTAATGTGGTGCTATGGAAAGTTCAGACAAGATAGTTTTGAGTATCACTGTTCGTGAGCAACACCTAAAAAGGCTTTCGGTCACTCATTTGTGCCCAATGCCACTAGAAACAATCTGCCATCCTCGTATTTATGTCTCCCAGACACTTTGGGGGACGCAAAGCTTTCAGAGAGCTCAACACATAAACAAGAGCCATCAAAATTCTCCGTTTCTCAAGGCACAGGTATCCCAGACGGCTGACGTTTGCTCTCGGGCCTTCCCTAAACAGGTCAGAGCGGGGAAGGGTTGAGATCTAGCAGGTGGGATTTGCGGGACAAAGTCTGGCTCGTGGGTGGGAGTCGCACTGGGCAGCCGCTCCGCCTCTGCGCAGCGGGGAGGGGAGGATGGGGAGGAAGCAGTGAACTAGCGCTTGGCCCGGGCACCTGGGAAGTCCCCGGGTAGAGGGCGACGAGGACACAGATCCCCAGAGTAGGTGTCTAGGCGGTGCCATTAAGCGAGGGCTGGGACCCTCGGCTGCCCAAGGGCGGGAAGAAGGGGCGCGGCCTGGCGCTGGACTGTGGACCCCACGGTGCCCCGCAGGAGTAGGAGTGAGGGTCCAGTGCTGGCAAGCTCCGGGCGGAAAAGGGGGCCTTTCGCGAACTCGGGCCTCGGGAACCCCGGGCCGAAGACCGGAACCGCCCAGGCGCTCCGTCTCGCGCTGCCTATCATCGGGCCCCCGACTCTCAGATGTCGCGAGACTTCCGCCCATTCTCCCGGCACCGGGAGCACGCACGCAGACCCCGGGGCGCGCGGCGCACGCCGGGCCGGCAGAGGGGCGGGCACTCTCGGTGTCCCCGCCCCGGCCGCTCAGTCTCGCGAGAGTTGGGAGTAAACAGCCCCGAATGGCGAGCCGAGGCGTGTTAGCAGCGGAACCTCCGATGTCCCGGGCCCCCGGGGCCGGAGCTTAGGGCGGCCGCAGGTACGTCGGCCGCGCACGACGCTCGGGGCTCCCCCGGCCCGTCCGCCGCGGCCACGGCCGCCGCGGGCCCTCAGGTGTCCCGGCCGCACCCGAGGCCCCGAGGACGCGCGGGAGGCGAGGCGGGGGCGGGGGTCCGCGCGGGTCCGGGCCGGGTCGGGGGCCTCCAGCTCGGCGGCCGCGGAAGCGCCGCGGGACCTGGGCACTGCACTGCGACAGGGCAGCCCCGCGTGGCCAGGATGTCGAGGTGCAGGAAGCAGCTGGGCGCACAGGTTTGGGGGCATTTGGGGTCATGTATTAAAGATGGCCTTTTCTAACTACGGGAGCTTGTACACTCTCGAAGTAGGCGTTTCTAACCACGAAGTACAGTACGTTGTCGTGTCGAGCGGGACGGTCCCTTCATTCTCCCTCTCCCCAGACCCTGCCATGCCTTACAGCTTTGTATCCTGCCTGGCGCTTTCCAGGTGTTTGCACAGTTTGGTAGATTGTTCCATTTGAACGTTTTCCTCATGTGAAGTAAACCTCACCTTAGTGAAGTAATATGCCCAACTCTGGTGCTGAGCTTCCAGACGTAACACAGAATTCCAGGTATGCACCCAGGGAGGAAATGCTCTTAGACTTGAATTGACTTCAGTTCCTGGTAGCATAGTTCATTGCCATAGGACAGGGCGTTTGTCTTTGCCATATCTCAGTTTGTACACTTTGCTCCGGTGATTTTTAAAACTATGGTTTTAAAAAAAAACTGTGGGCAACATGGACCCGTGACACTTTTTGTGTCACTTTCAGGGCCAGGATGTCTTTTAAACCTGTAGATTTTCTTATCTTGCTTTGCAGTGTCATGCTTGTACCATTTTACGACTGTTAGAGAGCATCTACCCAACCTTCTTTTGGGTTGTGCCCCTGAGAATCTTGACCTATTGATTTACACAAGCTGAATTAAATATGTGCGTTTACTTTAGATTCTGCATGATAACTTCCAAATGAGCATGCCATAAGACCTAAGTGTTGAATCCTGGAAACGGGCTCTTAATAGTCTTAACTATACTAGTAATTAACTGTCTCTTACTTCTAGGTCTCAGTTTGTGCTTGTATAAAAATGATGGACTTCGAGAGAGCAGTGATTCCCTCCAGCCCCGCATTTTTTTAATTGTCTTTTTTGTGTAAGAGCTTTACTCTAAAATTTATAGCATAAAATTCATCTGTTTTAAGTTTACTATTCAGTAATTTTTTAGTAGTCTTACAGAGTTGTGCAGTTATCACCGCAATCCACTTTTAGAATAATTGCATCACCCCAAAAAGATCCCCAGTGCGTATTCGTAATTAGCACCCATTCTCATTCCCAGGCAACCATGAATCTAGTTTCTGACTCTCTAAATCTTGCCTTTTGTGAATATTTCATATGGATAGAATAATGTGTGTGACTGGCTTCTTTCACTGAGCATGTTTTCCAGGTTTATCAGTGTTGTTGGCATGAATCAGTGCATCCTCCATTTGTTTCTATGGCCGAATACTATTCAGTTGTTTGGGTATACCACGTTTTGTCTATCCATTCATAAATACACTTTTGTTTTATGCCCCATGTATGATACAGAGATGACAGAGCTGTTGACTGGGGTTGGGAGTGGTGACCTGGGTTGGCCCCATTAGGTATCTCCAGTAACCCAGCATCCCCAATAACCCAGAGTTCGCATATCTTTGTAAAAAGAAAAGTTCTGTTCCGTGCTTGCAGAGCCTTTGAAGTACATGAGGTTCCATGGATCAAGTGAGAACTCATCTAGTTGAGAGATTTTTAGCATTCCCTTCAAGTTCACATGTTCTTGGATTCCATTTTCTATCACTGGGGGCGGACAGTACTTACTAGCTGCAGTTTTATTTAGATGGCAGACACAGTAAATGCCACCTGTAATTAGAAGGCTGGGGCAAATGCACCTTATGCACCTTACTCCATTAGTGTTTTTTTGTTTGTTTGCCTTGTTTCTTTAGGAGGTACCCGGGATGGAATCTGGGACTTCCTACATGCAAAGCAGTTGCTCAGCCACTGAGTAAATGGGTTCTTTTTGTGAGATTTCCATCTGGAGGGAGTGAAGAGCATGGTTCCATTTTATTAGAACCCTTGACCACTCAAGCCCTGAGTTATCTGAAATACTAAGACTGGAGGGCCATGTGTATAAGACCTTGTACTTGATATTTGGGTAAGAGAGTGAGGGTTGAAACTCGTTCTCTTTCAGTGTTTTGTCTGAGGCAGGTTAAGGAGATGGTAAAAAGAGACTTACTGAGTGGATTTCCCCTTCATCTTGGCCTAATCAGTTTGGAAGTGCTGCAGAATCTGTTAACTAGATTTATTCGTCTTGACAAGTTCTTTTCCGCCTAAGAAAACAAATTGTGAAGAAGGTACTGACTCTGGAGTCCTCAGGTGGCTTGAATAAGAGAAGAATGAAAGGAGAGGAACAGCATATGTGAATTAATAGGTTTGGTAAAAGGCCATCTAGACCAGGGTTTCTCAGCCTTGGTACTATTGACTCTTCGGGCGGGATAATTTGTGGGGTTTTGTACAAGGTCTACTGATAGAATGTTCACGAAGAAATGGCTCATTTAGGTTTAAGAGCAGGGGTTCTTAACCAGGGGCCTGTGAGCTTGAATTGAAATTTAAAAAAAATTCTTATGGGGATGTGTTGGTGCGAGAGTGATATGTTTATTAGATAATACACAGTATAGTGTGGACTTAGTAAGGGGTCTGTAGTTTTCACCTGACTGACAAGGGGGTTCATGGAACAAAAATGGTTAAGAACCCCTGTTAAGAGTGCATCTTTATTTTAAGGTAGTGTGGTCTGGCACTGCTTACGTGACAGCCTATCAAACAATGGTGTTAGAGCCGAGTATGCAATTAGTTACGAAAGTGATATTTTACAGCCCCTCTTTGTGGCCCAAACATGAAATTCAGAGTCTTTTCTAGAGCTATTTTGATAAAATAGTTTATTAAGAAGTAAAGCATATCTGCATAATTAGACGTTTATCAGGTGATATGTCATTTCTTCCTACCTGAGTTGTGTTCTTTAATTATTTTCAAAGGAATAAGTTCAGCTATATTGTTATACCTAGAATTATCATCTTAGTGATATTCTTTTTTATGCAAATTGTAAGAATCTCAGAGTTGGCAAGAAATAGTAACTGTCAGCTAGACATATGGATTGCTTGCCCAAGTAGTAGATTTCCTCTCCTTCGTCTCCCTCTTTCACATATATTTCATTAAATTTTATTCCTGGTATACATTACTGGAACTGTGCTTTTTCCATTTAGTATTTGATGTCACATAGTTACACCTGGGGGAGCAGGTGTACCTCAGTGGTTTGAGCCTGCTTCCCATGTATGAAGTGCTGTATTCAGTCATCCCTGCCCCATCTCCTAACGAGGACAACAACAAACCGTAATCCTTGGGGAGCCATGTAGCTCGGTGGTTGAGTGCTGGCCTCCCACACATGAGGTCCCAGGTTCAAACTCCGAACACGCCCTCCCCAAATAAAAAATTTAGACCTGTATTAGAGGTGTAACCCTACTAAAGAGATCTGTAGTTCTAGAAATAATCTTTTAGGGCTATACCTTTTTATGAACAGATAACCAGGTCGTCTTCATAAAGAATTTATAGAAATTAAATCCAGTACACATTTAGCAGATCTGGTAACAGCCCTAACCAGGCCCTGTGAATAAGTGATACTTCAAAAGATAAGCTTTTTCAGAATGAACTGCCTAAAAACTTAATGTTTTCAAAGGGTATTCTTTCCTTAGGCTAGCTGTAGATTTTTGAAAATAACTCATTGGAAATAGATCCTTTTTTTTTTTTTTTAAGATTTTTAAATTTTTATTTATTTCTCTCCCTTCCCCCCCCAGTTGTCTGCTCTCTGTGTCCTTTTTAAGCTCTGCTATGTGTACAAATAAAATGAATTCTTTTTTTTTTTTTTTAAAGATTTATTTATTTATTTAATTTCCCCCCCTCCCCTGGTTGTCTGTTCTTGGTGTCTATTTGTTGCGTCTTGTTTCTTTGTCTGCTTTTGTTTCTTTGTCCGCTTCTGTTGTCGTCAGTGGCACGGGAAGTGTGGGCGGCGCCATTCCTGGGCAGGCTGCTCTTTCTTTTCACGCTGGGCGGCTTTCCTCACGGGCGCACTCCTTGCGCGTGGGGCTCCCCCACGCGGGGGACACCCCTGCGTGGCACGGCACTCCTTGCGCGCACCAGCACTGCGCATGGCCAGCTCCACACGGGTCGAGGAGGCCCGGGGTTTGAACCGCGGACCTCCCATATGGTAGACGGACGCCCTAACCACTGGGCCAAAGTCCGTTTCCCAATAAAATGAATTCTTGAACATATTTTGATTCTGTGTCATTGTCTTACCAGAAAATATGATTTTTTCTTTAAAATTTATTTTAAAAACATGTTTTTAAAATAGGATAAAGAAGAAAATAACTACCTGCAATCATACCATTTAAAAAGTAGGACCACTATTAACGTTTTGGCATATACCTTCAGTGTTATTTTTTCACTATGCACATAGTCACATTTTAAAAAAAATAAGAATTTGGATAAAACTACATGAATTGCTTTTTTTCCTCTTTCATTAGCGTTTCCCTATATTCTTAAGTATTCTTTGGAAAGTATGTTCTTTGGGTAATTTGTTGCTGTTCTTACAAACTACCACAAATTTAGTGGTCTAAATAACATGGATTTATTGTCTTACAGGTCTTGAGATCAGAAGTCCAAAATCAGTCTCACTGGGCTAAAGCCAAGGTGTCCACAGGGCTGATTCCTTCTGGAAGCTCTCTGGATAATCCGTCTCCAGGTCTTCTTTTTCAGCTTCTAGAGGCTGCCCATTTCCTTGGCTCCTGACCCCTTTCTTACATCACACCGGCCCTGTGTGTCTGTCCTTCCATCTCCTACTGCCTGCCTCTGATAAGGAGTTTTGTGGTGTTGACATTGGATAATTACAGCCTCATCCAGGGTAAACGCCTCACCCAGAATTCTTAACTTAATCACACCTGCCAGGTACCTTTGGCCATACAAGGGGACCTTCCCAAAGATTCTGGGATTAGGATGGGGACATCTTTGGGGATGGCACTGTTCAGACCACCACAGGACCATAGCTTGAAATTGCTGCATAGCATTCCATAGCATGAATGAACCGTAATTTGGTTAGCCAGTCCCCTGTTTTTACACATTTAGATTCTCTCTGCTTTTTCCCATTTATAATCTTGCAGTTCTCATCATTGGATGTAAATCTTTGTATGCTTTGAGATTCTCACTTTTTTGGGGATAAATTCCTAGAGGAGATTAAAAAAAAGTCACTATAACCTCTGTCTTAAGTGTGTGGCCAGACCCCCTGCATTCCCACCCAGCTTAACCTTTCTCTGGCTGTGCAGCCCCAAGCAACAGGCTCAGCTGCTCGAGATCAAAAGTCTTTCTCTTCTGAAAATGGGGCTAGTTATAGGTTATTGTGAGGCTTAGGGGCATAAATATGTGCAAATTACTTTGAAATAGTGCCTGCCGATGAGAAAGGTTCAGTAAGTGGTAGTGTTTGCTGTTATTACTAGATTTGCTGTGTATATAGATCAAAAGTTTTGAAGATTAAACAAAAAAGTTTTGAAGATTTTAATTATGTATTGGCTAATTGCTGCTCTAAAAGGATATAATTTTTTACATTTCCCAGCAGTGTCTGAGAGTACTCATTTTTTTGAACTTGCTGAATTCTTAAACATGAAACTTACTTATTTTTATGTTATAAATCACAGAAACACTGGAGTTCATTTTAGCAAAAATTTACTTGACCATGTTATCTTATCAGTAATTCTGTGAATTCCTTAGAATGAGGTATAGTTCAGTTTCACCTTGATTAGATCAGTTCTGTCTGTGGAGATATCATTCTATACAATTGATGTATATAAGTCTGTTAGATATAGTATATGGTCTTGTTTATGCACAGACTAAGTCTAATAAAAGAGACATGATTCCCCCCACCACCACTTAAAATTTTTTTTAGTCTCCCTTTCCCCTTGCAAGTGCATTCCTGGCAACTAAGGCTAAATATAAAACTTTTTTTTTTTTTTTTTGCTGTTTTTGGAAATGGTCTTAACCTAAGAGAAAAGTTACATGAGCTTACAAAACCTTTTCTTCCCTCAACCATTCCTATATAATCAAAGAATAGCCTTCAAAATCAGGAAAGGAGCATTGATACCTCACTACCACGTAATCTCCTGGCAGGCTCCATTCACATTTCGCTGGTTGTTCCAGTAATGTCCTTTATAGCAGGTCAGTGCAGTCCAGGATCATGAGTTACATTTCAATGTCATGTCTCTTTGGTCTCCTTCCATCTGCAAAGTTCTCTCAATCATTCCTTGACTTTTATTACCTTGATACTTTTGAAGATTCTAGGCCGTTATTTTGTTAGAATGTTTCCAAATTTGGATCTGTCTGGCTTTTCATTGCCATGCAATTCAAGTTGTGCATCTTGGGCCGGAGTCTCTCAGACAAGATGCCGTGTTCTTCTTGGTGCATCTGTATGACATTCTGAAGTTGATACGCTTCTCCCCTGTAAAGTTATCTTTTTCCCTTTGTAATTAAGAATTTTGTTGGGAGGCATTTTGAGACTACGTAAATAACCCCATTTTTCTTCCAGCCTTCAGTTTATTTTATAATTTATCAGTATGGACTCAAGGTTTCCTGTTTTATTCAGTGAGTCAGGATCTGTTACTTTCATTATTTATTTTGATGGTCAGATTGTCCCACATTTGGCCAGTGGGAGCCCCTCCCTGCTGTCCTCTGTGTCCTTTGACACATCCCCATCATTCTTAGAACACCTCTTTACCTTCTGGCACAAGATGGTCCAGGCTCTTTATTTTTAAAATGTATTTTTAATTTCTTTTTAAAAGATACATAGATCACACAAAATGTTATATTAAAAAATATAAAAGGTTCCCATATGCCCCCCCATACCCTCCACTTTTCCCATATCAACAACGTCTTTCATTAGTGTGGCACATTCATTGCAATTGGTGAATACATTTCGGAGCACTGCTGCACAGCATGGATTATAGTTTACACTGTTGTTCACTTTCTTCCAGTCCATTCAGTGGGTTACGACAGGATTTATAATGCCCTGCATCTGTTCCTGCAATATCATTCAGGACAACTCGAAGTCCTGAAAATACCCCCACATCACACCTTCTTTTCCTTCTCCCTGCCTTCAGCAACTCCTGTGGTCACTGTCTCCACATCAGTGGTTTAGTTTCTTCCATTGCTAGAGTCACAAGAATTCTGTAACAGAATATGGGTAAGACCATTCTAGTCCATATTTTATTCCCAATTCCTGAGGAGTCCAGGCTCTCTTTGTTCTTACCTGTTGGCTAAGAGACACAGCTGGGAAATGTAGCTGTGTGTGTGTATATATCTATGCTTGTATGCATACATATATATGCATGTGCATATACATACATAAATTTGCATATATTTATTTCTCCATCTATATATTGAAACCTTTGAGTTCACACCACTGCTTCCAGTTTTCATCTGATACCCCACAATTCATTCAGTCTTATTTCCCTTTTCAGATTTGTAATTCTCCTCTCTGGCAGTGAGAAACCTGGCTTCATTATCCTTCACATATTTGCTCATTTGATCACATAAGTTCGCCCCTGCTGCTAGTTTTCCTCTGTTATCACTGTCATCATCACACCGTCGCCTTTGTGGTGCCTTCGACACCCACTCAGGTTCTTGTACCCCTCTCCAGACATCTCCTCCCTCCTCACCCTACTTAGACTCCAACACCCGGACCAGGCCCCTGTGGCACCTGATCACCTGTCATCTTGGCCTCAGTTTAATTATTCTAAGAAGAAAAGGAGAAGTAAGAACTGGTTTTGAAAAGTACTTTTTTCCCCACACGTGCACTCTCTCTAGCTTGCTGCTTACCTGCTTGCCTCTAGGTGGCGAGCCTGCACAGGGAAAATGCTCACCAGGTTCACATCCTGTAGGAGAACCACGGAGGCGAATGAAAGGGTTTGGCCCTGGAGAGTGAGATGTAGACGAGTCAGTGGGGTAGCCAGCAGGCCCCAGAGCACAGAGCTGACTGGTAGGTGGCAGGCATCACCGACCAGTGGCCGGGCTGTTTCCCAAGCCTCTAGCTCCCATGTGTTGCTTATGTTTTCCTCAAAGGGAATTTGTATTTTGAAGCCTTTTCTTCTAGGATTGGGAAACCTCAGGATCAGTTGTCACAGATTTTACAAGCCATAGTTCAGTGTAGGTGGCCTCTAGAAACTGGAAAAGGGCAAGGAGAAGAGATGTAGCCCTGCCGGCACCTTGGTTTTAGACCACCGAGACCTGTGCTGGACTCCGGCCCTCCAAAACGGTAAAGTGTTTTTTGAACGCCTTGGAACCCAGATTTTAGTCTACCTTTTAAGAATATCATTAGGGCATCCATATCCAAACAAAACAGGGAGGCTTCTCCCTGTGCCATCATTTATTCCCATGAGTCTTTTTTCCCTGAGGCCGTCTTCTTCCCCTGTCCATGTGGGTGACTAGAGCAGGGCATCTGAAGGTGCAGCCTGCAGCCAGGCTCATGCTCTCCAGTGTAGTCTTTTTTGAAAGAGGTCAGCTGGTGCCCTTTCATTAACTAATCTGGGGGTCTCTTTTACTCCTCTATAATTATTTAGCACAATTGGCCACCCTTCCTCATGGAAATTCTTTTCCATTGACTGGTTTTCTTTTTACCTCTTTTCCTTTTTCCTCCTCAGAGCCTGACCTAAGCCATACATTCCACTTCTCTCGTCTTAAATTTAACATACTCAAAACTCAGCCCCTGATAATGCTTCCCAAACCAGATTCTCTCCAGGTCAGTTAAGGCAGATTCCATACTTGCAGTTGTTTGGGCAACAAAGTTTGGTGTTGTCCTTGACTTCTTGCTTGCACACGCCTTCCCCTCCTGGCTCCCAATCTGGTTTGTCAGCACGTTGTCAACTCTGCCTTTATAAGCCCAAGTTGACCGCCTCGTACCATCACTGCACTGCCCTGGTCCAAGCCTCTGTCGTCTCTCCCTGGGTTGTTGTACCCCGGAGCCCTCCTGTGGTCCCCTGCCGCCCTCCGCACACAAGCTGGAGTGATGAGTTAAAATGTAGGTCGGCTTGTGCTGCTCTCCATCTTCCCTTCCCACTCCAGAAGATGAAGCCCTTTTTCCAACTGACAAGGCCCCGTGGCCTGTCTCCCCCTATGCTCTCCCCTCATCTTCCACCTTTCCTCCCCGAGGGCAGACATTTCTGCCCTGCTCCTGTTTTGTTCCTTGCTCTGTCCCTAGTGCCTAGCCTTTAGGAGTTGCTGAGGAAAAGCATGGGAGAGTGAAGGAAGGAGCTTGGCAGCTAACTCCCCCCGTGTGAGATGCTCTGCCTGCCCCTCGTTCTGCGTCCTGTCCTGCTTTCTGCCTAGCAGCCTTTCCTCCTGGCACCTCGCGGCCCCCTCCTGCTGGCTGCTCTCCATGCTTGGCCCTTGCTGCCCTGGTCTGTGGGGTGCTCTGCGCAGAATCAACTGCATGTCTCAATCTCTGTCCTCCAGACCTCCTACAGAGCCCCCAGGAGCCTTCCCACGACTCAGGGCTCTTCCTTGGGCCGCTGTTCCTGCTGTCCATTTGGCCCCTTCCTTGCCAGCCTGTCGTCGAGGCACCTGCGTTTGTGGCAGCCTCCTCTGCAGCCTGCACCTTGAGCTGCGCCTGTGCCTGCCAGAGCCTGGTGCGGGCTGACGCTTGGTGAGCGCTCCATACCCTTGGGTGACTGCACCCACACACCAACTAGAGCACGCTGTCTTAGGAGACTGCCTTCTCAGTGTCCTGGTGCCCCAAAACCTTAAAATCTGACACGGTTTTTAATTTGGGGTGAACTGATTATTGTGGGCATCATTTTCCTTTTAAAATAAATCCCCCACTTACCCCCTCTCTATTCTCTTTCCCTTAAAGTAAGGCTTCTCCCCGGGCTTACAGCATCGGCAGGCTGCGTTCTACATGCACTGCCTTACTTGTGAGTGAGTTATTTTGGAGCAGGTTTAATTAAAGTTGGTCTAATTTAGTTAGGTCTGAGATTTGCTTGCTATTATTGCTCACTAATATTTGTGTTGTATGTAGCTCAGATGAGCCACAGATTCTTTAGCTTGAGGCAGAAGAGTTTTAAGAGAAATTTTTGTTCATTTGTACTTTTAAAATTGCCTTAATTAAGTCAGGGATCTGTTTCAGTTTTTGAATATGATTTCCTCTAATATAACATGAGGACGGTTATCACTGGTGATTAGCCTTCTCTTCCTTGACCAGTAATACTTGAAGTAAGCTAGGTATATGCTTCATGTAATCACATTCTCGGATACCCCCTGTCTGGAAGTATCAAGCATATCAGGAAAAGCGGGGGCTCACTCCTGAGCGGATTACTGTAAATACGTTGGGGTGACTTTGTGTGTCCTCTGCGCCTTCTCTGTGCTTTCTCTTTGGGGCTGTTTTCTCTTTCTTTGTTCTTGTGGTTGATATTCTCCTTGTTCTTCATGTTGATAGGAAAGTAACTTTTAAATTTTCATCTGCATGTGCTGAGTTCCATTCCACCAACCTTAATTTAGTCTCCAGTTCCAGTTCCACTTCTAGAGATCGGCTTGCTTTTCAGAATCATTTGTTAGTACAGTAATGGAAGTCCTAATTATTACACTTTAAAAACTCTGAAAAATTCTTTAGACTCGTTAGTCCTTAGTCTTTATCACTGTTTTTCTGCATAGAGAAGCTTACATGGGTAGTTGCCAAGAAAGCGAAAGCATCTCGTTAATATAAAGCACCAGATTTTGACAGAGAATGGATTTCACACAGTGACCCACCTTTCTTGAGAGGAGGCCAACTTCTTGTCGTAAACGTTTCTGTTTTCCAGCAATTAGCAGTGGCAGGCCTGTCTTGTTTCCTCTCGCCCCCCTCCCCCCAGTGGGTTGTTAGTCTCAGTTGGGATCAGTAGCTGACCCTCTGTGCCTGCCACAGCATCACGTCTTAACCGCTGTTCCTTTTCAACATCAAGAAAGGTGGTTTTCCTTCCATACAGGTATTTTGAAAGATGTCTGCCCATGTGTAATTTTATAATCAGATAATGTTTTCTTTTAGCACAAAATGTCCTTTCCTGTTTTTACTTCCAGTAAAGGTTTAATCTGGCTTTATATCAGCAGGTTACGTTCTTTAAGCTTGAGGCTTCAGGTAACATAAATTGAATCACAGGAAAAACCCTTCTGTTTACTTTTCATACACCTGGCAGAAAATATTTCAAATTAAGAAAAGGTGTAATTTGAGATCATTTTAAAGCACAATGTATTTAACATTTCAAGAAGGGTGCTAAATACATGACTTGTATGGAAATTAGTTTGTTCTTAGATATTAGGCAACAGAAAGTAAGGATGTTTATCAAGGTTTTGCCTGAAAAATTGGTGTAATTTGTAGGAAATTAAAGTGATAATTGTGAAAATGCCCTGGAGATGAAGAAGTGCAAATGACTGGCAATTATGAAATCTGAAATACAAGCAACTGCTAATCAGACTCTGGTGTCGTGCGTCTTTCTTCTCTTTGACTGCCAGGATGCTTAGGCCCCAGGTGCTTGCTTTTCCTGGTGCTATTTTGGTATCCTTCATTTTATCCATTTTCCTCGTTTATTTGATTCTTTTTTGCTTTTGAAGCTGCCCTCAAACTCTTTCCTCTGAAAGAGACAAGGAACAACTAAATAAATAAAGTGAGATAAAAAGTTTCATGGTTGTATCACACATTCATTTGCCTTATAATGCTGTATCTTTTTGGTCTTCTTACTTACATCGTGAATGTAAGTAAATCATACCTGAGTATGTCCGAGTGCTGCTCGTTTCTGAGTGTGCTGTGTTTGGTTTCAGAAATTGCCTTACAGACGGGTCGATCGTCCCCCGTTGGACTTTGGTTTCGTGGTCAAATGGAGTGTAGGACTCAGTAGTCTCAGCCAGTGAGTGAAGCCTTAATATCCAAAATGGAGAAGAAGCGAAGAAAGAAATGAAAGCCTCTTTCAGGCCAAACCACAAAAGGCCATGAAATTCAACTTTTATTTACATTGGACAAGACTGTAAGATGGCTGATCAGTAATGCTTCAGCTTTTCGCAGAAGCAAAAATTAACTGATAAGGAAGCAGAAAGTGTGATTTGAATTTGTGATTTTATGACCATATTCACGGATGACCATGAAGCTTGTCAACATCTGGCTGCCTCTGCTCGTTGTTTTGCTCTCTGGGAAGAGACATCTGGGTGACAGACTGGAAAAGAAACCTTTCGAAAAGACCCCGTGCCCTGGCTGTTCCCACCTGACTTTGAAGGTGGAATTCTCTTCCACAGTTGTGGAATATGGTAATATTATTTTAATGTGAGGACCCCCCTCCCCTGCCCGCTCCCCCTAGTTTACTTTAAACATTAGCTTTTGCCAAAGGACATACCCCTTTTGTAAAATTTAAACTATAACTTTCAGATGGGGAAAGAACACATAACAAGTTTTTTTGTGTCCCGACGTAGTTAGCTTGGGGAGAAAAAGGAAATTGATACTCTGGATTATTTACCTAACACTTCCAGGAACAGATGCCCTTGTGGGTGGGGAGGGTAGGGGCGTCGGAGGTAGGAATATTTATGTTCTGGAGGTCCAGTGACCCAGTGTGACTAAATAAATAGTCTCATGTAATCACTCCAGGAAGTTGTCATTGTTTACACTAAAAACTGATGATTGACTTCTCTGAATTCCTTTTTCCTATTTGAAAAGCTCACAGAAATGTTTTTGTTGTACAAACTCCTGTAATCTTTGTTTTATTTAAAATAGCACATGTATCTGATTTTGAATGATGTATTCTGTGACAGGGGCATCTCTACAGGTCATTTTAAGGCAAAGCTCTGCAAACTACTGCCCATGGCATTTAAAAGTAGCCTTTTTGGGTTTTTTGTTTGTTTGTTTTTTTAATTTGGGTTTTAAGATACATAATTGTCTTTTCACTCTGAGATTTTGGAGTGGATATAGTATAATCTGTGTTACATGTACATAAATTCTTATTTGTATTTCTGGCTATTGATTTCAGAATATATTGTGGCTTTCACTGGATACTTTACAGCCAAAGCTAGAAATTCATTCATTTCAAGTGCCCTGAAGAGTAGTGAAATAGACAATTGGAAAATTATTCCTCGAAACAATCCATCCAGTGACTACCCTAGTGATTTTGAGGTGATTCAGATAAAAGAAAAACAGAAAGCTGGGCTGCTGACGCTGGAAGACCATCCAAACATCAAACGAGTGACCCCCCAAAGGAAAGTCTTACGTTCCCTCAAGTATGCTGAATGTGAGTATTTGATTGCCAGTGAATCTCCCTCACTTCAGTTTCACTTTGAATTGGAGAGAAGATGTTCATATTCACACAAATTCCCAATCTATCCCCAACTCCTTATTTTGTAAAATATTACCCTTGCAGAATAATTGGAAAATAGTACAGTGAACACCCGTATCTCTTCATTTCGTTTCACCTGTTGTATTTTCTTGGCAAGAATATATTGTTTTAAGTAAGGCTTCATGCTCTGTCGGAAGAAAATAAATCTGAGGGTTTGCAGTAGAGGATGATAGTGCTATCTTCTCTTTTTTTTTGGAATTGCTTTTCACTCCAGTTAATTTCAGAGCCTTCAGACTTTTTTAGGGCAAGGTTCTTCTTTGCACTTTGAAGAACAGTTATCTTATTGAGTTTCCTCTTTACTTTCATTTTGCTTCTGGCAGTCTATGTTTTATCTTTTAAGGCAGTTTCACAAAACATCTTTTCCTTGGATTTCCTTTTGTTTTTCCCAGAGCCTCATGAATGCTCAGGATGATGGCTCAGCTGTGCACAGTTAAACCGTCAGCTGAACAGGTGTGAGGATGGAGGAATGTGAAGATTCCTTCATCAGCTGGAGAGCTTATTCCTTCCTATTTCATTACAACCTGGGCTTGTCAAGATAAAGTTTATGCTCAGATAATAAATTGAGTATTTATTATATACTACTTTCCAAAGTATATGTATTACCAAAGAAAACTTTTTTCCCTCTTGCATAATCCAAGACAAAAAATTGCTAGTTTTAGTATTGTTTACTGTCATTTCTTTCATTGGAAGGAAAGGAAATAGTTTGGTTCTTCTTCCTCTCTTTTTTTTTTAAAGGTTTATTTTTTATTTATTCTCTTCACTCTCCCCCAACCCCCTCCCCAGTTGTCTGCTCTCTGTGTCCATTTGCTGTGTGTTCTTCTGTGACAGCTTCTATCCTTATCAGCGGCACTGGGAATCTGTGTTTCTTTTTTGTTGTTGTTGCATCATCTTGCTGTGTCAGCTCTCCATGTGTGCAGCGCCATTCCTGGTAAGGCTGCACTTTCTTTCTCCCTGGGCAGCTCTCCTTACAGGGGCGCACTCCTTGCATGGAGGGGGTCCCCTATGCGGGGGACACCTCTGCGTGGCACGGCACTCCGTGCGCATGGGGCTCCCCTATGTGGGGACACCCCTGCGTGGCAGGGCACTCCTTGCGCACATCAGCACTGCACATGGGCCAGCTCCACACAGGTCAGGGAGGCCCGGGGTTTGAACCGTGGACCTCCCATGTGGTAGGTGGGCTCTCTATCCGTTGGGCCCAGTCTGCTTCCCTCTTCTTCCTCTCTCTGTCATGTATGAGGCCTCTGAGGTTTTGCTGAATTTTTTAGAAAGCACATATGGGAGGAGGTTAAATCATCTGTATAGTGTGACTTCTTGGGTCAGCCGAAGAATTCAGATACCTGTCTTCTTCAGAGTCCTTGTTGCTGCATCGGTGTTTTATATTTATTTTATTTTATTTTTTACCTTAAAGAGCTCTAGAATATTTTTAAAAACATGAACATGCCTAATTTTAGCTCAGGAATCAGAATCTCAATATTGGAATTCCCTTCATCACTTCATCACACCCATTGTGGTTGTCTTACGCTCTGCTTGACATTCCTTAGGACTTGTTACTTCCTGACAAGACAAGGTAGCGGTGATCTTGAGTGGTAGGCAGCTTTTCCTCTATAACTTCAATTTTCTCACCAATAAAATGGAGATAATACTGCCTGCATCATAAGGTTCTTTTGAAGATAAAGTGAAATGTGTATATTGTTTAGCAGAGTTTTTAGGGTGTTGTAAATAGACGTTAAATGCTGTTTCTGTGACTCTTAGTGTTAGAAAATTTTGCTTTGTTTTGGGCTGAAACCCACTCCCTCTGGATCCCATGCACTGCTGGCATTATCCAGTGGGCTGCACCACAGCTAACCTATTTTCGACAAGACCACATTGGAAGGTATTGTGAAGATATCTGCCTTTCATATGTCTGTGTGTGTTCCGCTTGACAGTCTCTTTTCTCCAGGCTAATAAAAATCTCCAGTTGCTTGAGTGTTTACTCATATAGCAGGGTTTCCAGTCCCCCCACCATTGTATTCGCTTTCCTTTGAACCTCTTCATTTCTCTAAATTGCTCATAAAGTATGATGCTTACCGCTGAATTCAGTGCTCCAAGTGTAGTCTGATCTGTTTGAGGTGAAGAACAGACCCCTCCCTTGTTCTAAATATTGTTTTACAGTTAGTGCCTCCAAGACTTTCCCTGCTGTTGACCTAATCAGCACAGTCAACAGAGATGAACAGTTCAGCTGGACTCTGTAAATTACTACTTCATAGAGTTGACTTGAGTATATATTCTCCCAGCCTCCCATACTTCATGGGAAGGCTGGAGTAAAAATTAGAGCAATTTGCATTAGAAACAACTTCAGAGTATTAAAGATTGGCTCATCTTAAAATTGATTTGAAATAGGATTTGTTCTTCATTATAGCATGGAGTTTGGAAGGTAAAGGGAAAACCCTTGGGATATTTCTTTTGCCTTTTTCCCGTTTTTTTTTTTTTTTTTTTTTTAAGATTTATTTTTATTTATTTAATTCCCCTCCCCTCCCCCGGTTGTCTGTTCTCTGTGTCTTTTTGCTGCGTCTTGTTTCTTTGTCCGCTTCTGTTGTCGTCAGGGGCACGGGAAGTGTGGGCGGCGCCATTCCTCTGCAGGCTCCTCCCTCCTTCGCGCTGGGTGGCTCTCCTTACGGGTGCATTCCTTGCGCGTGGGGCTCCCCTACGCAGGGGACACCCCTGTGTGGCACGGCACTCCTTGCGCGCATCAGCACTGCGCATGGGCCAGCTCCACACGGGTCAAGGAGGCCCGGGGTTTGAACCGTGGACCTCCCATGTGGTAGACGGACGCCCTAACCACTGGGCCAAAGTCCGTTTCCCTTTTTCCTGTTTTTAAAATCAAGGTATAATTTACAGACAGTAAAGTTCGTGTACAGTTTGGTGAGTTTTGACAGAATACATAGTTGTGTCTGTACCAAGAGGATAAAGATAGAGACTTGTTCTGTCACCCTCTCCAAAGCCCCCTGTGCCACTTTGTAGTTCTTTTCCTCTTGGAAAGGTGACATTCTCGTAGATGAGCATATGAAGGCCATTGATCAATGTAAGATTGGAGAAAGGTCCCTTTGATGTTGGGCCAGAAGTATGTTGAATGGAGTGACCTGGCTTTTTTGTGTCCCTCTAGTGCTATAAGCTTGGGGTTGTTTTCTCCAGCTTTTTTCTTTTCCTTCTCTAGTTCAGTGAGAACAAGTTGCTGATGAAAATGTCAATTTTGTTTTTTTAGTTTTATTATCACAGTTGGCTTTTTTTCTTTAAAAATTATTTTATCACTCCTTCTCTGCCTCACATTGGTTAGAGCACCCCAGGTTAAGAACTATTTGGAAAATATGTGATAGCTAATTAATATCCTATAATTACCACTGGAAAAAGTCTTTCTAGAAAAGGGAGAGAATTTCACTGTCCTTCAAACAGGCTTTCAAAAGGGAATCATTTCTGTGTTCAGGTGGTTTTCTTCATCAGGAATATAGTTTGGTGTAAATGTGTTTCCTCTTTTTCCCTTCCTCGGATCTAGCCGATCCCATAGCACCCTGTAATGAAACCAGATGGAGCCAGAAATGGCAATCCTCACGTCCCCTTCGAAGAGCCAGCCTCTCCCTGGGCTCTGGGTTCTGGCACGCTACGGGGAGACACTCCAGTCGGCGGTTGCTGAGAGCCATCCCGCGGCAGGTCGCCCAGACTCTGCAGGCGGACGCGCTCTGGCAGATGGGATATACAGGTGGGTGCTGTTGGCCTGGAAGCAGCGAGGGGCTTGGGGCAAGCATCTGAGGTGCTTAGCACTGAAGCCGTGAGACCTTGTGCATCTTGTCATGGTAAATATTTGTGGAATTGATGTAGTCAACCGCTTCTTATCTTTGTCTCCTTTTAGTCTGGGCATCTGTGTATGTGGCTTGCCTAATTTTTTAATCTCTTCATCATTTGTTTATTGTTTTTGGGGCCAGGAGAGGGAGGTGACCAAGGATTTCCCTCCTGCTACCACATACGTGAATCCACATGCCACTGCTCACAGCCAGAGCCAGAGCTGGCTGTAAGTCCAGCAAACTTCTGTGATTTCTTTCTCAGGAAAATAATTCACTTTGAACAGGATGGTTACCCTGATGTGGGCAATTTGATGAAAATTAATTTATCCCTCTAGTTCAGTGCCATATACTCAGAATGACTAAGTAATTGGCTATCTTATTTGCTGATCGTTTGTTTCAGGATAGGAAACAATACTAATGACCATGTCACATGACATAAACTCAGAACCAAAAAGACTTTTTCCCCCCTTAGTGATTCATCATGGCAGAAAATTCCTGTTTTAACTAATGTGAAGGCTTGTACCCTGGCTTTTAAATGCAAGCCAGTCCTGGTTGCCAGTGTGTCCCAGTGTGGCTAGGTCTCCTCACCTTTATCTCCTGGATATCTAGGCTCTGACCCCTTGGATTTCCTTAGCCCTTGCTCTTCAAATTGCCTGATCATTTTATTAAAATGATCGTCTTGTTTTTATCTTTCTTTTCACATGAGAACTTCTTCACAATTCTCTAATCCTCAGAAAAGCACTTTTTATTTCAAAAACCAAATGGTTCCCAATTTTATGTATTCATTTTCCAAAAGTAAGCAATACATTTTGACTGTTACTTTAGTATAATTATTTAACATAATATTGATGCTTCAACACACCTCTCTTACCACACAGATATGCCTTTCTTTGTCAGTTCGCTGCTAAATAATAAAACTACCTTGTTTTTTTAGAATTTTTTGATCTGACAGAAGAAATTGTATTTCACTTTGGTGCAGGTGGCTTTGGGTTAGTATCCAAAATAGACTCATTCTTGTAGAAAAGTGCACATTATGGTGGTTTTCCTTAAAATGGGATTGTACCTGCATGTTGTTGATGGCCCTCTTGGCAGAGTTTCTTACTGAGTGTCAGTCAGGAAATCACAGGCCTTTGCAGGAGTGGGAATGGTTTCCTCTTTCCTCGGGTATGACGCCCTTCTTAGATTTGTCCTTTGTGGGAGCTTTTCACCCCGTAGGGCCTCTCCAAGGAGGTGGGGGGTGAAGACCTGGAGGAAATTGCCAGAAGGTGCCCAAAGGGGCAAATCAGTCATAGTGGTACACTGTAGCCTGGTGGGACTCTAGGCTTGAGAGGGGGCAGTTCCATTCCTGTACATCGGTGAGAAGGGAGGGGCATCTGGGTGGGTTTTCTTTTTTTTTTTTTTTAAATTCCCTCCCCCCCCCCCCCCGCCCCATTTGTCTGTTCTCTGTGTCCATTTGCTGTGTGTTGTTCTTTTGTTCGTTTCTGTTGTTGTCAGTGGCACGAGAATCTGTTTTTGTTGTGTCAGCTCTCCATGTGTGCAGTGCCTTTCTTGGGCAGGTTGAACTTTCTTTCGCACTGGGCGGCTTTCCTTACGGGGCGCACTCCTTGCATGTGGGGTTCCCCTACGCGGGGGCACCGCTGCATGGCACAGCACTCCATGTGCGCATCAGCACTGTGTGTAGGCCAGCTCCATACAGGTCAAGGAGGCCCCTGGGGTTTGACGGGTGGACTTCCCATTTGGTAGACGGACACCCTATCTACTGGGCCAAGTCCGCTTCCCGGGTGGGTTTTTGTTTAGCAGTTAACAGTGGTTACTCCCCCCCTCTGCTTCAAGTCTTGGCCAACTGGCTGCTGAGGCATCCTGGGACATCCCTCCTAGGAGCTGAGTGTCTGGCCTGAGTTCTGTTCTGGGCTGGCTTTGGCATTCTCTGACACGTCCTTCCTAGTGAATCCCAAGGAGGAATTTATTGTATAGACAAAAATCTCAAAAGGTGATTGCTCCAAATGTGATTGTTTTTGTTCTTACGGGATAAGGTGCTAATGTCAGAGTTGCTGTGTTTGACACTGGGCTGAGCGAGAAGCATCCCCACTTCAAAAACGTGAAGGAGAGAACCAACTGGACCAACGAGAGAACGCTGGATGACGGTAGGTTGCAGCACGGCGGGGGCATGATGATGCATTCTCTCATCACAGACGGACCTTGTGTTTTGACTGATTGTATCACTGCCATCCTCTGAGCTTATCCATTCAGAGTGTATTTTCTGTGCGTGCTAATGATTAAATATGTACAGCAATTATTCAGACAAACCCATGCTCTTGTGGCCGTTTGTTATGGCAGCAATGTTTCTAAGTTCCTTGGAGGATGCCTGGAAATAGTGTTTGAGGAGAGTGAGGGGTGCCTGGTGAGGGAAGGAAGCGGGGGTGGCTGGGCCTCAAGAACCTCTGAGTGCAGGCAGGAGAGAATCGGCAGAGTCTCCATCAGGACTCTGAGAAGAAAGTCTGTATTGCATTGATGAGTTGAGATATTTCATTTTGGCTTACATCGTCATCTATGTTTTATGATTTTTTTTCCCTTGTGGGCCACAGGGTTGGGTCACGGCACATTCGTGGCAGGAGTCATAGCCAGCATGAGGGAATGCCAAGGATTTGCTCCAGACGCAGAACTCCACATTTTCAGGGTCTTCACCAACAACCAGGTAAGTGTTTTAAGATCTCGGAGACTTTGGAAGAATCGATAAGGAAATGTAAAAAGTAACAGCACTGAAATCATTGACGTGTGTGAAAGCAGTGCAGGTGAGCCATCCTGGCTGCCTCTGGTACCCCCCGTGCCCTGTGGTCTCATCCCTCTCCCTTCTGTGCACCTTGCCCTTTGTCCTCCTCTGCCTTCCTCCGCCCACCCTGACCCCAGAGACACTGCTCTGTTTCTGTTTGACCTCAGGCCTGCCTAAGGCTCTGCACCACCATGGCTTGGGCACACTTGTGCTTTCTACACGAGATGATAATTGCATGTTTCCCTAGTTTCTTCCTCCATTGAATTGCAACTGCCAAGGGAAGGGGCGGTTTTATTTATGCGTCCCTAGCACCGAGCATTATGTTTGGTGTGTGCGCTTAAGAGCTTTCTTCTTCCTGCTCTCCATTTGGAGGCTGTTGATAAAAAAGAGGGAAGGTCCTACCATTTATTTATTTTTAAAGTTTAATTTTTTAATAAGTAATGTATCGTTCAAAAAGATCAAAAGGCAGTACAGCAGTCAGTCTCCCCACCCTGTCCTCCGGCCAGAAGGTTCTTGGTCTGCTTCGCCTCGTCTCTCATGGTATTATTAATTTATTAGGCCATTTCCTCCAAGGATTTCTTTTGATTTACAAGCAAATGTAAATATGTACACTTCTGTTTTTAAGCCTTTTAATAAGTAATTCTGGCTCTCTCTGCCCAGAGGAACAAAATCTTGGTGTGTATTTCTTTCTCTCCCATTTCTCAGCAAGCTCTATTCTTTCCCCCATTTTCCAAATAAATTCTTTTTACTGGACTAAAAAAAAAAAGTAATTCTTCATTGTGAGACTAATTATGTTTTACACCATACATTTCTGGATTTTAAAAAGCAACTAAATGGTAATAGATGAAGGAATTTAACTTCTATAAGGAAACCAGGAGAATGTGAACATCAGGGAAATAATCCTATGAAATAAAGATCTTTAAAAATCAATGCCATTTATCCTTTAGTGTGCTAGGCAAATGCACAAGACGATTTAGAAACACTCCACTCACTAGAATTGTCTTAGGATGGATTCTTTTATAATAGGGACACTGGGGGACTTGGGGTTCCCTCAGGGAAGGTTCCCTTTAAGAGAAAGAGCTGCACAGTCAGACTGGAAGGGTCGACCGCCCTTGGGACAGCCCCCTCACCTTTGACTCTAGCCCTGGACTTGCAATTTCTGGCACAGCAGTTTACATTTCAGAGCATTATCTGTACTTGGAATTTATTTCTGCAATTTGTTAGTCCAAAAATGTTAGACAGTCTTGACGCTAAGAGTCTGTGTATGCCCTTAACTGTGGGCCCTGTGTGGTCGCCCCGTGAGCCTTCGGCTGTACTGCTGACAGCGTGGTTTAATGTTGGCCAGGTATCCTACACGTCTTGGTTCCTGGACGCCTTCAACTATGCCATCCTGAGGAAGATCGACGTGCTGAACCTCAGCATCGGCGGGCCCGACTTCATGGACCACCCCTTTGTTGACAAGGTGGGTCGCGCCACCAGGTGGGAACGTTGTGCTCTGAGGGTCTGAGGGTGGCTCCTGCTCTTGGGACGCTGACCTGGAGAGCTGTGTTTCTGCTAGGCTGGGGGCTTCCCACTCCAGCGTCCCAGCTTCGTGGGGCAGATGTTACTGACCCGAGCCCTGGGACTGGCATGTCATAAATCCAGTGGGTTAGATGCGGCAGAAGGACGGATTTATTGCAGCCCACAGTGCCTTGTTGATTCCTTCTTATCTGAGCACACAGCCTGGTTTCCTGAAGCTGCCTGGGAGGCCAGTGTCCCGGCTTGCACAGTGCATGGGCCAGTGTTCTGGCGTCGGCCTTCTCTGAGCCTGTCAGTTACCAAATGTGTCCACGGTCCCGACTTGCCGTCTTCCCTTCCCTGGAGGAGGCACTCCCTGCCCTGTCCCTCCCCTCGATTATTTTTTAGGACTGTTTCTAGAAATAGTTTTTTGGGACACATGTGTATTGTTTAAAAGCAGTGTGATTTCCTGAGTAAGTGCTCTCTGACTTGGTAGGTGTGGGAGTTAACAGCAAACAGCGTCATCATGGTCTCTGCAATCGGCAACGACGGGCCTCTTTATGGGTAAGTAGCCCTGCAGCAGCCTGACCTTCAAAGGTGGCATTTCTTGAAACAACTGAAGAATTGTTGTCTTTCTGCCTGTGTAGCTATATAAGCCTGTCTGTGTAAAACTATGTTCCTGAAATTTTCACTATATTTAAAATAAAGAGAATATATAAGGAATTCCCAAGCACCTAGCAGTCAGCTTTAGTGGTTACTGACTCAAGCCTGAACCTGTTTTTGAATTTTTTGGTTACTTTGCCCGACATAGTAAGTTAGAGGCTTAAAGTTTCTTTTTTAATTATTTTTTTCCCCATCATCAATGGGGAAACTAAACCTGTTGAGAGGTGAATGGCTCCCACGGTATTTATTGAGACCCACCGTGTGTGAACATGGAAAAGGTGTGGATGTTAAAGCTCATCAGGCACAAAACATCTTTCCTCGACTCATAGTTAATTTTCTTTGGGTCAGAGATCCCAATTTTCCTTTTTGCCCTTGCGTTTCTACTGTTAAAGTATACTTTTTCGCGGTTTTCTTGCTTAAGGGTATTCACTGGCTCCTTACTGCCTAATAGGTCAAATCCAAATATTTCTTGGTTTTCAAGGTCCTCCAGATTCCAGCCCAGAGTGGGTGTGTAAGTAGCTTCAGCTCTGTGGGCCATAGGGTCTGTGTTGCCACTACTCAGTTCAGTGTTTGAACACCGCAGATGACAAGTAAATGAATGAGTTGCGAAAGCGGGTGGGCTAGGTGTGGCCCGCGGGCTGTAGTTTGCCAGTCCCTCTGCTAGCCTGAACCTCTTGCTTCCGCTTGGTCTTCCACTGGCCCGTGCACGTCTTCCTCAGATCTCATCTCCTCCTCGGTCTCTCTGTAGCAAGCTGTGTGTTTCCATCTCCAGATGCCTGCTCCTGTCGTTGGTCTTCCTGGTGTGCCTTTCTTTCTCATCTTCCCATTGTGGTGATCAGCTCATTCACCTGCTCTTCTGACTACTCTATCGCTCAGCCAGTCTCCCTTCTGACTCCTGTGCCATTTCTGGCCCGTTGGACTTCTCATAGCTTCTGATCAGGGAGTTGTTGGTGGATAGTGTATGGGAGGAGAAATCCGTGGAGGGAAAGGCCCTGTCACCAGCATGCCTTTTATGCCCCTGGTGCCAGCCCCGTGTCCTGCATGAGGTTATCGCAGCCCGGCCGGTGGTGACCACTTTACTGCTGGGGCATCAGCGCAGCTGCCCTTCGTGCTCTCCACAGGAGTGACGTGCTTCAAGCACTTAGCCCGTCCCCGCTGGCCTTGCACTGGCAGCACCTGTCTCCTTTTCAGGGGGCTGCTGTGACAGAGTGCCCCAGACTCATTTCACAGCTCTGGAGGCCAGGAGTCCCACACCAGCGTGTCAGCAGGGCCCTGCTCTTCCTGGTAGCTCTCGGGGAAGCTCCTTTCCCTCTTCAGCTTCTGTCCATCGCAGGCCACCCTGAGCTCGTGCCTGCACCATTCCAGTCTCTGCCTCTGTCTTTGCATGGCCTTCTCCCTGGGGGGTCTCTTTCCTTCCTCTAAGGACATGGGTCCTATTGGGTGAAGGGCCCTACCCCAGGGTGACCCGTCTTGACTCATTCCGTCAGTAACACCGTATTTCCAAATAAGGTCCTGTTCTGAGCTATTGGGGCGAGGACTTAACTGGATCTTTTTGAGGGGACACAATCCCACTATCACAGCAGCTCGGGAAACAATGTGTCCACCCCCACGGGGCCCCAGGACAGGGCTTTTTCTCTGGGTCCTGCACGCTTGGTCCTCTGAAGCTTTATGGTGCCAGCGAGACCCAGCTGGCTTTCTCCAGAGGTCCGTTCATCTTAATGCTTTCCCTTACTTTTATGCTTTCACAGCACACTGAAGATTATAGGGATTGCCAGGTAGGGAGAAGGTAGGAAGGTGGCATTTTTTTGTGTCAGCTTCAATGAGAAGTTCTTTCAGCAACTTCTGTATTAGCTTTTGCTTCTTGAATTCATGGAAATTAATTGATAAAATTTCAACATCGGCCAAGCAAAAACACTTGTGGGTGCTTCTGCACGATAACCTGGTAGTGTGTTGGTGGCCAGTGAGTGAAGAAAGCAGTGCCAGTCTAGACCCAGTGTGATCCGCATAGTTGGTTGAAAAAATAAGCACCAGACGTCCTGCTTCTAATATCCGTTAAGCCACTTGGGATCACGTGTCATTATCGATTTGTCAAAGGGTGCAGTCTTTGGGTCATAAAGCCATCATAGAAAGGTTCAGAAATGCAGATAGAAATGAGTTACATAACTTATTGTTTCATACTTTTAAATAGTTCAGCTTCATCTTGACTTGCCTTTTATAGTTTAAACAGTTTTGTCATTATTCATTTCACAGTAATTTTTTTTTGCAAATCCAGTGCATTTGAGGTACTGAAGAGAATGGCATGGTTTTTACTTGCCATTCCTTGTCTTTCCTCCAAGGAGCTCAATATTACAGAATAATTACAGCCGTTCTCACATTCCCGGGAGGAACTCACTACAAAAATGCACACCAGCCGCTTCTCCCCTTTCTCACGTTTGTTCAGGGCCCAGCCCCGTCACTCCCTGTCTCCCCTCCTGACCATGGCAGATGCAGTGGCAAATACAGAGCCTTCCCAGCAGTGCACTTGAAACTCTTGAAGTGCTAAGAGAATGTGTGATTAGGTGATGCATCGTGAGAGTGTTGAGTGTCATGGGGATTAGAGAACAGGGAGAGCCTTGACCCTGGAGTAGTGAGGGGAAGAGTAAGTTTGGAGTGGGGCCAGAAGATGATAAGCTGGAGAGGAGCGGGGAAAGGCCAGTGTTCCAGGTGGAAGACAGTCCTGTGAGCACAGCACGAAGGTGGCAGGGCCATGGCATTTTCACAGGACAGCTGGGAGGATGTGTTTCTAGAAAAAACAGTCCACCACAGCTGCAGAAGGAACCAGATAGAGTCTTAAGTTTCTCTGTGTGTTGGTTGCCTTTATTTGAGTTACTCATTTTGCATGATTTCTTCTCTCTTTTCCTGTTTTTCTGTGCCTCCATTTAGCACTCTGAATAACCCTGCTGATCAAATGGATGTGATTGGAGTGGGAGGCATTGACTTTGAAGATAACATCGCCCGCTTTTCTTCTAGGGGAATGACAACCTGGGTGAGCTTTTCTTTATTAGTTTAACATGCCACGGGGTGTCGTTTGTTTAAGAGTCTCGGGGTGTGTTTATGAAGACGCATGTAGAGAAGCTGCTTGGAAGCCTGCTTGACCCTCCACACCTGCCATTTCACCATGACCAGTTCAGAGCCAGCCAGAAGGCCAGGGGACGGCTACAAATGGGGGAAAGCAAGATCTTTCCCAGTACTACTTGTTAACTCATTTCTGAATAATTGCCTCTGTAGGTGCATCGGATTCATGCCTGCTTGTTCTCATTAGTAGTATGGTAGGCAGTCCTCCTCTCTGCTAGTGAGAAGATCTGGAAACTGAGCAGTTTTGGCCTGAAGAAGCAGACGAAGCCAGCAAGAACAGCTTAACATCAACTCCCCTGCAACTGAAATGATTATGTTTAGCTGGACAAAATCTAAATAACTGGCACTTGCTTCAGCTACTTGGGGTTGATTGTGTGGCTGATTGATCCTGCTTTACCCATTAAAATAGAGTTTGGTTCAAAATCAGGTGCTCTTGGGCAGCACTTGATATGCTTTGACCCTAGAGGTGGCTGCAGGGTGCACGGCCCCTGGTGATCCCTGGGATCACGTTGTCTCTTGTGCCCTCACTTGCTGCCTGCCAAGCTCCGAGGCCTCAGGGTTGAGTCCCTTTCGGAAAGGTTCTGAACTTCCAGAGGCCGCGGTGGGCCTTGAGCACACCTGCAGCCCGCCTGGCAGGGTGGCCTTCCATTGGCACCCTGAGACCATGGCTGTATCGACTCTCCTTCGCCTTGTCTATGGCTTAAAGCAGGTAGTCGGCCCCACCAGAGCCCCTGCCTCCTGTGGTCTGGTGGACCCCCTCCTGGAGAAAGTCAGCCCCCAGGGAAATGTTGTGTATCTGTCTGTGCTTCCCAAGCATTTTCTTTGTACTGTCAAATACCAGGAAACAATGCCCAGCTCCCAGTGTAAATACCTTCACTGAATTATGAAGGAATGTCATGCCCCTGGCCTTCATCAAAGGTCTGTTTTTTAATGACATTTTGAGAAATGTTCCTGACTCATCTACAGAGCTGCAGTTGAAGAAATATTTACTGTGTCCAACATAAGTGGATCCAAATGCCTTTTATATTTGATGACCAGAAAAGACTTTCCTTCAAATTGGTATACTTTTATCTGATAGAATGTAAGAGCCCATTGTTAATTCTCATTTGGCCCAAATTTCCAGGAAGCTTTGGGTAATCCTCAATTAAAATCTGATCCTAGGTTATTCGTACTGTTGTTATAACTCTTTTTCTAGAGAGTTTCTTATTTCCCCTTTTATGATAGTTTGTAATATTCAGTTATGGCATGAACTTTTTTCCTTGTCAGAAACATGTTTCTTTTCTAATTTTTTTCTATTAATTTTATAATTCTTCTAACATAGTTGTAATTTTAAATTTACCTAGAGATAAATCAGTCTCCAGTTTCTGGTCTTAGTAGTTACTAAGTTCCATTTCCAGTTTCTGGACTTTGCATGTTAGCAAAATATAAATATTAGCTTTTTATTGCCTTATGACCTTGTTAATGTACTGTTAGTAAAACATACCAAAAATAATTTTATTTTCTGTGTTATTATCAAACACGTAAAATAGATTTTCCTACTACAGCCAGTACCTCTCCAAGCTAATGCTCTGTTTAACTGACCCAACTATACGTAGCAGTGTGCCAGCATGTATGACAGAGAGGGACTGGCTGCTTCTATCCACAGGAGCTGCCAGGAGGCTATGGCCGTGTGAAGCCTGACATTGTCACCTACGGTGCTGGAGTGAGGGGTTCCGGTGTGAAAGGGGGGTGCCGGGCCCTCTCTGGGACCAGTGTCGCTTCTCCGGTGGTGGCGGGTGCTGTCACCTTACTAGTAAGGTGAGTGTTACTCATCAGAGACGGACTCCAATGTCAGGGTAGGTCACCTGGGGCCTGAGGCTGAGAGGCGAGCCCTGCCCCTGCTATCAGCTAGGCTCGTGCGGTTCAGCACACCATAGAGCCTTGCTCTGACTCTGTTTCCTCCTCTCTGGAAGAGGCGGGGAGGCTGTCTTACTGTAGAGACTCCCTTGAGCGTTAGATGAAATACATGTGCACTCACTTGGTGAACTCTGCATTATAAAGCACAACTCAAGGTAAACTCCCCGTTACTGTTTTTATTTCATATTTGAATTCTTTCTTCTCTGTTAAATATACTGTTTGTGTGATAGAATTGTGGTTGGTATAGCCAGACAAGTGTATTCATCTGGGAGGGAAAAAATAAGATATTTTCCTTTCCAGGTCCTCCATTTAATGTTAGCTAATGAAACGTCAAACCAGTCTGCCCCTGCTCCTTTATGAAAGGCAAGTTTCTCTGTGTAATGTATTTATCCTCTTTGCCTCGTTGAATCTTGTACACATTTGAGCAGCCATTAACTCTGCAAATAATGAAACCGGAAGACTGCCAAGCTCTCAAAGGTTGTAGAACTGGCATCAAAACACACTCGCTTTGACTTTTAGTTTGATGGACCATGTTCTCATAGTCAAAGAGTTACAAAAAGGTGTCTTTCAAACTGGCATTTTTGTCACAGTCTTCCCCCCAAATCTTTTTTGTCTCAGTGAGGTTTTTAGTTGAGTTTTTGTGTGGCATTAATACCCAAAACTGTATATTTGAAAGATTTTATTTTCCAAGTTAATTTCAGACTAAAATTAAAAACGGGTAAATGTTACAAAATATTTTTATATATAAAATTCTCTTTAAAAACAAATTTATGTTGGTTTTAGCTTCTAATGTCCAAGGTTCCTTTGTTTCTGAGTCATCCTTAAGGTTGGTTTCTAGCTCTTGCCTCCTTTCCTGTCCGTTCTTTATATAGAAAGCCAAATTATTCAAGGTTTTGAAATTGGCTAGGGTAATCTAGCTGGAGAATAAATATCTGCTTGTTGGGAAATGTGGGAAACTAAGGCACGGTGGTGCTGTTTCCATGGTTACGCTGTTAACACAGGAATGCAGAAAGTTAACAGGACCGAAGTTGTCTTGGGGCTGGGAGCAATATGAGAAAACACACTTTGTAGTCTGAGAGGGCACTACGACCTTGAACTCATCTTGAGATAAGATGTTAGTCCTGCAGCTTGTGAGAATTTTTGAGTGCAGCTACATGCTATCGCTTGTGCTTACAGTAGCTTGAGTATATATGTTACTTGTAAACAATAACATTGTCTGATGAGCTTGAGGATTCAATGCTCTCAAAACCCTGATCCCAGTCTCTCTTTGTCTTTCATTCCCGATACCCTTCGTGCCAACATTCCGATAGGGAAAATCATCTTTCTTTTTCATGTTATAGGAAGTGAAAAAAAAAAAACAAGAGAAGGGAAGTCAGACTATGCTGGTACCTGGTTCACTCTTGGTCTTAGATCAGCCTGGTGAAGAGAAGGGAGTGAGGGTGTCTGTTTCTTGTTAATTATAAAAACTGAAAATAGTGGTTCAGGTTCCCCATTTGCCATGATTGTTAACAGGAAATGGGCCTTTAGGACTCACCACTGCGCCTGTCAGGTCATTCCTGTAGGCATCTCTGAGTACAGATATTTTCAGCGTCACAGATGCCTTTAGCACTCCTCATTCCTCTGCAGTAGATAAAAATGCCATTGTGATAGTTCAAAGATAGTTCTGTGACTTGACAAAGAGCTCACAATAGATCAGGGATTCATAACCTTTTTTGTTCCACTTTGCTAGTCAGGTGAAATGGGTACTACTGTAATTAACTTAATGTATACATTCATAAATGAAGGAAATGCTACATTTCAGTTAGCGATCAGAGAAAATAAACATACTAAGTTGATTTTTTTTCAATTCATGTCCACGGACCCTCTGAAATCAAGGCGTCCGTGGACCCCTGGTTAAGAACCCCTGTAATAGATGCTCAGCAACAAGGAAGCGCATCCTTAGCGCCTAACCTTCCAGCCCTCTGGAGGACAATAGAACCTCACCTTTGCTTTTCTGTAGGCAGGAAGGGAGGAGGAGGGTTGCCCTAAGCTGAGCTTTTAGCTGTTCTTCTATTCTGTCATTAAGAACCAGTCCCACTGGCTCTGTTCTTCTCTTTCTATTAGATATCCCATCTAGACCTGTTAAAAAACCTGCCTAAATGCCCAGACCAACCTCTGCCATAGAAAAACATTTAGGAACATAGGAGAGTAGGTTTTCCCTTCTTTGCCTTTGGGATTTTTTGCCTGCATTTCTGAATTAAAATTTACTTGTCCTTATAACACGTAGCTATACAAAAGTGAAGGCCTCGGTGCTTGTGTTCCTAAGCAGTTGATTATGCTAAGTGTCTCCAGGTTCCTAGCAGAGTAGAGCCGAGTGCTGCCGGTTGTCCAGATGCATCCTGGGGGTGAAGTGCTAAGGCAGCCTCAGGTCTGGCTGCTTAGTGCTGCCTGGACAGGGGCGGGGGCCTTCATGCACACAGGCCTCCAGGCCTGGAAACAAAAAGGC
Source organism: Dasypus novemcinctus (assembly GCF_030445035.2). Lineage (NCBI taxonomy): Eukaryota > Metazoa > Chordata > Mammalia > Cingulata > Dasypodidae > Dasypus > Dasypus novemcinctus. The sequence continues at coordinate 5,151,337 of NC_080690.1, forward strand.
AGGATTGGCCCCAGGCCCTGGGCCAGTCTTTCTCCCCTGTGCCTTCATGGTCCTGTATCTCGCTCCCTCCCTGGAATCCACCTGTTTGACTTTGTTTCTCTCGGCCAGCCTCCATCCCAGCAAGCCTTCCCTCCCCAGGAAGGGAAGAGAAAGCTCCTAAATGTTCTTGCCTCCTGAAGCCTGTGCGGTCAATTTAGCTGAGAGCTGCTGCTAACTTCAGAGTGAGCAGGCACGAGCCCTGTAAATCCTTGTTCCAGGAAGGCATACGGAAGGTTCCTCAGTGGTCAGTTCTGACGCAGGTACAGCAGCCGGCACGTGCTCCTCCTCGCCACGCATCGATGCCCACACCCGACCCCATTAGCTGTCAGGCGAGGCTGATGGGCGTGTGCCAGCACCTCGCGGCTGGGGGAGGGACTGGTCTTCGTTCTTCTCCTGAGACAAAATGAGCAAACATGTGCTTTCCCCGCAGCACGGTCCAGAAGCGGGAACTGGTGAACCCTGCCAGCATGAAGCAGGCCCTGATCGCGTCCGCCCGCAGGCTCCCTGGTGTTAATATGTTTGAGCAAGGCCACGGCAAGCTCGACCTCCTGAGAGCCTATCAGATCCTCAACAGCTACAAGCCACAGGCCAGGTCCGTATGCCTCGCCGTCACGGCGGCCCTTCTCTTCCTCCCGGGACTCCCAGGGCGGCGCTCCTCTGCACGGTGCGAGCCCAGGACTCAAGCGCCCGCCCCTCGCACAGCCCACTGGGCCAGGGAGCGCGCGTGCTGCTGCTGCTTCTGTGGTACTGGCTGCCTGGCATAGTCCCATGTTCTTTTACTTGTAATGTGAATAGTTAAATCATGAGCTTCTGTTTCCTTTTTTCACTTTAAAACCTTTTTCTTTAGCAGTAATTTCAGATTTCTGGAGATTTTGCAAATATAATTCTAGTGAGTTTCCGTTAGGCTCTCCACCCAGGCTCCCGTAACGTGGCCCTGGAGCAAGTGTTAAAACCAGGACGTTGGCGCCTGTGCTGCGCTGGAATCAGTCATCCGTGCTCCCACTCGGGACCTTCTGCGACCCGGGGCCAGGGTGCCCCCACCTTCATTTGTGGTCAGGGTCTCCTCCAGTCTCAGACAGTCCAGTTGTCATTTCGTGTCATTTCTGATTGACATCTTTGAAGTTATTTGTAGAGGTCCCTCTGCTTGGGATATGCGATGTTTCTTGAAGGCTAGTTTGAGGACATATATTTTGGGCAAGATTTTTTTTTCCTTATTATTTTGAAATGTTACACTTAGAAGAAGGTTGCAGTAGTCATACATGAGAACCCTTATGTCCTTCACTCAGTTTTCCCTCATGCCAGCATCTTACATCAGCCTGATAGATGTTTCAAAGCCTGTAAATTAATGTTGATAAAGTCCTGTTAACTGAGCTACAGACCTTACTCAGTTCTTGCCCATTGTCCCACTAATGTCGTTTTCCTGAGCTGGGATCCTGTCTAGGAACCACATTGCCCTTAGTTGCCACGTCTCCTTGTCTTTTTCAGTCTGCCTAGGTCCTCAGTTTTTCTTTGTCTGGTGATGTTTGTTTTGATCATTTGGTTAAAGTGGTGTGTCAGTTCAGAATCTCCAAGAAACAGATGCCAACATGGGCTAGGCGTGTGGGAGATTTATTTTTGGGGGGACTACTAATGAAGGATAAAGGGAAGGGAGCTTGAGTCTAAGGAAGAGCTTCAGGGCTGTGAGGCAGATCTGAGCCTGAGGGCGCGGTTCGGGGAAGAGTCTCAGACCACGTCGGAGCCCTGGAGCCAGAGTCACCCCTGAGCCAGAGTCACCCCTCAGCAGAGGCCTGTGGGCTTCAGGTGCGAGCCTGCATTTCTGCCTCCACCAGGCTTCCTTAGTGGCTGGGAGCAGCCTGGGGGGTGTGGCCTTGGCAAGGAATAGTGGTGGTGGGGGTGCATCTGGAGGGGCGGTGACCAGAGGTGCCAGGCGCCAGCCACCTGCCCCGCAGCTGGAGATCGGAGCAGCACAGGGGAAGGCTGCCGGCAGCAACTGTGCTTATTCATCTCCCCTCGGTAACTGCCAGGCGCCTCATGTGGACCGTGGGGCTGTGAGTGCTGCTCCTCAGCTCCCTCACTAGGGTTCTTGCCTCCAGTGTTGATTCCTGTGGAGTTGGCCGCGTGGTTTTCTGCGTCTATTCCTTCTGTATTTATTGTCTCCTCTCTCATTCACTTATTTATACATTGATTTATTTCTGGGTAAAAACATGGATATTTATTTTATTTTATGGGTTATAATTTATACATTACTATCATTATTTTCTTATTCAGATTGTCCCAAATCTGGCCATTGGGAGTTCCTTCTAGCTGGTTTCTCTGTCTTTCCATGTCTCCATCGTTTTTGGGTACCTCAGGAGATTCCATTGTGTAGTTCCCTGCCCCAGCCTTGGTGTCAGGTCTTTCTTCAAGCAGTCCTGGTTCCTTTAGTGGGAGAACGATGTTCTAGGAGCCAAGATCTGGGTTCTCTGTGTGCTTGAAGCTGTGCTCGTAGATGTTTCTGGGCCTTTTCAGCTGGAGCTAGGAAATGTATGTATGTACACATGCACATACTTGTCTCTGCCCGCTTCTGTAGCTGTCCATCTGTCTGTACATGTATTAAAAACACGAGTGCATATGGCTCCTTTTGATTCCCTTCAACACCGCAGGTTCCTGCCTGCCCCCCTTCCTTATTTGTAATGCCTTTCTCCAACAGTGAGAAACCGGGCTCTGATTAATTACCTTGTAGTCCCTTGTTTGCTTAGTCCACTAAGTCCTCGTGTATATGCATAGTTGTAGAACTGCTAACCCATCTCCTCATGAGAAACATATATACTAATCTGAGTACAATATTTTTGTACAGTTCTTTTAATCTTTAGACTTACAGAATAAAGTCACACTGTTTTCCAAAGTTACTCAGGTTTATTCTTTTCTCCCTCACCCCTGTTGGAGTGGGTTTTTTGTTTATTTATAATATAGTTGGGTTAACTTTTAGTGTTTGTGTTCCTTTTGGATCCCCCCACATCCTGGTTGAGTTTAACTATTTATTTATTTTTTGGGTCTGTGAAATGTGACCACAGTGCTAAAGTCAGAACTGCACTAAAGAGTATACCCCAAGGAGTCCCCCTCTGCCCCCACCCACCCCGTTCCCACCTGCCCCACATTGGTTTTTGTTTTATTCTTCCTTCCTGTATTTCTTTTGTACAAACACACAAATAACCTGTGTGTTTTCTTCGCTCCCATTTCTCATATTCCCTTCCTTACATGAAAACTAGCATTGCTGTATTTTTTTGCACTTTGCTTTGTTCCCTTAACATAGCCTGTAGCCCACTCTCTGCCCGGTCATAGAGAGTGTCCTCCTCCTTAGGCTATATGGTGTTGAGGGGCACCTATTGATTGAGACACCCTCCTTTTTGACTGAGCCACTCTCCTGGTTGACTGAGCCATTCTCCGTTCGGTGGGTTGAAGTTGTTTCCAATATGCTGCAGTTATAAGCTGCTGTAGTGAATAATTTGTGCCTGTGTGTTTTAGTTTTGCTGGAGGTGTGTATCCTCAGAATATATTCCTAGAATGGGATAGCTGGGTCAAAGTAAAGTATGGAGGTAGTTTGCTTGGTATTGTCAGGTTCTCATCCAGAGGATAATATACGAGAGCATTTGTATCCCCGTGGCCTTGCCAACAGGATGTACTGTCATCCTTTTTACTCTTCACCAGTCAAATAACTGAGAAATGGTATTTCAGTATTTTAATTTGCATTTCTCTAATTGTAAGTCCATATGAACACTTTTTCTCTGCTAAAGGGCCATTGTTATATTTTTCTTTTGAATTGTCCATATCCTTTTCTCTATTTTTAAGAGTATTCTATTTACTAGGGATATTAGTCCGTTGTCTGGGATATCTGTTGCAGATATTTTCTTCTGATTTGTTGGTTGTTTTTTGACTTCAAGGTTTTTTGTGTTTTTTTACCACGGAAAACGATTTTTAAATGTAGCCAAACTTGTCAATCTTTGTGTTCTTGCCTCTGGATTTCAAGTCACAGAAAGCTTCTTTGTGTGCCGAAGTTAAGAGGGATTCCCCCAGGTTTTTTCTAGTACCTGCTTGCATCTTTTATTTACACTGAAATTCATGGTCCATTTGGAGTCGATTGAGTGTGGTGTGAATTGTGGCTCTGATTTCATCCAAGTGGCCTCCTAGTTGCTCCAGCACAGTTTATTTAAAAATCCCCCATTGCTCCCCTGGTCTGGGATGCTGTCCTCATCGTGCACTAAATTGTTGTCGGTATCTGCATCTACCTCTGGACTTCCCATTCCATTCCACTAGTCTTTCTGTCCTTGTACCAGTCCCACACCCTTTAATTACAGAAACAGCATGTCTTGTAGGGCTACTTCTCCTTGTAATTTTTCCTTTTTAATGTTTTCCTGGCTATTTGTGAATGTTTTTCCTGTGAACTTTAGTATCTACTTACATATAATTCCATGGAAAAGCTGGTGGGTATTTTTAATCGGGATTGCATTAAATTTTCAGTGAATTTAGGTAGAACTGATACTGTTATAATATTGAGTCATTCTACCCAAGAACAGGGTGTACCTTTGCCCAAGTATAGTTATGTGTCTTCCCAGAAGGATTTTGTAATTTTCTTCCTGTAGGTTTTACATGGTTTTGGTTAAGTGTACTCCTAAGTATTAACATTTAATCTTCTTGCTGTTCTTGTACATGGGCTTTTCTCTACTATTACATTTTATCCTCTAACCTATTGACTGATTTTTTTTTTTTGGTTTGTTTTTATTTTTCTAAACACTTTACAGAGGTATAATTTCCATACCATAAATCCACCCATTTAAATATACTACTCAATGATTTTCAGTAAGTTTACACAGCTGTGTGCACATCAACCCAATCCACATTTAGAACATATGTGTCTCCCATGTAAGATTCCTTCTCCGCAGTTAACATTGGCTCCTACCAACTCCAGACAACTGCTAATCTCCTTTCTGTTTTATAAATCTGTCTTTTCTGAGCATTTCATGTAAATAGATATATGCAATATGTAACTTCTTACAATTTTGTTTGTGTTGTTTACTATATTACCTTACTTAAAACAGGTCCTGGGAATAGAAGGTCCTCGGTGCACATTTGTTTTACAAATAAAATAAATCTGTACTAAAAGTCATAAGGCTATAGTATCTAGCTGATGTATGACTTACCTTGATTAGTAATTTCGATGGTTTAAACTTTTTTTTTTTTACTTTTTTTTTTCTATTAAGTTTTATTCTAGTAGCATATACAGGCTGATTGATTTCTGTATGTTAATTTACTGTCCTGCTAACTTACTAAATTATTATCTGTTTGTTTTATTATTGATTCTCTAAAGTTTACCAGGTAGTATAGTATAGAAACAGAGATGGCTTTACTGCTTCTTTACCAATTCTTACGCTTTTAATGTATGTCTCTTGTCCACTTGCATTGGCTAATGTTAAGTAGTAGTGGAGATAGTGGAAATCTTTATGTTGTTTCTCAGCAGAAATGCCTCTCATGCCGTCTGTTTCATCATGGTAAGAGATTATCCCTCAGTTGCTGTTTTCTTGAGTGTTTTTCATCAGGAATGTGTTTTGAATTTTGTAAAAGGCTTTTTCAGCATCTCTGGAGATAATCATGGTAGATCTATTAACATGACTTGTGATATCAGTGATGTTCCTAATACTGAACCATTCTTAGATTCCTTGTAAGGATTATAAATAAATTTCACTTGATCATGGTGTAATATTTTTCTTTATGTGGTGGGCAATTCTGTTTGCTAATAATAATTTCTTATTTGAATTTTATTAGTTGAATGTAGCTGTTTGTAGAGCACAGGTTCCAGCAGAGTTTATCAACATTTTTCAGGTAGATCAGCTACCTTTGCAGTTAAATAAAGTGGTAGCCACACAGCCGGTCCACTTCCAATTCGGGAAACTAGGTAGTATCTACTCTAAATCACTGATTCTGTTTGAAAGCAAACTTATCCGTAGACAGATTGTGACTTTCCTGGACAGTTATAATCAACATGTACTAAGCTAATCTGTTTGGCTCTGATAAATCTCTGTTAAAGTGAATTAACATAAAGTCCTCTTTGTTTAGTTGATTTAAGTAGGCTGGAAATCCTTAATAAGATTAAGCAGCCGAGCAGAGTTGCATCCCCTGCAGTAGGTGCTGCCTCCCCAGCAGGTGCAGGAGTGCCTGTTGTACTTTATTAGCGGGGCTGTCTTGGGGCCATGTCCAGTGTGAAGTGCTCATCTCCTGAAGGGCTTCTCACCGATGCAGCCCCAATTCATGGTCGGATCAACAGGAGGGGAAACAGGATTGCAGGAGCCCTTATGTTACCACTTCTGGTGCCACTTGCTCGGGGTCCCACCCCCACCCCCGGTTCATGCTTCTCTCAAAGGTCTCATGGAGACACAGCCAGATCATAAGGAGAGAAGACACGTCAGGCAGAGTTGGCAGACATCTAGACTTGGCTTCCTCTGCTCTCTCCCGCTTGCTGGGAGCTCACACAGACCGTGCCCCCTTCCCCAGTGCCACCTGCACCAACACGAAGCTTGCTGGAGACTTGGGCCAAGGGTTTTATGGAGGCTGCTCATGGACGCCTTCTCTGCCAGCCACAGCTACCAAAGTTTCTGATCCAGAAGCTAGAGGCGCAGACAGGCCCTCCTCAGGAACTCCTTCCTGTACACGCGTGTGCTTGTTGCAGTTTCCTAGTCCTGTCTGCTCTAACATTCTGTTCTCTGTTTCAGTTTGAGCCCCAGCTACATAGATCTGACTGAGTGTCCCTACATGTGGCCTTACTGCTCCCAGCCCATCTACTATGGAGGGATGCCGACCATTGTTAATGTCACGGTCCTCAACGGCATGGGAGTCACAGGACGAATTGTAGAGAAGGTGACGCTTCCTTCAGCCTTGCTCTTGGGCTTTGTGGGGGGTCTTGGACACGGCCCCCAGCTTCTTTAGGTGTCAGTTACCTCTGAAGTGGTGAAAAGAAATGAGAAGAAAGATTCTCTTTGCCTGTCTTGGGGCCTGGGGATGATGGGAGCAACAATTGGTCTGACCCTAAATTCTTTTCACAGTATCAGTATAAACAACCGAATCCAGCTTTTTACTCCTCTTCCTTTGGCATCTTGAGCTTTGCTCTGGAGTTAACTCATCACCTTTCCATCTTCATCTTTACCATCTGCCACCTATAATTAAAGGCCCATTTGTAATTACTTTGTGTGTTATGAACATGTATGACCTTGGTGTTTGGAAGATATGACCTTTTTTGTAAATTTCTTTTTTGGGGGGGGGTGTACCAAGGCCAGAGATTGAACCCAGGACCTTGTATGTGGGAGGTTGGTACTCAACCATTGAGCCACATCAGCTCTCCTGAGTTGGATATTTTTGTTTGTTTGCTTGTTTTCCTGTTTTTAGGAGGCACCAGCAACCAAACCTGGGGCCTACCGTATGGGAAGCAGGTGTTCAACTGCTTGAGCCACCTTTGCTCCCCTAAATTTCAATTTGATCATTTTTTTCCTTCTTACTTACTGGGTTAACGTTGTCACAGCAGGACAGGACAGAAGCACCATTTCCTGCCCCAGCTTACTGATGTGCCCACTGTTTTTTTAAATCTTTTTCAGGACTTATTGGAAATACCTAGTTTTAGTTATCCTTAGCCAGCAGGCAGCGATGTACAGTCAATAATTATTTTCAGTTCTCATATTTTAAACATTTTTAAAAAATGTAATCACATGTACAGCCTGCATATGCTTTCTCCTGGTTGCTTAACATTTTGACGTTTGGCTTAAACAGTTAGGTGGTTTTCAATATTTAGGTTGAAATCTGAATTTGGTCACACTGGGTATGTTGGCATGTAGGATTTTCTTTGCCTCTGAATTATTTCCCTAACATGAAGTCCTGAGTCAGAGGACGTGAATGTTGTTATGGCTCTTGACACATCCTGCTGCTTTCTGAGAGTCACATCAGTCCAGACTGGGTCCAGGCCAGGCAGGGCGATGCCATCCCTGCTGTGCCTGCAGTGGATGCTGCATCCTTGTCTTTGATTCTGTGAGCTTTTAAGAACTGATCTAATTCACATACCATAAAATTCACCCTTTAAAAATGTGCTATTCGGTGATTTTTAGTATATTCAAAAAGTTGTGCTACTATCATCACTGTCTAATTCTAGAACATTTCATCATCCCCAAAAAGAAATCCCACATTCTTTAGCGGTCACCTCCCATTCTAATCCCACCCCACCCCCCTGGAAACCCCTGATCTTATATCTATATGTATGGGTTTGTCTATTCTGGACATTTCCTATAAATGAAATCGTGTAACACAAGACATTTTGTATTGATTTCTTTGACTTAGCATAATGTTTCCAAGGTTCATCTATGTTGTAGCATGTACTCTGTTACTTTTAATGATTAATAATCATCCCTTGCATGGATATACCACATTTTGCTTATCCATCCTTCAGTTGATGGATATCTGGGTTATTTCTGGATGGTACATCTTTCAATATTAAATTTAGAGGGGGCAAAATGGCTACCTTGTTATTGCATATCTTTCCTTATTTGTGAGATGTAGATAATCTTTCTAAACTTGTTTACCAATTGCATTTCTTCTTGTGTGAATTATCTTTTCATTTCCTTGGTTTACTTTTCTACTGGAATTAGGATTTTCCCTACCATTCTTTATCAGATCTTCATATCATAGCTAAATTAACCATTTTGTGTGTGTGTGCAAAGAACCTGCCCACATTATTGTTTTCCATTCCCTTAAGTGTTAGTTACTGTGGCAGTCTTCACAGTTTTGGGGGGATGTGAAAGTTTTACATGTTCATATAGTTGAAACTATCTGTGATTTCTCCTCTTTTTGCACAGATTAGAAACTTATCCCTCCAGATATAGAAAAAGCTCTTAATTCTATTCTCTACTAGTTTTCCTTTATATGGCTTATTAAATATTTTGATTCTTTCATCTGCGTGGAGTTGTGATATGTGCTGTAAGAGATAGAAAAAAGAACTTTTTGCTCAAATGCTGACCTGTGGTCAGTGGAGCATTTATTAAAAATCCCATTCCTTGACTTCTTTGTTAGAGTATTTTTTAATCTCCTGACTCACTTGAGGAGTGCACTCTCACCATCTGTTTTGTGAGGGCAATGGGTAGCTTGGGTTAGTTGGAGAGACGGGTTGATTGCAAAAGCTCGTTTGTTTCTTCTCGTGCTACCCTCTCCACCCTCCCTAAGCCTAGGAGATACTGAAAGCTCAATTGCCTCTCAAGCCGTGCCAACCCTGGTTCTGGGCTTTTCCAAAGCCTCTGCTGGCCCAATCGCTAGTTTTAGAATTTGATTGTGAACTCTTTGCATCCTTGTCATTTTATTTTCAGTTTATGTGAGTCTTTATGCATGTAACTAATTTTTCATTTACATAAGTCCTCAAATCGGGTAAAAGGTTTTTGTCAAACTGTATGTGCTTCCCCCCCTTTATTTTAAATTGGGAATATAAGGACTCTAAAATTGGAGTGCTTTTTAGACTTCCCTAATGGATGATGATATTCCATAGACTATTTTGGTTTTAGGTTGCTCATTATCTGCATATGAATTTTATTTTGCCTTATTTAATGAAACATTTCTCAAAAACTGATAAAAATAGCTTAGGAATTAAGATGATATATTGTTTCCAGACATTTTCTCCCTGAGCATTTCGCTTCAGCTCTGCTTGTTTCTCTCTCCCTGCAGCCTGAGTGGCAGCCCTATTTGCCACAGAATGGGGACAACATTGAAGTTGCCTTCTCTTACTCCTCGGTGTTATGGCCTTGGTCGGGCTACCTGGCCATTTCCATCTCTGTAACCAAGAAGGCGGCTTCATGGGAAGGCATCGCCCAGGGACACGTCATGATCACCGTGGCCTCCCCAGCAGACCTGGAGGTGAGTACCTGCCAGAAGAGAGGTCACCTGCCGGGAGGGGCAGGGTAGGCTTAGAGTGGTCCCAGGGCCTGCAGTGCACCTGCTGAGCAGTGTGGCCGGAAGGCAGGCGTGGCAGTCCCCAGCTCTCTAGAGCCCCCATACTTAGAGAGGGCTCTTCTCTGCTGCTCAGCAGCAGCAGAGATGCCTGTATTGTGCCAGGTTTCAGGCTCGCGCGGGTGGGACCAGAAATCCTAAAATGGAATGGAGGGTTAATCCAGTGCAGCTCTGGTAAGTTTTAGTGATAAAGAACCATGCATTTTAATTTTTCATTTAAGACAAGTCACTGGAATTAACTGTGGTACTTGAATGTTGCTTTTGGAAATTGTTGTGTTCAAAACATGTAGATTAAATTGATAAATAAAAATGGTGTTTTAAGTTACAAAACCTGGAGACTTCTTTTGGGCAAAGGGGGCACTTCAAGTTTCTTTTATTTTTTAGACTTTTTTCCCTTTATCAGAGAAGTTGTGGGTTTACAGGACCAATCGTTCATGAAATACAGGATTCCCATGCACCACCCCATCACCAGTACCTTGCATTGGTGTGGGACATTTATTACAAGTGATGATAGCTCTTAATTAATGTACTCTTAAGTATAAGTCCATGGTTTAACTTAGGGTTCACTGTGTGGTAAACATGGATTTAAAAATTTTTTTTAATTCTGTTACTGTATATATGATCTAACATTTTCCCTTTTAATCGTGTAATTCATTGCTCTTAATTGTATTTACAGTATTGTGCTACCATCACCATCATCTGTTACTGAAACATTTCTATCAGTCATTCCAGATACGAACCCTGTATTTTTTTTTTTTTTTTTTTGGCAGTGCTAATGTGTTTTATTTTTTTTTGTCTTATTTTTTTAAATATTACATTAAAAAAATATGAGGTCCCCACATACCCCCACCCCTCTCACCCCACTTCTCCCCCCATAGCAACAGTCTCCTCCATCATTATGAAACATTCATTGCATTTGATGAATACATCTCTGAGCACCGCAGCACATCATGGTCATTGGTCCACATCATAGCCCACACTGTCCCACATTCCACCCAGTGGGCCATGGGAGGACATACAATGTCCGGCAACTGTCCCTGCAGCACCACCCAGACAACTCCAAGTCCCGAAAATGCCCCCACATCTCATCTCTTCTCCCATTCCTCACCCCCAGCAGCCACCATGGCCACATTTTCTTTGATTACTAATCACAATAGTTCATAAATAGAATATCAGTAAGTCTACTCTAATCCATATTCTATTCCTCCATCCTGTGGACTTTGGAATGGTTGTGTCCACTGCACATCTATATCAAGAGGGGGCTTAGATTCCACATGGATGCTGGATGCAATCCTCCTGCTTTCAGTTGTAGGCACTCTTGGCTCCATTGTGTGGTGGTTGACCTTCTTCAACTCCATGTTAGCTGAGTGGGATAAGTCCAATAAACCAGAGTGTAGGAGCTGAAGTCTGTTGAGGCTCAGGGCCTGGCTATCATATGGTCAGTCCAGAGATTCAGGTCTCCTGGGTATATATTAAACCCCAGCACCAACTATAGTTCTGGCAACAGTAACAGGAGAGGCTTGTGAAAAAAGATCACATCTGATTCGAGCTCCATCACACAGAAACACAAACTCCAAAGAAGGGCCAACTGACATGACACTAACTCCATCTGCCATGTCCATAGAACCTGTGGGTCTCTGTAGCCCTCAGAAGAACCAATACAAGGGGTTGTATCTACTTTATCTTTCTCTGGGACTCTGCTGAGGTGTGCATAAGGACAACCCCTCTGATAACCTCCCGGCTCTTTTTGAGGACTCATAGCCATCTAAACTCATTTGTCCTTTCCGTTTCCCCCTTGATCCAGGTCAAAAACATTTTTAACTTCTGGTATTATATGTAGACTGAGATATTCTGCTGGTCCGAGTTGACCCTTTTATTCAAGGTCATTTTCTAGTTCATCAAGTATCATCAGCTGGTACTTGGTAGTAATCCCTCAGCACCAGGGAGGCTCATCTCCGGGAGTCATGTCCCATGCTGGGGGGAAGGCAACACATTTATATGCTGAGTTTGGCTTCGAGACTGGCCACATTTGAGCAACACAGAGGCTCTCAGGAGATAACTCTTAGGCACCCTGCAGCTCTAGGCCTTGTTCTTATTTCAGGTGCACAGGCTCACAAGCATAGTCATTAGTATCACGGGCTCATTGTTGGACCTTCATTCTTTTTTGGTCTTTGCTGTTGCACTTGGGGGATTGTTGCTGTTCCTTTAGGGACTGTGATAGAGCTCCCCTGGTTAGGAACTCAGCACTCCCTCAGTTGTTTTTAATTGTATCCACTATGAAAATATCCAAACATTTTTATGTACCCTGGATATATGCCCTGGAGAACTCCCTGCCAACCATGTGTCCCCTGTCAATAACATCCCACACCAGTATTCCTCCACTGCCATTGTTGAACCTCTCTGTGATCCAAAACTTCCTGAAAAGTGAAACCCAATATATTGCCAGGTTCCATTAATAGTAAAATGGAATATAGTGATGAGTTTGAAGGTTAGATATAGAATAAATATTAATTTGGAAAAATTACAGTAAAAATAAATTGGGGTATCAAAAAATTAAAAGATGCAAAAGCTTTGTTTCTGAAGTTTTACCTTCCATCACTGCAATAAGTATTGCCCTGTATGCAAACCCTGTATGTTTTAAGCCTTAACTTTCCATTCCCTGTCCCCACCCTGTCCCCACCCTGTCCCCTGGTAAACCTGTATTCTAGATTCTGACTCGATGAGTTCCTTTATTTCTCCAGTCCAAAAATGGTGCAGAGCAGACTTCAACAGTGAAGCTCCCAATTAAGGTGAAGATAATTCCTACTCCTCCTCGAAGCAAGAGAGTTCTCTGGGATCAGTACCACAATCTTCGCTATCCACCTGGCTATTTCCCCAGGGATAATTTAAGGATGAAAAACGACCCTTTGGACTGGTAAGCAGCTGTCAGACCCAGATGCTTGCCACCTGCCCAGCCCTCCACAGTGGGACTCCTGTTTGGGGAGTCAATGTTGCTTATCATCTTGGGGTGCCATGACCTCCAGGACCCCTAGACTTGGTGGGTCCTTTATCATGCTCTGAGAGCCCCTGCATTTCTCCTGTGAAGCTTGTCACAGTTGGAATGAAATCACTGTGGAGGTCATCCTTGCCTTGCCCTCCTCCTCACGTCCCACCTTGAATCAGGCTGTCAGTCCCCTGAGCTCCACCTCCAGATTGTCACCCAAGGCCTCCTGTATCTGACAGCTCTGCCCCTGCCCCTGCTCTCACCAGGATGGTTTCTGCAGCCTCCTGACAAGCGTCACTGCTCCCAGGCTCGCGTCCCTTGGGCCACTCTGTGCATGGCAGCCACAGTAACCTCCTTCGCCTGAGTCTGGATTGGTAGGCAGTGCCACCGTGGCTGCCTCTTCAAACTCATTCAGACTTCCACACAGCCTCGCTTCTCGCCGGTCCTTCCCGCCCATGTTTGCTGTGCGACTTTACTCCAGCGTCACTGTGCTCACCTGGCTGCCGGCCAGGCCGCCTAGGAACGCAGATGGTTCCTAGCAGTTTACGTGTGTGCAGCGCGCTAGGGTTGCGCTTCACAGCACGTTAGAAAACATTTCTCTGGCAGTTTCTTCTTATTTTATCTTCTTTACACATATGCCATGCACATGGTTTTCTTTTATTATCAGTTTTTATATGTCTAGCCCAGAGAAACTAGGTCAGTGAGGGCCAACCTCACAGACATCCCAGGCCTTCCCTGTGGTTCTCTAGCTCTACCCCTTCTGAGACAGAAGGGCCCCAGCAGTGAACTCTGTGGCTAGGCAGGCCTTATTATGAGGAGAAGGTGCTTGTTCTGATGCCACGGCCTACTCTCTTTCAGGAATGGTGACCACATTCACACCAACTTCAGGGACATGTACCAGCATCTGAGAAGCATGGGCTACTTTGTGGAAGTGCTCGGTTCTCCCTTCACGTGCTTTGACGCTAATCAGTATGGTAAACAGTGGCGATGTGTTGTCCCGTGTGCTTTCCGCTGCGGCTGCTTGTTGGTTAAGTCTTTAAAAGGTGTCTCGGTTGGAGGCCTGCGAAGGGAGCCTCCTTCTGGCGCCTCGTCCTTGTGAAGGGCAGGATGGGCTGCTACAGCACGCTGTGCTTTCCTGGTTGGTCGCGATGGTTCTCTTGTTCAGCTAAAATGCAAAGCTGTCAGACGGGGGACTAGGACATTTGTACTTCTTTTTTTTTTAAGTTAAAAGAAGCTCTAGTACTGTTTTGCTCCTTCTCAAATCAGTGACAAATCTTTACGTTAGGCATCACAAATGGAAACCAAAGGCCACAGTCAGTTGGTCCCTGTGCATTGTGGAACCTGGTCCTTTACTTTTCACCCCTTTTTAAGGTGGTACAGGGGCATGAACCAAAACCTTAGGAACTGAGAACTAGAGATATGGACCCCAGTGAGACGCTGGGTTGGAACTGTGCTGCCCTGTCGTTCAGAGACGAAACTCCTGGGGCCTTGGCCCTATGTCCCCAGGAACCCTGCTGATGGTGGACAGCGAGGAGGAGTACTTTCCCGAGGAGATTGCCAAGCTGAGGAGGGACGCGGACAGCGGCCTCTCGCTCATCGTCTTCAGTGACTGGTACAACACGTCCGTTATGAGAAAAGTAAAGTTTTATGATGAAAACACAAGGTACTGATAGGAGCTGGAATCTGGATAAGAAATGTGACTTTTTGGGAATTAAATTCTACCCAGCAAATAACTGTCGTGACTATTTGACCTGTGGGTGGTGTTTTCAGTTAGTGTAAGTAAGATGCTTATGGTTCCCAGTGTGAACACGGAGGGTTCGTTATCTTTTCCTGTTGGACTTAGACAGTTGACCTTTATGTTTTGTTTAATTCTTTTCTGTCCTCCCTTCTCCGCTACTGAATTGATGCAAATTTAAATGCTTTAGAGCCTGTGAATTCAGCTTTTTAAAGTTTTGTTTTCTTTCCTTATCCTTCCTGCGTCTAGGCTAAGCAGTCCTAGGAGGTATCTTTCAGTGAAGTCCTGATTTTCACGTCATATAAATCGCTTTAAGTGGACTTTTTTCTATGCATGGGTTGAAGCAGTTGACATTTACAGTATGACTCAGGCCCGAGCAGCTAGTGTCAGCAGTGGCCTGAATGTGTGGACTGGTCGTGGCAGGAGAGAGGGAGTTTTTGCCTGAACAGATGAAATGTAGATGGTGGCATGTTAATTCTCGGTGTCCTGAGAGCATGTGCACCATGTTGTCACTTTCACAGGCAGTGGTGGATGCCAGATACAGGAGGAGCTAATATCCCAGCTCTCAATGAACTTCTCTCCGTCTGGAACATGGGCTTCAGCGATGGCCTGTATGAGGGAGACTTCACCTTGGCGAACCACGACAGTAAGGGCTTAATAGCAACAGTATTCTGGGAGTGTCCGAGCTGAAGACGTGTATATTGAAGTCTTGAGTTTCCAAGTGGTGGAATGATAATGATCCCTAAATGAGCTATGACCTGTGGGGAGAACTAGTCAATATTTTCAAGAGGTGTATCCGTAAAACTTTGTGTTGACTTCTCTAGTTTTGTCCAGATTTTTTACATTGAAATATTTTCTGTAATATATTCCTAATTTTAGGGCCCCCGATAGATTTTTTATACACTATATATATTCCCAAATAGCAAATACCTTGTAGGTTCTTGGTTATAAAATTCTGTTTATGCAATAAGTTTGCATATCTCATGTAAGAAGCTTCCCCACAGATAGGTTTTGGTAGCTAGTTTTTAGAATATCTTGAGCATCATTATCAGTTATTTTGTTGCTGGTCCTGACATAAATTGTTTCAAGTCTGACAGCTCTGACTTACAAGATCTGTTCAGTGAAACCTTAAGTCAATAAATATATATATATATATATTTTTTTCTACTTCAATTGAGAGGTATTTTTTTTTTAATTCATTTTGTAAAAATATTACATTAAAAAAATATGAGGTCCCATTCAACCCCACCACCCCCACCCCACCACTCCCCCCGCAGCAACACTCACTCCCATCATCATGACATATCCATTGCATTTGGTAAGTACATCTCTGGGCATCTCTGCACCTCATGGTCAATGGTCCACATCATAGCCCATACTCTCCCACGTTCCATCCAGTGGGCCCTGGGAGGGTTTACTATGTCCGGTGATTGCCCCTGAAGCACCATCCAGGGCAACTCCAAGTCCCAAAGGCGCCTCCACCTCTCATCTCTTCCTCCCATTCCCCATACCCATCAGCCACCATGGCCTCTTTTCCCACACCAATGCCACCTTTTCTCTGTGGACCTTGGATTGGTTGTGTCTGTTGCACCTCCATGTCAAGAGGAGGCTCAGATTCCACATGGATACTGGATGCAATCCTCCTACTTTGAGTTGTAGGCACTCTAGGCTCCATGGTGTGGTGGTTGTCCTTCTTCAACTCCATCTTAGCTGAGTGAGGTGAGTCCAATAAATCAGAGTGTAGGAGCTGAAGTCTGTTGAGGCTCAGGGCCTGGCTATCCTATTGTCAGTCCAGAGATTCAAATCCCCTAAATATATCTTAAACCCCAACACCAACTACAATTCCAGTAAAGTAGCATAAAAGTCTTGTGAAAAGAGATCCCATCTGAGTCCAGTTCCATCACGCAGAAACACCAGCTCCAAAGAAGGGCCATCTGACATGGCAGTGAACCCCTTCTGCCATGACCATAGAACCCGTGGGTCTCTTTAGCTCTCAAAGGAACCAGTACCTGGGGTTGTATCTACTTTATCTGTCTCTTAGACTCTGCTCAGTTGTGCATAAGGGCAATCCTTCTGACAACCTCCAGACTCTTTTTTAGAGACTCGTAGCCATATAAACTCATTTCTCCTTTCCATTTCCCCCTTACATTAGGTCAAACAGCATTTTAAAGTCATGTTATTATATGTAGGCAGGGATATTCTGCTGATCCGCATTGAACCTTTAATTCAAGGTCGTTTTCTAGTTGAAAGAAAAATATATATTTTTAACTTGAATTTTGAAGTAATTGCTTGTATTTTGAGGGTGACAGGCAATAGCAGCTCTTGAGATTAAAAATAATTTTTAAAAATATATATAATTTCTAAATAATGTATGTTGGGTAAATGATTAGCTGTTGAAACAACTGTTCCATATTTCCATGTTCTTATAAAGTGAAACAATTCTTTTCTAGTGTATTACGCATCAGGATGCAGCATTGCTAAATTTCCAGAAGATGGCATAGTGATTACGCAGACTTTTAAGGACCAAGGTAAGGGATGCTAGTCATTTGCTTCTTGGGTTCTTTTCTTTTTTCTTCTCTTCTTCCTCCTCCTCTTCCTCTTCCTCTCTTCTTCTTTTGAAAATAACGGCTTTATTAAATATATATACCATCCTTTTAAGTGCAAAATGTACTGGTTTTTGATGTGTTTACAAAGTTGTGCAGCCATCACCCCTGATTCCAGAATGTTTTCATCACCCCCAAAAGAAACCTTGCACCATCAGCAGCTTTGGTTTCTTTTACATTTATTGCAGTATTATTTGCTTATACTTACTTAGGCAAGAATAAGGGCTTGGTGGGTGGGATTGGTATATAGATGGATAGTAAGGCAGCCTCTTGCAGATAATCTGAATATATATATGTACATAGTAGTAACTCCTACAGAATACACCTAAGTCCTCAGGAGAGGGGCTTTTGAATATTAGTGTAGATAGATTGTTTTCCTTCAGAGCTGCTTGACGTTTTTGTTACTGTTTATGAATCGTGCCGTTTCTGTGCGCGGTGGTTCTGTGATCTCACTAAGAGGTCTGCCTTCTCCCAGGAAGCCTGGAGAGCATGCCTCTGCTTGGCAGAGGAACAGGCCGCCGTCAGCCTGCCCTGGGTGGAGGACAGCTGGGCTGGTGGGCAGCAGGCAGAGGGCGCTCCAGAGCCATGATTTAGTGCCTTTGGTGCCTGGCAGGAGTTGAGATATACTACAAAGCAAAAACGAGACTTGTGAAAAGTGACGAGGTGCATCCGCTTCCTTACTTGGCCTGCTATTTCTGTATTGCAGAACAGAGAGGGCCCCTCCACATTAATGTTTCCCGTAGTCTGTAATTGTAAGTTGACGGTTTTTCTAGTTGAAAATGATGAAAAGGCAGCACTTCTCATTTGTGTGTTTGCAGCTGCAAGGTCAAATTTATTTTTAGAGTCTTTACCCATTTGTATCACCTGGAAATGGTTTTTCCTTTCATCAAAGCAAGGTCAGTCAATAAATGGATCTGTGTTTCCTAGGGTTATAGTTTAACTTGAAGCTCGTAAGTGTTGATGTCTTCCCAGTCACTTGGCACAGTTTACACTGGGACAGTGATTCTCCCTAAAGTCAGTTTCTCCAGGACAGTGTCATTTATAGTACTAGGTACATGCAAGAGGTTAAAGCAGTGGTCTCCTTGCTGGCTTGTTGCCATCTGGTGGCTCTTTGTTTGGCAGATGGGGTGGGGGAGGGGATCAAATTTAGGGTTAAGTAGTTATACTACAGTCTGAAAATAAATCCATTACCTGGAAATTCCTCCCCACACACACACACACACCTTTTTTTTCCCTTTATTAGAGAAGTTGTAGGTTTACAGAGCAATCATGCATAAAATACAGGATTCCCATACACTAGCACCAGTACCTTGCATTGCTGTGCAACATTTGTTACAATTGATAGCACATTTTAATAATTGTACTATTGATTAAAATCCATGGTTTAACGTAGGGGTCACTGTGTTGTATAGTTCCATTGTCATTGTTTGTGTGTGTTTTTTGTTTTTAATAAAGCTTTTTATTTCCAAAAAAAGCTTTAGTTGAATAATCTTTGGTATACAAAAGAGAAATTTGAGAAATCTGGGTTTTGCCGGATCAGAAATGACCCTGTTGCCAGAAACAGAACCCCATCAGGCCACAAGGCCGTGTGGCGTGCTCTTCCCCTTCTCGCTTTCCGCTGCTCTGTTCTCTCCTTCTGAAGGAAATCTTGACTCTCTCCTGCTGAGGTCCTAGGGGACTACACATGGAGAGCATGAAATGTTGCATTTTTATGGCCCAGCCGTTTTAAATGTTATTAAGACAGCACATGCCAGATTCTGATGAAGTTGTCTGTCATTTTCTAGTGCCGAGGAAAGCACCTGCTTTAGGGAAACAGACTCTTAGATCACAAGGCACAGGGTGTGCCTGTGGCATTTACATGTGTTTTACTTCTGACTACATCAAACAATTTTTGTTGTCTATTTGGGCAGAGGTAAGAAGGCTGTGCTCTCCAAGGTTCTGCTGCTGGAACATTTGTTTTTGTGAGATTAATATAACAACAAGGACCTTAAACTAAATGTCAAAATGTTATTTGGACATACACTTTAAAAAGTAGTTCCACTTGTCATAGTTTTCAGTAATAAAACACGAAACCTGAGTGTAAGTATATACATAGTGCTACCCATAGGGCTGTCTATGTATTTAGCAAGAGCTGCTGGCTGTTTGCCCTTGTATATGCAGTCTAGAACAAGAGAGGACAGTGGTGTCGGTGGCTTTTGTTTTTGTTTTAGGATAAAAAAAGGAGAAATGACAGTGACAGTTTCAAGGCTGGGAACCAAATGCTATGTTCCAGCACTTAACATCAAATTTTAACATTTAACATTAAAGAGGATGGAATTAGTGAATTTTGCTAATACCCAAATTAATGACATTTAAAAACATCACTTTCCTTATCCTTAAAAGTTTGTTCTGTTTGGACGGAGAATTAGACTTTGCTGTGATTTTACATTGGTCAAATGAATTAAATCTCAGGTTAATTAGCAATTTAAAATAATTTGTAATTCTTTTCTCAACAAAAATTCTCAGTGCTCTTTTTGTTGTCTTGTTTTAGGGCTGGAGGTTTTAAAGCAGGAAACAGCAGTCATTGAAAATGTCCCCATTTTGGGACTTTATCAGATTCCAGCTGAGGGTGGAGGCCGCATTGTGCTGTATGGGGACTCCAATTGCCTGGATGACAGTCACCGCCAGAAGGGTAAGGACGGGTGGGTGGCGCAGAGCATGTGGGCTTCCTCGAGTCGCTGGCAGGGCCTTGCTCCTGCTTGCCCCGGCAAGGAGCTGGCTAGACGCTGAAGAAGCAGGTCCTTGTCCCCAGGGACAGCGGGGGAAATCCCACTTGCTTTGGTTGCTCGGAATTTTTTGATAGGTTTCTAAGTTTGGACACATTTTAAAAAATGAAACGGCTTTTGCAGGCTGCAGTTCCTTCCTCCACCTTCATCCTTACGGGCGCCCCTCACCGGCGTGCTGGCGGAGAGACCCCTTTCCTGGGCTTCTGCCCCTCGGTGCCTTCCCTTGGCCCCGCTGGGACTGTCTCGGCACTGCTGCAGGGGGGCGCCCTCTGCTGCCCCACCCCGTTCTTCTTTCCAGGCTCTGGCTGTGCAGCTTCCACATTTTGCAGCATTGAGCCTGGTTACAAGCTGTTTGTTTTTCTCATTTGGTAAAGGAGGAAATGGAGTGGTGAAAGTATTACATGTTTTCACCCAGTAAGGTAGCAGCAAAACCAGGAACAAAACCTGGGCATCTTAACTCAGGAAATGAGAACTTGGGGGCGGGGGCAGAGTGAAAAGGCCTAAGTGAAAAGAAAACGAAGCTGCTAGGGTGACCACGTGTCGTGCACCACTCTACCTTCTCGCTCTGAGTATAAGCGGCTACACTTAAAGCATTTTATATAAGTCCTTAGGATGTAATTGGTTGTTTTAAAAATCAAAAGGGTTAGTGTGACTGTTGAGAGAAGATTCATGTTTTATTTACAGGAATTTTCCTCTAAGACTTGGGCTCTCCTGATAAGTCTTTGTTAAAATTTCAAATGCTTGAAGAGGTGGTCCTAGCCCTTACATTTTCCGATTGCAGTTTTTAGGGTCTCTCAGGGGCTTTAAGGACTTGATCAGAAGTGCTCGAGAGAGCAGACCCCATGGTGTTTTTGTTTTCCTCTAAACCCAGGTCTGTCCAGGTTAGTGTCCATGGTCCTGGAAATGGGCAGGCATGGAAAAGCCAGTGGACACACTGGCTTTAGGTGGAAGCTGCGGACAGCAGCTTCAGCTCCATTGCCTGGCTCTCGGAACAGGCGTTGCCTGTGGCCCAGGACCTAGAGTCCCATCTTGTCCCTGAAAAATAACTGCCCGTTCTCTGCGTTCATCATTTGTGCATTTGGAAGCCCCCTGACATGGACCCTCCCCTGCGGTGGCCACAGCCGGCCCCGGCCTGCCCAGGAGGGCTTTCTCCTCTGCCTCATAGTCCCTGTCTCGGGACCTCCCTTCACCCTGTGGGTGTTGCCTGGCCTTGGTCTCTGGGTGCCTCTCTCTCCTCCTTCATGAGGGGCCCGGAGCCAAGGGTGGCGCTTGGGCAGTTGGTCCAGGAAAAGTCGGTGCCAACGCCGCCCGGAGCACTGGGCCACCAGGACCGAGCCCCAGGGTCAGTCCCGATGGACTGTGAGGGGGGTGCTTGGGCGCTAACCTTTCAGGCTGCAGGTTCCTCACAGCAGGGGAGCCTGGACCATGTGTTTATTTTGGCCTGAATCTTTCACCTTCCATTCCCCTCCTCATTTTGGGTGCTGCCTTTCTTTTATCTTCCTACTGAGATTCCTTTTTTAAAAACCTTCGCCCCTCATCAGCCCGCTTGTTAAACCCACAGATTGCTTTTGGCTCTTGGATGCCCTCCTCCAATACACGTCGTACGGGGTGACCCCCCCCAGCCTCAGTCACTCTGGAAGTCGGCAGCGGCCTCCCAGCGGATCAGGCGTTGTCGTTCCGGAGCGGATGGAAGGTAAGTGGGCCCAGAGCACCTCCGGGTACTTGGATCAAGCTCACATGATGCTGCTTCAGGGTAGTGTGTACCTGCCAGAAAACGGAGCCAGTTAGCCTGCGCCCGGGTGTTTTTGTAAACGATTGCAGGCACAATAGCTAATGGCTGGGTCCCAGCTGACTGGGTCCCATTGACAGAGCCGGCACTCACTAAGAGCCTGTTGAGTGCCCGGTGCTCACCTCACACGGCTTCTCATTCTGCTCCTTGCCCTGCTTTCCTCAGGGAGGAGACTGGCCCCTGGAGGCTCTCAGCCAGGCCAGCGAGCATTTCTGAGCACTTTCCAGGCACTGTCCCTGGGCTGGGACTTTATGCGAATTCCCCCACTAAAACCTCTCACCATCCTCGTGAAAATAGATGTTATTCCTAGTGTACAGATGAAGAATCGGAGGGCCAGAGAAATTAAGCCATGGCTGGGGATCCCCTAGGCAGCTACGCCATGGAGCATGCTGGGCACGCAGCTCCAAGGCCGGGCCAGCGACATGGGGCAGAGCCCCTGAGTGCCTGTCTGGCACAGGGCTGGTGGCCACCTCCAGCTTCCTGACAGCAGGGGATGCGAGCTCATGGGCCCTGGTCTACTTTCCAGTAGCCGCGTAAGAAGTCTAAACAGATGAAATTCACTTTAGTGATAGATTTTAGCTCAAGGATCAAAAGTGATTGCTGGAGCTCGTGGCGCTAACCCGCTTCAGCTGCTCTGTGGCCTCTGGTGCCTGGGCCGGCGGGCAGTATTAAGGGTGCAGATCTAAGAATTGGAGGGAACTTGGAATTTCTAAAATGGCAGGTTGGTTGGCTGGTTTGGGGTGTTTTTTTTGTTTGTTTGCTTGCCTGTTTGGGCCATGGAATTTAATACTTCAGAAGAGGAAGACTTTTACGTGGAGGGGGTAGGTGTACGGGTTAGGTCCCCGGGTAGCCTTGCACTCGTAGCTGACGGTCAGTGAGGGCTGAGCAGCCAGTGCCCGCCCCCTGCCGGCATGGGCCAGGGACACCTGCTCTGATTTCCTCGCTTACCTTCAGCTGTGAAACACAAGTGGCCTGGGAGAAGCCCCTGCTGGAAAAGACACCTGGAAGCCAGGTTAGCTGCACGCAGCCTGGCCCCGACGGCAGGGGAGCACAGGGACGGGCCAAGACAGGCTTGTTCGTCCTTGAGTTTTAGTAACGACGGCGGTTTCCTTTGTCACGGCCTGTGCTGACTGCAGGGAACCACCTTCACCGGCACTCCAAGGTGCTCGAGGCCCACCTGGGGGACCCGAAGCCGCGGGCTCTGCCAGCCTGCCCACACTTGTCCTGGGCCAAGCCACAACCCTTGAACGAGACGGCTCCCAGGTCAGTGTTCTCCCAGGCGGTGCTGCTCTTCCTGCAGCATTTATGAGTCGTTGCTCTTTTTTTTTTTTTAAATAAGAGAGAATGGAATTTTACTGGCATCATTCTTGAATAATCAGGTCTTCTGACTTGTCATTTTGGGATGGTTGTTTAAATTAGTGAGCCTCAATACGACGTTTAGAAGTAAGTTTTTTGGTGGTAAAGCTTGAAAAGTGCTTTCGATTATTTGAAGTTCATTCAGTTCAGTTGCTTCTTGTTTAAAAAGCTGTGACCCAGCAGGGTGGTGCGCCTTGAGCTGAGGCGCTGCCCGTTCGTAGGGAGTCGAGCACTGCCATCGGGGCTGTGCCCTGTCTGAGGCGGTGGAGCTTATCAGCTACAGAGCAGCCTTTTCTTGCCATGTATCCCGGCAGCGGAGGATCCTCTGAGTGCATTCAGGGTTCTGCAGTCAGAGCCTGGATGAGGGTGGAGCTGCATGTTGGCCCTCTCCAGAAACAGCTTATGCAACGGCATCCCATAACCTCCCCCTTGCCTTCGCAGCTGTGTGTGGTGCCCATACAGCCCCGCCTGCTTACCTAGCAAGCCTTCCCTCCTGACATGTCCTTTCCGAAGCCAAAACTTGAGCCCCCTCCTGCGGTTGCCTCTTGGGGCCGAGCGAGTCAGCTTGGCCTGCTGGTTTCTGTCTCTCCAGTTCTCTCCCCTCTTTCTCTTGCTGGCACCCCTGGCCTGAGCAGGACAGTATCCTGTTCCTTCATGGATATGGGAGCTTTTCCTGATGAGAGGTCTTGGCATGGCAAAGCAGGGACCAGTGTCTGAAGGAGAGCTGTTACTACCAGCCTCCCTCCCCCCAGCGACTGCTGCCCGAGCACAGGCAGAGCAGCCTTCTCCCTGCTTGCCAGGCAGGCCCTCCTCAGACACGCCAGCAGGGGAGGTGCTCCCAGTCTCCCCAGGGCCGGCCGCTGCCTGGCCATCAGCCCTCCCCGTTCTCACCCACAGCAGTGTCTTGTGCCTTCTCCTCTCCCTCACAAGGCTGCCTTTCAGTTGTGCCCTTTACTCAGACCTCAGTGAGGTTTCAGCTGTCGCTGTGGCCTGGGGGGTGTGGCAGGGGTCAGAGGGGGGCCATGGTCGAGGCTGTAATGAAACCGCAAAGAGGGTGCGTGAAGGCAGGCATCAAAGCCTTCTGCCTCGCCGTCGTCATGGACAGAAAGCGCTAGATAGACCACTCATGAGGTGCCGGGTGTCTTCATGGGGAAAGTGGTTAATAGAAGGCAGCAGAAGGCCTGGCTCTGCACGTTGCCTTCCCATCAGCAGTCCTCTTCGTGAGACTTTTATTTCTGAGGACTTTGTCATTGTAGGTCACAGCCCATCTTGTAGAAAAATCTCTGATAAGTGTCCATTTTTACTTCCCACTTACTTATAAGTGCTCATTATCCTATCATTCAAACCAGACTTTCTATTCAGGCACGGTCAGCAGTTCCTATTCAGTGGACAGTCAGTGTCAGCTAAAGTTCCAGAAACCCAGCTGTTCTCCATGGTGGAGTTCAGGACGCTGAGACACAGATAACAATATCCTTGGGTATTGCCTGCACTTGTCATATAGTCCATCAGATGCCGACCTGGTCCCTCGAGAATGTTGATGCACAGCTCCCAGAATTTGATTTTTTACTATCATGCTCAGCAATTCCTTCCAGCTACACCTATCAGGCTTCACATTTATCTCTCGTTTTACATCTTGCTGGAAATTATTCTCAGTCCTCTGAGACCTGGATCGAGATACATTCTGTATCTCAAAATGAGATTTGAGACTTCATGTTCAGCAGCTCTAGACCGCCCTTGCAACACCCGGGACATCCCCTTGCTCGTGCCTAGCACGGCTTTCCACGGTCGTGTCTGTGCCCCAAGGCCGGGAGCGGTGTGTGTCCTTGTAGGACAGGTGGCTGCAGCAGCAGCCAGGCCAGTGGGAGCCCACGCCCAAGGTGACACTGCTTTCCTTCCCCCAGCATCCTGTGAGGCCTGGTAACGATAGTTCAAGTGTTCTAGTACAGCAGTACCTGGAAAACACCTTCATCAAACAGTTAAATTCCAGAGTAAGATATCATCGATTGGAATTAAAATATAGCCCCATAGGTATTCAGCTAGAAAATCGTAAAGCTTAAATGCCATTGATTCTGTAACATAATATTGTCACTTTAATTTTCAGACTGATTAAGCGTGAAATATAAAGTTTAATTGTATAAAATGGAACAGATGAAAAGACTCCTTGGCATTTTCTCAGCAGTAGCCCAGCTGGAAGGATCCGGTAGTGCAGCGTTTCTTTCCTTCCCGCGTGGAAAGCCAGGCTCCAGCCTTCACGGCAGACCTCTGCCTAAGGGCGGCCTGGCTTGCTTTCCCCCTGCCAGCGCTCAAGAGACAGGCCAGCCGTTTCCAAAGGAAGCAGCAGCAGAAAAGTAGGGAGGTCCTGCTTTGCACACACTGTTTCACTCCTTTCCCTTCCTTGAGCCAGAACAGGGTTCATATTTCCCATTTGTCTTCTTTGCTCTAATCTTGGAGTCCTCCCCAGCCTTCTGCTGCTATTTGCAGCCACCAGCCCTCTGTGTTCCTCAGTTATGAGGTGTGTTGGTGTGACGGCAGTGGCAGCGCTGCTACCCTCGTTAGTACAGTGCACTTCACAGAGCACAGGCTTGCGTTTGCTCGTCATTCTTCCCTGCCCAGCCGCCCTCTGCTGTGTGGTTACGCGTGTTTCTTACTCTGCTTCCCAAGGTAGTCTCCTTGAGGTCAAGGGCGGTGTCTGGCTCCCTCTTGTAGTTGAGCTGTCTTGCTTGCTGCAGGGGTTTGAGTTCGTCAGAAAGCAGCTCTGATGCAGTGGTTGTCGTGGCCAGAGGCCCTCGGGTGCCTCCTGTACCCAGTTCCCTGTCCAACAGGCCTTCAGTGGCTCTTGCCTTGTGCTCCGACTGTTTCCTCTTACGTTGCTTGGTGACATTCCCAGGTTGGTAGTATTAGAGACCCGGTAGGATTTGAGTCTGGTTTTTCGGTGTCATCTTGGTGCTGGGGACCTGCAGATTGTCCCTGTGATTGTCATGCACTTGTACTTCTGGAGCGATGGACAGGGATGTCCTTTTACACTTGTCTTTAAATCTCTTCCCATTCCTTAGGTGTTGCTAAACTTCCTACGCTAGGATAATTGCTAACTTTAATTCTGTTTTACTCCATTTTCCTGAAGTAATCTTTGGAAACACCAGAAGTTACTCTCCATTGACCTGGACAAAGTGGCATTACCCAGCTTGAGATCAAATCGCCCCCAAGTAAGGCCCTTGTCTCCTGGGGAGAGTGGTGCCTGGGACATCCCTGGAGGTGAGTGCCCGAGGGCTTTCCTGTTGCTCTCATCCTGTCGTTTTGTTCAAAGCAGTCTCGCTGTTCCCCCGCCCTTCTGGACAGATGAAGGTGTTGGCCTGCTTAGAAGATTGTACACAGGCTTTGGCCAGGCGTTACACTTCAGCTGTTCCCAGCAGAGAAACTGGCCCACTCCTTGTTCAAGTGCTGTAACACGTGTTGGCACCACAGGGCCTACTGGTCACCTGCTGCTTTTGGTCCAGGCTGGTGGTGGTAACCAGCTTGACCCCCGACTCCTCAACCCGGGGTTCTCCACCCATTCTCTGCCCTGGCATCACTGGGTATAGCACATCCCATCTGTGGTGGGGGTTTGCTGAGCTGGGCTTCTCAGCCAAATGTGGTGTGTGCCCCTCCGGTGAGAGGACTGTCCCCTCACCCTGAGTGGCAGACACATGTCTGTCCCCACAGGGACTTGGGGTCTGAGGAGAGTGGGGCCAGGCCTGTGGCTTGCCTGGACTGGAGGATCAGTGCCAGCGCACCCCAGAGGAGTGCTGGCAGCCCTTTTGCTCTGGACGTCCCCCCCCCCCCTTCCCAGAGTCAACGAGACCTGAGGGGCATTTCCATGGGTGCCAGGAATTAGCCAGAAGCGCTGGGCATCAGGATGAGGTGCCCTGGCACTTGCGGTGCAATGCTGGTAACTTTGGTGATGCCAAGGTCCAGAGGGCCTTGCCTGGAGGCCACAGGCTGCACCGAAGGTGGTAGATTCTGGAACCCTCAGCATTTGCTCAGTCATGTGCTTAGACTGTATTTACAACCAGGGGTCCTCGTGTTGGACCACCTGCTCCATTTGAGGAGGGCATTCCCAGAACACACGGGCACAGCCAGAGGCCACTCGGCTGGGATGACACCAGCAGGCCCTTTTCCTTCCCAGGACCGAGACCTGTCCACTTTCCCTGCTTAGAGAAAGAGAAAGCAACTCTGGGCACCCCTGTTGTGGATTGCATGTGACAAAGGCTGTCCTGTCACCTGTCTAAGGTCAGGAGAGGCGGGGGCGGAGCCAGGCCCTCCTGCGCCCTCCACCCCATGAGGAGGCTTCAGCCTCGCTCACTGAGAATGTAGCTGCAGACCCTCTCACCCATTCTCTCTGAGGGCTGTGGGTCAGGACTTAGCCAAGATTTCAACCACCTTTTTGCCTGCAAGTTCAGTTATGTTAGTCTGCATTCAGCTCCTGATGAAGCACTCAGTGAGAGCCCAAAGCTCTAGGCCGTTGCCGACCGCTGTCTCCCTTCCTCCTGCAGGGATAATGCCCGGCCGTTACAACCAGGAGGTGGGCCAGACCATCCCCGTCTTCGCCTTCCTGGGGGCCATGGTGGTCCTGGCTTTCTTTGTGGTCCAAATCAACAAGGCCAAGAGCAGGCCGAAGCGGAGGAAACCCAGGGTGAAGCGCCCACAGCTCATGCAGCAGGCCCACCCGCCAAAGGCGCCCTCTGTGTGACTGACGCCTCTGCTGCGAGGGTGGGAGCGCCTCATGGACTGCCTTTGGTGGGCTGGTGAGCTGGTGGCATCTCCACAGGAGGCCACCTGTTCGAGAAGGGTGAGAGCTGTTCTAGACAGGCCTCCCCTCCTGTGATGTGGCAGAGGCTCGTGGGACCTCTGGAAGCATCTTGTAGCCAAGGGCCCCAGCAGGAGGGACTTGGCGGGTCGACCCGAGTGCGGACGTCATGCCGAGGAGCTGAGCGCACCAAAGACCCGGAGAACCGCCTGGGGTCTTCTGACCCGGGAGGAAAGAGACACTTTTTAAACAAACGAAACAACCCTGACCAAGCTAGAAGAGGCTAACGGCTATTTTCTATATTTATTGTTGGGAAAGAGTCACTTTAAAGACTTGTGCTGTTTGGAAGCAAAGCTTTTTTTTTTTTTTTCCAACGGAATGCAGTTTTTTACTCTTACATCATGAGGAATAACACAGGTTCCATTCTTTCCTTTTTGTTGAAAAGAACAGACTGAGGTTTGAAGGAAACGAGCACAAATCTGTGAAACATAGACCTTCACTTTATTTTTATAAGTCCGATCTGCCATTATGTTTTGTAATTTGGGGTTTGATTTCACCGTTGTCGGTGAAGAAAATTTTCAATAAATACGCATTACCTACCTGAAGCTGAGGCATGTATGGCCAGCTCTGTTTCCGCCTCCATTTCCCTGTAGTGTCAGCCTAGATGGGGTTCTGAATCCGCCTTTTGTCATTTTCAGTTAAACTATAACTCACATACTGTCATTCAGCGTCGTAAGGTATACTGTTCGGTGGTTTCCAGTGTCTTCACATGTGTGGGCAGCCATCGCCACAGCCTAATTCCAGAACCTTTTTATCACCCCAAGAGAAACCCTGAACCATCGTTAGCTGCTCTGCATTTCTCCCTCGTCCCAGTCCTGCAGTCACTGATCTGCTTTTGGTTTTTTGGATTTGCCTGTTCTGGACATTTCTGAAATTGTACAGTATGTGGCTCTTTGTGACTGGCTTTTTCCACCAACAGTATTTCCAAGGTTCATCCATGCTAGAGCGTGTAACAGTACTTCCTTCCCTCTTCCTGCCAAGTGAAATTCCAGTGCGCCCAATAAGCCCCATTGTATGTATCCCCTCCCTGGCTGCCGGTCGTTTGGGTTGTTTCTCCCTGTTGGCTGTTAGGAGTAAGTTGCTGTGAACATTAGAGTGCAAGTTTTTGTATAAGCTTAAGTTTTCCATTCTCTCGGATATATACCTAGGAATGAAAGCACATGAAAACCTATGTTTTATCATTTGAGAATGGCCAGACTCTTGCGCAGTGGCTGTATCGTTTCACATTCCTGCTGGCCCTGTGTGAGGGTTCCAGTTTCTCCATGCCTCGCCAGCGCTTGTTTTTCTCTTCGAGTGTAGCCATCCTAGTGGCTGTGAAGTGGGTTTCATTTGCATTTCCTGGTGGCTGGGGTCGATCTTGTCATTTGCTCATTAGCCATTTCTGTATTTTCTGTGGAGAAATGTCTGTTCAAATCCTTGGCCCATTTCTTGGATTGTCTCTATTATTCTTGTAAGACTTTTAAAAATATATTCTGGGTAGAAGTCCTTCATCCGGTGTGCGTTTGGCAAATATTTCTTCAATTCTGTAAGTTGTCATTTCACTTTCTTGATGTCTTTTGAAGAACGAAAGTTTTTAAGTTTGGTGAGATCCAATTTATCTGTTTTTGTTTGTGTTGTGGGTGGCTTCATTCAAGACAACCCGTTAATGTTCAGTCCTTCTTGACCAAACGTGCGCCTTCACAGGTGAGGGTGGAGTGACTGGGAAGTTGGGGGGCGAGCCTGTGTGGGATCCTGGGGTGCAGAGGGGGTCGTGGGCAACGGGAAGAGCGAGGAGCAGCTGAGGCCCTGGTGGCTTTTCCTCCTTGGCGGCTCTGATGTCTGCTCAGGGGCCCCTGTGGTGTCGAGGACTTGGAGGTGCTGCTAAGGGCCCAGGAAGCCCCCCTGGCTTGGGGCTTTCACAGGCGGCGCCGAGAGGCCGTTCCCTGTGCTCACTTGCAGCAGTCCGGCCACAGGTGTGCGTGTGGTCTCTGTGTACCCAAACGAGCTGGCGCGCAGGCGTGGCACCTTCTGTCCTCTCCCTGCCAGTTCTCTAGAGGTGAGGGCAGCCGCCATCTGCTCCTTGGGGCCGGGCAGGCTGGGACCCCAGGGCCCACCGTCAGCCCCCATGGCCCAGGCAGGCCCCAGAAGGAAGGAAATGGTTTGGGTGTACACAGGTCACTGGTCGCCCAGGCCCTTCTCAGGGAGCTACGCTTTTGATTTTTCCAGAGAAGCCTGAAATCGGGGTGATGGAAATTCTCCCCGTTTTCAGTGTTGGGAAATAATCGGGTAAAACACATTTGACACTGCTAACTTCATCCCAGCACCGTAGGTGGTGTGCTTTGGGATGGGGGCCTGGAGAGCGCGCCTCCAGTTGGGGAGTCTCTCTCGATCCCGCCTGCTCGGCGGAGCCGGCGCCGGGCTGTGTGTGGGGTGCACATCTGCACGCTGTTTGCCTCCACGACCAGTTCTCCTGGCCCCATCTCCTTCCCCACGTCTCCGTTTGCCTTCTCCAGAGGCTGGAAGAGGGTTCCCTGGCAGCGTCTCTCAGCCAGAGGTGCCAAGTGGGTTTCCCGTTGGGACGGACGGGCCCCGCTGGCCAGGGATTGCGCGGCCTGTCTCGCAGTGGCCCGTGAACCTGGGGCTTGGTGTTGGTGAGGTCCGGAGGGGGACAGAGAATGGACAGGCATGACACCCAGGCCACAGAGTGAAGCTGAGACAAGGACAGAAGAGAGAATTTTAGGAACCGCAGGTTTTAGGGCACGTGGGAGGGGGTGCCCTTTAACTGACATCACCAGCAGCACATGTGAAGAGCTGGAGTCTGTGAACAAAGCGTGAAGGGGGTCTCTGCTCAGCAGCCTCGGTGCTGTGTGCTGCCAAGGCCGCGTCCACAGAGGCGCACTGTCGAGGCCGAGCTGTGTCCATCTGGTAGCCCACGTGCCAGGTGCTCAGTGTCGTCAGCACCCGCATTAGCTCCATCCCCATGCCAGCACTGCAGGGTGGGGCCGTGGGCCCTGTCCCGTGGACTCACGAGCATCACAGTCAGAATTTGCCTGAGGTCCCGTGTCTGGGCATCTGGGATAATGGGGCCTGGACACAGCCACAGGAGGAACGACGTGGATGCAGGAGCGGGTGAGCTTTGGCCTGGAGGAAAGCGGCTTAGCGGGGTGAGCCGACACGGGGAGGGGTTCGGTCTCGGAAGAGCCGGATCCATGGGGCCCAGCATCTGGTGCCTGTCTGAGGTGGGAGGTCTTGAAGGGATGTGCCCTGTGCTAAAGTGGGACACCCAGTCTCTGCCTGGGAGGAATGTTCTAGAGAGGCTGGATGCTGAACTGTGGCCCTGGCCAGCACTCTCGACTCATTACCTGAGGTCCACCTTTGGCCACTTCTACTGGTGGACCTCAAGACAGGTGCCTTCACGTCTCTGAGCTCAGTGAGGTGCTGCAAGCAGTGGTACAGCCTGCCACTCCACCCGGAGCCACAGCTCCCTAAACGGCACCTGCTGTTGCTGAGAGGCGGTGCCCTGAGGGCTGGGCCCAAGCCCCCTGCTCTGGCCAGGCCAGGCCCGCTCCCTGCCGCGCAGGAATCCTTTTCTGCGTTGACGTGGACTCTCACCGTCAGGCCCAACCAACAGTGACATCGTTTGAAAAAACAAAAAGCCAGCAACACACCTAGACCATGAGAACTCCTGGGCCTGCGGGGGGCCCTGGGTTCCCCACGAGGGCCAGTGGCCGAGGCCGGGCCCCAGGTTTCGTTCTCAGCCACGCTTTCTCCTCTGGGAGTCGGGCAGGGGCCCTGACTGCAGGGACCATGTCAGGTGTGGTGTGAGGTGAGGCGGCGGCAACGACCACAGCTGGGCACCCCACCCCGTGGCAGGTCGAAGGGCACACACCAGCTTAGACGCTTTCTCAGTCCTGGTCTGCGTTCCTGGGCCCGGGAACCTGTTGCAAATAGGATCTTGATTTCAGTTAGGGTGTGGCCGGCCCAACGAGGCGGTCTTCATCCAAACGCCTTGGAGAGAGAAGAAGCTGGAAGCTGGAGTTGGAGAATCCGTGGGGAGAGACACCCCGAGGGGGAGAGTGCCCCGTGGTGGGAGGCAGTGCCACAGGCCAAGGGCCCCGGAGATGACCCCCAGCCCAGGGGAGGGAGCCTGGTCCTGCCAACCTCTTGATTTTAGATTTCTGGCCTCAAAACCATGAGCCAATCCCTGCTGCTTGTTGAAGCCGAGCTCGTCTGTGGTGACGGGTACCCGTGCAGGGAGCTAAGCCACACCATCTTGCCCCCAGCGTGAGGACCCAAGTGTGAGGCCTCTGCAGGTGCAGCCGCCCACCCCGTGCTCGGACAGCGGCTCTCCCGGGCACGGCGCCTCTGTGCAAACCCAGGCACTGCCCGTGGGGGACCTGCCACGGGCACAGCCGAGCGGCAGCGGTGGGCCTTGCTGCCTGCCCGGGGCGGCTGAAGTCTTGCTCACAGGATGCCACCTGTAGGCTCCATCCTACGCTGCCCTCACTGCCACTTCTCAGATGGGGAAACTGAGGCACCACCGGCTTTCAAAGCAGGCCTGGCCTGGCTGAGCGCTCAACTGCTCAACGCCCCGGGCTTCCCTGCTTGCAGACGTTCAGGTAACAATGCACATTTTGTTCGAGAGATACTGGGCACAAGATGAAGAGAGTTAAGGCTAGTTAAAAGAGTGCCTTCTCTTTCCCATGCAGATTAAATAGACGTTTCCATAAAAACACTAAAATTCTTGTGTGTTTTTAAACAAATGGTGCCCCCGCTTAGAATGTTAACACCCAGGATATTGACTTTATGGTAGTGACATCAAGGCATTGTAGAAAGTGTCCTAAAAATACAGATTCCTGGGCCTCAGCTTAGTCTTAAAGCATATGTTCTTTGGAGAGGGCCTGAAAATGTTTTAAAAGCTCCCAGGATAAACACAGAATTACCATATGACCCGGCAGTTCCACCCCTAGTTCTAGACCCCAAAGAACCGGAAGCAGGGACTTGGCCACATACTTGGACACGATATTAGAGCAGTGTTATTCCTGCCAACGGGTAGAAGCAGCCCGAGCATCCCTCAGTAGATGGAGAAACCAAATGTGGCCCATGCTGAGAACGGACTCGTATTTGGACACAAAAGGAATGAAATCCTGATCCCTGCTGCGGCACAGGCAGACCCCGAAAGCATGAGGCTGAGTGTGACCAGCCAGACCCAAAAGGCATCGCCTGTTGGATCCCGTTCAGATGCAACGTCCAGAACAGGCAAATCCAGGGACCGAAAGGGGCTGGGGGAGGGATTGGGCAGGGACTCCTAATGGACCCAGGGTTGCTGGGGTGATGAGAACATTCTGGAACGAGGTGGAGCTGATGGTGGCAGCACACTGTGAATAGACTGCCATTGAATTGTGCTCATTAGAACAGTTAAAATTTACCACAATTTAAAACAAGCCACCAGGAGACTCTTGTAGCCAGACAAGGCGGGGACCCCCTTGGAGACCGGGAGAAGCACCCTGGCCCTGCAGGAGAGCCCCAGCCTCTGGAGGGGCAGGGGCATCAGCCAGCTCTCCTCCACCCCCGTGCTCCCTGCCCTGGGGCTTAGCCTCAAGTCTGGCTGCTGCAAGCTCTCTGAAGTGTCCTCCTTTGGAAGCATTTTGTGGAAAGAAGGAAAGTCAACTTGAACTCGGAGAGCATTTTAAGAATGTGTCCTTTGCCTGCCAAGGTTCAGACTCCCTTCTCCTCCACCTGGAGAGGGGGCCCAAACACTCCACACTCGAGCAGCTCCTCTGCGCCCCCGGAAGCTCCCAGCCTCAGCTCTGCGCAGAGAGGACCCTGCTGTCGCGCCCAGGGGCAGCCCAAGCTGCCCAAGGAGCAGCGCCTGGCTGCTGGCTGCAGCAGTGCTCACCCCGGGACAAATGGCCGCTGTTTTCTTCTCTCACGCTTCTGGAGGTGGGTCATAGCTCTCAGTCCCACTGGGCTAGAGCCATGGTCCGCAGGGCTGACTCCAGCGGGAGGCCCGGGGAGGACCTCCCCGCCTGCCCTCCCTGCACCGAGGGCCCCTCCTGCTCCTCCACAGCCCTGAGCTCTGCGGGGCTCCCTCCGACCCCCGACCCCCCGGCCCCCCCTCATGAGGCCCCTGTGGTGACCCTGGGCCACCAGGATCATCCCAGATAATCTCCCAAGCGAGAACCTTCACTGCACCCCACCTGCCAAATCCTTTCGCTGTGTCGTTGCGTGGTCTCAGGCTCTGGAGATTAGGGCGAGGACGTTCCAGGTGTCGGGCGGCCTGTCCTGGGGCGGCCCGTTCTCTGCAGGATTGCTGCGCTGCGGTGGAGCTGCCCTTGGAGTCCGCCACGTGCTTGTCCTCCGCCAGCGTCCGGTCCAATGTGTTGTGTTTTTTTTCATATAATAAAGTTTACTTGTAATGAAGTTATAGATTACATAAGAGTTACCCTGGAAGTTTCGGGGCTTCCCGTATGCCCCACCACCTCCCCGGCTCCACCCGCGTTTCCCTTATTAATAGCACCCTACATTATCGCAGTACATTTATCACAATTGGTGAACAAATGTGTCATTGCTATTTACCACGGTCTATAGTTTACAATATAGTTTGTACTTGCCATCATGCTGTTTTATCGGTTTTGACAAAAAATATAATGACCTATATCTGTCATTGAAATACCATGCAGACCAATTCCAATGACCAAAATATGTCCTATGTTCCAACTATCCCCCCTCCCCCTCCCCTGAGAACCTCCGGTAACCATTATCTTTGTATCAATGCTCAAAGTTCTTCCATTACTGTGATAATCCTGTCTACTTCGGTCCATGGTTGCATTCGGGCTGTGTCGCGCTGCCCTCTGTGGGCCTGCCCGGTGCGGAAGGCTGGGGGAGGGCCGGGGCCGGGGAGGTGGGGGTGAGCCTTAAAGCACGGCGATGCCCCCCACCCGGACCAAGGTCATCGGAAGCTCAGGCCGGGCCCCTCTCCTAGAAGCTCTGGGCCCAGCCGAGGAGCACAAAGCCCTGCAGTGCAGGAGGACACGTACGGCCCGCCTCTGTGCCGCGAGCGCGTCCTCACTCACCCGGACAGTCTACAGACGACCCCAGCGAGACCCACGGTGACAGCTCCAGGGCGTGAGGCCGGGGTGCGGGTCCAGGGCCCGAGGCCTGGCCCTTGCCTGTCCATCCAGAATGTTCTGGCGGACGTGAGGTCAGGAGAGCGGGAGTCCTAGCCGGGGCCTGCCCCCTGCTGCCTGCCTGGGAGGGCCGCGCCAGCCCCGAAGAGGGGAGAAGCGAAGCCTGCCGCCCGCGGGACCCCGCAGGCCGCGCCCCACACGCGTGGGTCCCCTTCCCGCCATGTTTGTAGACCAGGAGGCCGCGAGGTGACGCCTGGTCCGAGGCCTCGGGTCGGGCTCTGAACCAGGACTCGGGCCTGGGCCGGTGGCCTCCCTGGAAGGAGGCAAGTGGGGGACGGGAGAAGAAGAGGTGGCGGCTGAAAAGGGGAGACGCTCGGAAAGGGGGAGGGGAGGGGCTGTGCGGTCAGCAGCCCCCGCGCGCACGCGACCCGCCACGCCGGCCGTGCTGGGGTCCTAACGTCGTCCCCCTGGACCGGGAGGACACCCTGCCTGGTGGGCCCCAGTGTGAGACGCCAGGCCAGCCGTGTCCAACCTCAGGGCCTGTGGCCTTCCCCCGGGGCCACGCGGCCTCCAGGAGAAGGGGGACACTCTGGGCTGCCGCTGGCCCAGGACGCTCCCTGGCCCGGTGGCCTTGTGCTGGAGGCCGCCCTGGTCCCTGGGATGCACCGTCCACCTCCCAGCTCGAGCGGCACCAGGCAGGGTTTCCTCCAAGGCTCCTCCTGGAGGCCCAGATTTGATGGTCCATCGCCTTAGTCCTGTTCTCTTGGCCTTGTGGCAAAAGCCCTGGGACTCCCCAAGCCCGGGCTCTTGATTTGAGAGAGAGAGAGCGCAGCCGCGGGGCTTGCCAGTGCAGAGGGACCTGGGGGAAGGCGGCAGGGAGAGACGCGGGTGGAGGAGTGGCCCCTGCTTGGGTCTTCCTGCTCTAGCCAAATTCCAACCCCACATGGCCCTGGGCTGTTGATACCACCATTTACCTCCAAAATCA
Source organism: Dasypus novemcinctus (assembly GCF_030445035.2). NCBI lineage: Eukaryota > Metazoa > Chordata > Mammalia > Cingulata > Dasypodidae > Dasypus > Dasypus novemcinctus. The sequence goes on from NC_080690.1 coordinate 5,187,549, forward strand.
AGGTTTTCCTGCAATGACAACCTTGAGACAGGGCCATGACAGGATGAAAGAATAAGGGCCACAGAGAAAAAAAATGGAAATAAGTGTTCTAGAGAAGTCTAAGCCACACTGCCTGTAACCAAATCCAGAATAGAGTTCTGAGCTTCCCCGCAGCCAAGGCAATAAGGACTATGTGCTAACTCCTGTAGCAGTTAGATCAAACTGGCCCTTTCATTTTTCCTATGAACCTCCCCAGCCCCTTAGAAGTGCCAGTCAAGTACTTGGAATCATGGCCGGCCGGCCAGGGAGAGAGCGCTGTGGTGTGGTCGGCCCGTCAGCTCTGCGTCCTGGGCCCCCTCCCCACTCTTCCCCTGCTCTGACTCCAGAGAGGTCCCCAAGGGCCCCTCTGCGCCACCCTCGGTCTCCACACCAGAGCTGGCGCCAGGCCCAGCTGGGCCTGAGCAGGCGGTGTCCCAGATGAGGGCACGGCGGGGGGGCGCCTTCCCCCTAAGAGGGCAGGTCACGCGGCCCTCTGATGCCGGCGGGCGGTGGGTATCAAAGCCCTGGGAGCTAAGCCGCTCTCCCGGCCTGGAATTTCACAGCCCGGTGGCCGATCGCGAAGTCACGCGCATTAATGGGCAGCTAACGGGGGACCCATCGGCCCCCAGAAGCCGAGATGAAGGCGCCGCCAAGCCCCCTGCAAGGTCTCTTCATCTTCCCTCACTGCCATCAGGAGGCCGGGTTTGGGGGAGGAGCTGGCCTGCCCGGGCACAGTGGGCCTCAGGGCTTTCTGTGCCCTCCACCGCCTCGCCCACTGCCCCTCCAGCTCGCCCGGCGCCCTCTCCAAGGCGTGACGCCGCCTTCCCTCGCAAAGCTCCCTCCTGGAGGGCACGGCCTTGCCAGCCCTGGCTGGGTCTCTAGCCCCAGAAGCACGACACCCTTCGCCCATGGAGGGCCCTGCTCCCCGGAGGCTTCTCGCCCACCCTTCACCTCTAGCCTCTCAGCCTGCAGGTCGGCCCCCCAGGGCCCTTCTCTGGGAAGTCCCTCCTCTTGGTGGCTCACCCTTTCTCCCACTGGACTGAGATCCTTGTCTGATCTGGTCTTGACCTTTCCCCCGGGACTGTCCCCTCCTCAGGAGCACTGGTATTCTCTTGCCTCTCTGAATTCCCAGGCCCTGGCATGTAGTAGGTGCTTAATCCATCAGTGTTTGTTGAATGACTGATCAGATTCAGATCCGTGGAGGAAACCAAGCAGCTTTCCTTTTCTGGAGTCTGTTCCTCCATCTCTTTATTCCACCATCTGTCCATTGATTCCTTCCCACAGTCATTTGCCACTGAGAACTAGCTCTCTAGGGCGCCGTCAGAGCCAGGGGTGGCACGACACCATGGATTTTGAGGTGAGGCAGGCTCAGCATGCGTCCCAAGACTGGCACACGCCAGCTCTGACGTTCGGAGCCACTGGCTTCATGTGCCTGAGCCCAGTTCCCGCCCGTGTGGTGGGGGCAGCAGAGACCCTGGTGGAGAACTGGAGTGAGCATTAAGTGGGAAGTAGGTTCCCTCCCGCCGAGCCCAGTTCCCAAGCCCTCGTGACTTGGCGGCGCCTCGGGTGCCACCCAGACGTGCCCCCCACCCAGCTCCGGCCTAGCCCTGGCTTCCCTCTCGCCGGCGGCCCTGAGAGGCGCTGCCAGCTGCGGGTAGAACCCTCCTGCCGGGAGGTGACAGAAGCAGGGCTCGGGGTCCTTGGAGACCTGGAGAAGAGCCCCCAGGGCCTGAAATGGGGCTGACAGCGAGGCGGGGGGAGGGCCAAGGCCCAGGCGGCCCTCCTCCGGGCGGGGCCAGGCAGCAGGAGCCACTTGCAGACCCCAGCCCACACCTCTGGCATAGGGGCCGCTGAGTGGGGCCCGGGGGTCTGCTCTACCCGCTCCGGCCGGCTCTGCTGCAGGCTCAGCGTCGGGAAGCGGGAGCTGGAGGGAGGCACAAACAGGCCCGTTTGAACCCCAGATTTGGCCTCGTTCCCCGGCCTGTGTGCCCAGAACAGAACCCGTCTGCGCTTCCGTCTTAGCTGTCCCCGCATCGGGTGGCGACTTAGATTTGGTCTCCAAGAGATGTCAGCTCAGAGACAGAGCTCCGCTCCTCTGAGGTCCCGGGGCCAGCAGCTGAGGCCAGGGCGCGGGTGCCAGCTGCAGACCCAGCGCCCCAGCCTGGAGGGCCCCAGGGTGCCTCTTGACAAGGCCTGGAACCGCAGGAGGAGCTGGTGGAGGGGAAGGGAGAGAAAGTGGAAGGAAGCGATCGGGGGAGGCACCTTCCCAGGAGGGTACAGACCCCCCGCCCCTGGGAGGCGGCGTCTAAGCCCCCTTTTGTAGACGACACTGAGGCCCGGCGCTCACCCTGAAGCAGGGGACGGACCAGCCTGGGGGGTCTGTGCTCTTTCCATGCCCCTTCCTCAGGCTGGGGCCTCAGAAGGGAGGCCTGGAGAGGCTGCCCCAGGTCACGGCATGGGCCTGAGGAGGGGACCCCTGCCCCCCCAGCTGAGCTCTCCTGAGCCAGCCACCGGGCAGTGGGAGAAAGCCCCACCCCCAGGGAGGGGTCTGCACCTGGGGTGGGGGCTGGGGGTCTTAAGACTTCAGACCAGCCCGGCTCAGAAGCCGAGGGGCAGATGACCCTGGCCACTCGCCCCTGTCCTCCCAGGACCGGGGGCGTGACCCCTGCCCATACTGTCTTGGGCTTCCTTAATTAGCTACCCAGCGCGGGCGAGCCAGAGCCTTCCTTCCACCCCCGGGAAATGCAGCTAAACCTGGAGCCAGCCTGACGCCCCTTCCCCAGCCGAGGGCTGACGGTCACCTTGTCACCTTGAAGCTTGCCTCCGCGGTAAGGGCTAAGGGTTGGCGCACTGCCAGCCACAGAAGCCCGCCGGAAGTGGGGGGGATGGAGGGAGAGTGGCCTGAGATGGGGGAGGAGGCGGGGGTGTGGAAGAGAGGCCTGGGGAGGGGGTCAGGGTCTTGGCGGGGTTGAGTGGCTGGAAAGGGTGAGGATAAAGAGGGGGAGGGAGGGGGCGGCGCTGGTTTGTGGGGAAGGGCCGAGGACCACACGCTGGGGGCACGTGGAAGTGCCACGGTGTGGATGGGGGAGCAGAGGCGAAGGAAGAGGCGGACCAGACCCGCTGGTGGGACACGTCGTGTCTCAAGAACGCTCCCTTGAGCTGGGGAGGCCCGCCCCGCGCCCTCCGTTTGCGCCCGCAGCCATGGAAGGCCCGAGAAGCGGGGCCCGGCCCGAGGACCCGCCTCCGGCCGCGGCGCCCCCCGGCCTGTCGGCCCTGGGTGCCGGCGTCATCCTGCTCAAGTCGGCCCTGGGCGCCGGCCTGCTCAGCTTCCCCTGGGCCTTCGCCAGGGCGGGCGGCGTGGGCCCTGCGCTGCTGGTGGAGCTGGTGAGTGCCGGGGCGACGGGGGGCGGCGGGGGCTGCGCTGCCGGTGGAGCTGGTGAGTGCCAGGGCGATGGGGGCCACGCGTGGGGCCCTGGGCGCTGGTGCAGACTGGCACAGCTGCCTTACGAACAGCCCCTTTGGGATTTTGTTTTCTTTCCCGCTCGGCGAACGGGGGGAAAGTTAATCCCACAGTGGTCCCGGCACAGAGCATCCCCCACGGCCCCTGCTGGGTCCAACCCGCAGCCCCGCGGCGCGAGGTAGAGATGGCGCCAAGCCCCGTCCGGCTGGCAGGCCACCATCCCGCCTGCGAGTGACCGTTGTTGGCTGCTGGCCTCAGCGGGGTAACTGAGTCCTAAATCCGGGCCTGCAGCTCAGGCCTCCTACTGATTGTGACACGCCACGCGCGCGTCGCACACACGCGGGCCAAGGCGCAGGAGCCCGCCCCTCCCCGGGCGCTGTAGGTCTGCATTCCCCTCCCAGAAAGCCGCTGCGGGGCCCGAAGAGCCTCCCGCTGAGCACAGGGCCTTCTTCTGGAAGATTCTTCCCCCCTCGATGCCCAGCCCTCCCCCCTCGCTGCCCCGGCCTCCCGTGCCGCCGACTCGGTCTCCTCTGCTGCCTCCCAGAGGGCACTGGTCCTTGGGTTCCGAGTCGTCCCGGCTGCTCTCATCTCCGCAAAGACCTTTCCGGGCAGGTCGCCTTACAGGCTCCGGGGGCCAGCCGGTACCCCAGGAGGGGCATGGCGCTGTCGGCGCCTGGGGCAGGAGCAGCAGGACGAAGGAGCCGGGGGCGGGGGGGGGGGGCGCAGGGGCGGAGTGGGCCGGGGCGGGCCCCAGCAGAGGAAGCAGCATGGACAGGGGTCCCGTGGCGGGGCCAGGATGGCGTTTTCCCACGCGCGAGGCACCTCGGTGCCCTGTCCAGTAGGTACGCTGTGGCTTCTGGAGGAACGCGGCAAGAGCCACGGGCAGCGGCCTGGGCTGGTGGCGTCTGAGATTTCTGCGGAGAGTTGGGCGCAGTCAGGACAGGAGGGGCTCAAAACCCCCGCCCGGGCGCCCGGGGCTGGTGCTCGCCCTTGGTGGGGGCGTCCAAATTGTGCAAAGCCTTCTGGCAGCTTCTTACAAAGCGCCCCGATGCCTCCTCTGTGACCCGGTCACTCTAGCCCCGGGCGTGTGTCTGAGAGAAGTGACAGCTGTGTCCTCCAAGAGCCTCGTTCTAGAACACTCCACGCAGCGTTGTTCACAGAAGCTGCAAACTGAAAACACCCCCGATAACAGAGCACCTGCAGGAAACCACCGATGCCCGCACCGAGGCAGACGCCCCGCATGGCCGTGCCCGGTGGGAGAGGCTGACACGGAAGGACGCGGCCGTGGAAACGTGGCCCATCCCTGGTGGCTTCTGGGGACGGGCTGGGGGCAGGCACGGCCTGGGAAGGGCACGAGGAACTCCCTGGAGGAGGCGTTGGTCTCGCTCCAGAGGGGTTTGGCTTGTCCTGGGACGTTTGACGTAACTCTTCAAACCAAACAGTGGATGTTTGTGAGTTTCGTTCGATATGAACTTTTCCTTACAAGGGAGAAAAAGGGCTGAAAACAAATGCCAAGCTCTAATTTGTGATAGGCATGCTGGGGAAAAGCACACTGATGCCTGTACCTCGAGATGCATCGAAACATCACTGTGGGGAAGCGGACTTGGCCCAGTGGTTAGGGCGCCCGCCTACCACATGGGAGGTCCAAGGTTCAAACCCCGGGCCTCCTTGACCCGTGTGGAGCTGACCCATGTGCAGTGCTGATGTGGGCAAGGAGTGCCGTGCCACATAGGGGTGTCCCCTGCATAGGGGAGCCCCAAGCACAAGAAGTGCACCCCATAAGGAGAGCCACCCAGTGCAAAAGAAAGTGCAGCCTGCCCAGGAATGGCACCGCCCACACGGAGAGCTGACACAGCAAGATGACGCAAAAAAAGAGCCACGGATTCCCGTGCCGCTGACAACAACAGAAGTGGACAAAGAAGAACGCACAGCGAATGGACACAGAGAGCAGACAACAGGGTTTTGGGGGCAGGAAGGGGAGAGAAATAAATAAAAAATAAATCTTTAAAAAAACAAAAACAAAAAAACATCACTGTGGTTTGATGGATGCACAGAGGGAAAGACACAGCAATGTGAGAAAGCAGGACCGCCTATTCAAGGTAGAATGCAGGTAGTGGGGTGTGCATGTTCACTGGAAAATTCTTTCAATTTTCTTATATACTTGAAATTTTTCTTATAAATGTTGGGGAAAAACATTTAAGCTGAAGGAGAGGGAGCACTGGAGAAGGAGTCTGGAGAGGGAGCACTGGAGAGGGAGTCCTGAAGGTACTAGTGGATGCTGCCACCCTTCCTTGAGCGCCACCCTGTGCCAGACTTTGTTCAGTCCTAATGGGTCACCGCCCCCGTGGGGTAGGTGGTACTGCCCACCTTCACAAGCACAAAAGCAAAGGCGAGCGATGGCCTCAGGCCGCAGAGCAGGCACGTGGCAGCTACAGACCCAGCCCAGGTAGGGCTTCTCTGCCTCTGGTTCCTGGCCCCTGCCCCTGAGCTGTGCCACGTTGGGGGAGCAGCTCAACCTCTCTGGGTTTTTGAAGCCTGCTCCATTCAGCTGGAACAGGATGGTATGAACAGAATGGTAGGAGCATCCCAGATTTGCAGCCTCGCAGCCGGCGAGCTGCCTGGCCACACCGGGCCGTGGGGGCCATGGGGATGGCCGGGGCCGGCCCTGGCTCCACGCTCTTGCTCTGCAGGTGTCCTTGGTCTTCCTCGCCAGCGGGCTCGTGGTCCTGGGCTACGCGGCCTCTGCCAGCGGCCAGGGCACCTACCAGGGCGTGGTCCGCGGGCTGTGCGGCCCCGCCGCGGGCGCGCTCTGCGACGCCTGCTTCCTCGGCAACCTGCTCATGATCTCCGTGGCCCTGCTCCGGGTGATCGGGGACCAGCTGGAGAAGCGTAAGTCCCTCTGCTGCGCGGAGCCCCCTCCCCCCGCAGAGACCACCCCGGAGCTCCCGGGGAGGGGGGCTGGGACTCGCGGGGACAGCACGACGGGAGGCAGGAGGCGCTGTGGCCAGGCCATGTGGGGACACCCCGAGCGACAGACGGCGGAACGAGCCGGCCAGGGGGAGCCCTGTGGAGAGGCGGCACCTTGGATTCAGGACCCGTCCTTGACCCTCGGGGGTCCCTAACGCCTCCCTGTAAGCGCTGCTGCCCGCACCCTACCCAGCTGGACCTACTCTCTGGTCATTTTCATTCCTTTCAGACGGTTTCAGAATTTTCCCTGGGTTGCCTGCTTGGATTCAGGCACCGTCTAGAACCGTGCTGCTTCATGTCCAATTGCGTGGGAATTTTCTAGATTATCTTTTCAGTTTCTACTTTAATGGCATGGTGGTCGGAGAACATTCTCTGTAACGTTCCAGTCATTTGAAATGTCTTGAGACTTGTTCCAACACGCCGGGCGTGCTTTGGTGTGCATTCGGTGCGCTCTTGGAAAGGACGTGTGTGCTGCGTTGTTGTGTGCGATGTTCTAGAAAGGTCTGTTGTCGAGATGGTCAACAGTTTTGGTCAGCTCTCCCATAGCTTACTGATTTTTTTTTTCTAATTATCCTATCAATTTCTGAGAGAGGGGGTGTTAAAATCCCAACTCTGATAATTTGTCTGTTTCTCCCTTTCTGTCAGATTTTGCCTTGTGGATTTTGAAGCTCTGTTGTGAGGCACGTGCGAATGAAGAGTCAATCCGCTTGGTTATGAAGAATCGTCCATTTCTGTCTCTGGGGGTTCTTCCCATGAAATCTACCTTCTCTGATATTAATGTGTAGCTCCAGCTTCCTGACTATTCGTGCCTGCACAGCGTTTCTCTCTCCATTGTTTACTTTGAACCCGTGTGGCTTGGGATTTTAAGATGGGTATCTCGTAGGCAGCATATGGTCAGGTCTGGCTTCTTTGTCCATTTTGACAATCTCAGGCTTTAATTGGAGGGCGTAGACTTTTAGACGGGAATGTAATTATTGTTGGATTTAGGTCTGCTGTTTTGCTATTTATTTTCTCTCTTCTCTGTCTTTTGAACCATGACTGAAAAGGTCTGTGGCTATGAGAGATTGAAATGAAACGCTTCCATCTCTTGGGAAACACATCTTATCCCCCAAAGCCCCAAGATCGTATATCTGCACCTCCAGGTGTGAAAGGGCACCAAAAATGCCCCCCTGCCTGCCAGTGGCAAGTAGAGTTCACCTCCATTTCACCTCCAGTCAGCTGGCAGTGTTGCTGGGTTAAGAAGGATTCTGAGGCTGTGTTCAGGCTTGGTAGTAGAGTGCCATTGCTTAGAGCATGGATTAGGGTATGGCCCCCCAGCTCTGGGTGCTTGATCGGGTGGAGACCGTACTGCTTAGGAGTGTGCGTTTGTGTGTTCAGGGATGTGTCTTTGTTTCCGTCCTGGGAGGGGGGAGGGGAGGGTCTCCTCTGGGTGGGTGCTTGGGGGAGTCATTGCAGAAGTCGGGTGCAAATGATTTGAATGCAGTGACTGGTACTGAGAACATCGAGGAGCGGGCTCAGCAAGGGGCCGCTGTAGCCCTCCTGTCAGCCGGTTTCCTGGCCGCAGGGGTCGGCTAGATAAGATGGCCACGCGGAGGAGGGAAGCCCGCGGACGCGCCCGCTTGGCTCCCACGCTGCGTCTGTGGCCTGGCGGAGGCCCCCAGCCCTCGCAGGCGGGCAGGGCACTTGCTCGTGAGCACGAGGAAGGGGGTTCCGTGACGGCCAGGCGGACGTCGCCGGAACTCGAGGTTTCCTCTAAGAGGGAGCAGGAGCGTGGGGGGCACTCGCAGCCCCCCACCCCGCACGCGTCCCAGCCTCCTTCCGCTCTTCCCTTCCCCACCTCCCTCCCCCCTTGCGTTCCTCTCTTTGCGCTGGATTACGCATGGTCCCCGCTGTGTAGATGTCGCTGTCCTAACAAACTGAAAGCAGACAGAATTCAAAGTCAGTTCAGCAGTGGACCAGTCGCTAGTCGGATGCTCAAGGCAATTTATTCGCTTGCTTAATTGCCAGCTGCCAGCACGCCCCGGAACCAGGTCAAGGGCACCCAAGGCATTTAAAGGTGGAGGGACAAGAGTCTCTATGGTGCCTTGGCCGAGGGGCCCGGAGGAGGTGGCGGGGACCTTTAAGGGGAGCTCGGGCGCTCGACCAAGGCAGCACCAGTGGAGGGCCTGCAGCCGGTTGCAGCGCGGTGGCGGGGTGGCCTCAAGGCAAGGCCTGGGCACCGGGGCTGGCAGTCAGCACCCCCGGGTCAGCCTGCCCCTCGTGCTGCGCGCGCAAGCAGCGTCCACTGGGTTTTTACGCCTCCGAGGTCCAACCATCACTATTTTATTGAGGGAGGGCAGCCCTTGGCTGGCATCAAGCCAGCCCGTAGCTCATCTTGGCACAAACGTTGGTCGGCGCTGTTCCGAAGGCACGTTTTTCCCAATTGGTTTACATTCCCTGTTGACACTATTTTGGGGATTCAAGGCTTTAATATCCTTTCAATACACAACGGTCTCCGCGGTTCGTGGGCGCACCTTTCCCCTTGGGCTCTGCACCCCCTGCCCTTGAATCGGGGTGGCTCCGCAGCGGCTGTGGCCAGCAGGATGCGGCGGTCGTGGGGCCGAGCCAGCTCGGGGCCGGGCCTCGGTCGCTCGGGCAGCTTTGGCCGTGGCTTCATGGGCCCTGAGCTGCGGTGGGAGAGGGTGCCTCTGCTGCTGGAGAGACCCCAGTGGGATCTCGGCGAGAGGATGTCGCCGCCTCAGGCCCCGCAGACCCTCCCTGTGCCACGAGGGCCCACTGAGTCCTGCCCCCATCACTCCCCACCACACCACGTGCTACGAGGAGGTGGTGGCTCTAAGCCACCGCGTTCTGGGGCCCGGCAGCCGCTTAGAGCTACCCCCCGGTGATGTGGCCCCGAATCCACCCCCAGCCCTGCTGGGCCCCACGCACCCAAGTTCCATGGCCGAGCACCGAGGGCTGTGCACCAGGCAGCTTGTTGCTGTCCCCCTGGCACATGGAACCCGGAGCACGGGGTGCTGGGTGCGCGTTTATCGAACGAGTTCGGGTGGGGGCCTGTGCCCCCATCACACTCGTCACCCTTCAGGGTCCTGAGGCTGACTTGGCACCCACAGCAGCCCCCCTACCCTTCGAGGGCCCAGGGCTGGGCGGGAGGGCTGGGGGCACGGGCCCGTGCTGCAGCCGTCCCCTCTCCCCCCGCCAGTGAGCGCCTCGCTGCTGCCCGGCAGCCCGCCGCCCTGGTACGCCGACCAGCGCGTCGCCCTGACCCTGCTCTCCGCGCTGGTCCTCCTGCCGCTGTCGGCCCCGCGCGAGCTCGGCTCCCAGAAGTACACCAGGTACGGGGGCGCGGGCGTCCGCGCAGCGCCTTCTGCCTGCCTGGCGCTGGGGAAGGACTTCCCATCCGGAGGAGGGAGGACACTTCTACAGGACACGGGGAAAGCGTGTCCGTGCGGGCGGAACAAAGTCCACAACCCAGCAGATCAGCGGGGGCTGCTGGAGTTGTGGTATTCAGTCGTTCTACACTTGGTTTTGCATACAGTGGCGACAGATGTACACACAGGCACAGGTGCACACGCTGGCACACGGACACCTGCAGGTGCACACCCCGATACACGGCGTGCGCAGGCACACACGTATGTACACACAAGGATGTGCACACAGACACAGAGGCACACGGGTGCACAGATGTACACACAGAGGTGTGTACACACAGCCCCACAGATGCATGAGACACAGACACAGATGCACACGTACTTTTCACTTTATGGTCCGAGGCTTTGCATCCACTTTTGAAACAATTAAAACCTGGCAAAATTATCCCGGGGAGTTTCCGTAATTCCTTTTTCCTTGCTGTAGGCTTTTCACCTTGGGAGTAGAACAGAGGTATGGCGGGCGGAACACTGCGCCTCCTCGGCAGCCCCAGCCCCTCGCTGGGCCAAGCTGGGGCTCCCACATGCCTCCGAGGTGTGGCTGAGCCCGGGAGGGTCCTGCCTGGGCTGCCACCCAGGCCACCGGCCAGCTCCGGCCAGCGAGGTGGAAGCTCCTAACGCTGCCCTGTTACTGTGACCCGACAAGTCTGATTTCCTCTGGGCCCGAGATGGCCTTACTGCCGTCCCCGTTGTCCAGATAAGGAGCCGAGGCTCGCGGGGTGGCCTGCTTTGCCTGACGCCCCATAGCAAGGGGCAGAGCTGGAATCCGAGCCCGTGGGCCTCCTGGCAGGCCCTCTGACCCGTGCCTCGGGGCACGTGCCCCCTGCCTGATGGGGCACCCCTGACGCGCCCCCGCCTTGTGCCAGCTTCCTGGGCACCTGGGCTGCCTGCTACCTCACCCTGGTCATCGTGCTGCACTACTACTTCCCGCCCGAGGGCCTGGTCCGCCAGCTGCGCCTGTCACGGAGGTGAGTCTCAGGCAGTGACGTGTTGGGGCGGGGACGCAGAGGAAAAGCCGCGGTGGCTCCGATGGCAGGAAGCGGCGTGGAGGTCCCTTTTCTCCTTCAGCCACGGGGCCCAGGACCAGGGTCACAGGGGCCCTGAACAGCCCAGCAGCCTGGGCTGCTGGGGTGGGGGTGGTGGATTTGTCGCCCCACAGCAGTGAGACGCGGTGCCCGGCTCAGGGACAGTGAGGAGGTGGTGTGGCTGGAGGCTCCTGGGCAGGGGCGAGCTGGAGGAGAGGAGGCAGAGTGAGGGCGGACGTGCTGGTGCTTAGGGGCAGGCTGGGGGCGTGCCACATGGCTTCTGTTTTAAAAGGATCCCTCCGGCCACGTGGTGGTCTGCCAGGGTCAAGGGCAGAGCAGGTAGGGCCCCCGCCGCAGCCTGGCGTCTCAGAGCAGGGTGGCACTGGAGGCACTGGGGGCTGCTCAGACCCTGGGGTGGCTGAAGTGGCCTTTGAGGCCACCCCATGGCCTATGATCTGTGCGGCCCACGGGTCCCTGCGCCCGAGGGCCCCAAGCCTGCTGTCCTCCTGGACATGCTCCATCCTTGCTGAACAGGTGCCCTGCATTTTCATTTCTTACCTTAAACTTCTTATTCTGAAATAATGACCAACTTTCAGGACAGCTGCAAAAACAATGCACTCACGTCCGTTTGGCACTGGGCCCTGCCGGCCACGCGGCTGGTGCTGTGGACATGAGTGGACAGTGCCAGGGAGCTAAGCCTGACTCTGAGGCTGTGGGCTTGAGCACCCGCAGCGGGGAGGGGGGAGCCGGGGGGCTGGACAGTTTTGAGACATCTGAGTGGAGACGCCGAGCAGACCAGCGCGTGGAGTTAGAGGCAAGGGCAGGAGGGAGATGCGGCTGGCGCAGGCCCAGAGGGGGTATGGGTGGCCCCGAGCCCGTCAGGTGTCGGAGGAGAGCCGATGGGAGCGTCAAGGTGCCAAATACCTGCCAAGGTCTATTTAGAAAGGGCAGCATTCTGAAGCCTCCTTTCCCATCTCCCCAAACCTGGCACTGCAGTAATTACAGCCGCATGCGGCGGTCGTGCCCAGGTGTATTTTCCTGGTGCTGCTTAACTGTCATTCTCTCAAGCTGACAGGTGTTGGAGTCCATCTCTAGTCTAATAAACACCTCTTCTTGTCTATTTCCAGCCCTTCGTCCTGGACCTCTGTATTCAGCGTCTTTCCCACCATCTGCTTTGGATTTCAGGTAATTTCAGCGTCTGGATTGAAGCGTGTGGCACTTTCCAAGGTGTCGGGTGACACCCTGCTCCCTCGGGAGAGCGCTGCCTCCCTCGGGGAGAGGCACGTGATGGCCTGACCACCGCTTCTGCCCACGGGCCGTCTCCCGAGCATCGTGCATCTGGGGCTGGCGCCTGGGCTCGCTGAGGTGGAAACTGCCCTTGAACTTGGGGGCCCGGCCCCCTGGTGGGCCGGTGCCAGAAGCACGCTGTCGGGCGTGGGGTGGAGAAGGGGGCGCTGGGCCTGCCCCTCTGCGGGCCCTCGGCTCGTCGCCCTGCCTGGAGCCTCAGGGCCGCCTGAGTGCTCACGCAGCCCGACTTTGCGCAGGTGGGGCCACGGGGAGACCTGGGAGCAAAGGTGTGGGCTGGTTCCCGCCTTAGGGGGCTTGTGCTCTAGGGGACTGCAGGAGTGTGGAGGCTGAGGATGCACAGAAGTTTCCATCGATGGGGCTGGAGTACGGGTGGGCGTGGGGAGCCCAGTGCAGGGGCTTCCAATGTGGCCCCAGGGTGGACCCAGGGGCCCTGGACCCCTGGAGGGCTGGGGCGGGTGCGGGCGGGCAGGGGGAGAGGACAGCCCTGGGGAGGTGTGCGGGGGGCTCCCAGGTGCCTGGGACGGCTGTGCCTCAGGGCTGGGGGTTCTAATCAAACCGTGGGGGGCGAGCTGGGGGCGTGGCATGGTGCCCCATCTTCTGGTGGGTCTCTGGTTTTCCAGTCCTAGGGTGGCGGCCGGCCCCGCGCTCTCATTGCTTGCTTTAGGGAAGATGTGCTTCTGTCTCCTCGAAATGCCCACCGCCCCGCCGCCCCCGCAGCGCCCAGGGAGCGCCGTCCAGGCTTTGAGGCGGTGTCTGAGCTTCTGAGCCACTCGAGTGTCCTTTCTTTTTCCTTTTTCTCTTTATTTATTTTTTTGAAATATTACATAAAAAAAAATAAGAGGTCCCCATATACCCCCCGCCCCACCCCCACCCCACTCCTCCCACATCAACAACCTCTTTCGTCATCGTGGCACATTCATGGCATTTGGTGAAGACATTTTGGAGCACTGCTGCACTGCATGGACAGTGGTTTACACTGTAGTTTACACTCTCCCCTAGTCCATCCAGTGGGCCATGGCAGGACATACAATGTCCAGCATCTGTCCCTGCAGCACCCCTCAGGACAACTCCAAGTTCCGAAAATGCCCCCACATCACATCTCTTCTTCCCTCTCCCTGCCCTCAGCAACTACTGTGGCCACTTTCTCCACCTCAATGCTACATTTTCTTCCATTCCTAGTCACAATGGTTCCATAGCAGAATATCCTTTCTCCATCAACTAGCTGCCACGCCAGTCTTCATCGCGCTTTTCTTGACTACCGTTTGTTTTTGGAGTTCTGAAAGGTTGCCATCTCCCTTCCTTACGAGGGACCGTGGCTTTGCCAGCAGCTCAGAGGCATTTCTCGCATTTCCTTTCGCGTGCCCAATATTTTGAAAGCTCTAAAGCGACGACGTGGCTGTCAGGCGTCTGGATTTCGAGCAGCAATCCCCCTCTTCCATCCCCGAGCGCCAGATGGCTGGATGGGCCCGCGCCGGGCGCCCGTCTCCCCAAGGCGTGGGGCTGCCCCTCCTCTGCCGTGGCCCCCCCCCGTCCCGTTTTCCTGGCAACCAGGCCCGGGCTGCGTTGCCAGGGACACGGGCGCCGCGGTGGAGAGCTGGAGTGGATGTGAGCGAGAGGGCTGCCGGGACAGGCCAGGGGCGGCGTGAGCCCCAGGGCACAGGGACCTGGCATGGAGAGGCAGGGCTGGGGGAGGGGGGGTGAATAAATACAGGTGAAGGCGGCAGGAAATCGGCTGAGGGGGTGGGGGCACGGCCGGAGGAGGGGTGAGAAAGCCACCTGTTGTCATCAGGAGCTCTGGCCTCATTCAGACGCCCCCAAACACATTAGAAATGGGGCAGCACCCCCGCCTTGCTCCACGAGCGTCGGTGGAGGGGCCACGGAGGAGCCCAGGTGGGCCGTGGGGCCCGCCCCAGCCTCCTGGCCTGCTCCCTGACCCTCTGCTGTCCTTTCCACCAGCGTTCCTGCCTTCTGGGCCCCCTACCACACGGCCCACCCACCTCAGGTTCAAGCCCATGGCTTTTATTTATTTATTTATTTATATTTTTTATTTTATTTTTTTTTAAGCCCATGACTTTGAATACATCCAGACTTGTGCACCCGTCACCACAGTCAATTCCAGAATACTTTGACCACCCCTGAACCCCTTAGCTGTCACCCCGACACCTGAGCCCTACTTTCTGTCTGTGGGTTTGCTCGCTCTGGAGCTCATGCGGGTGGATCGCCCGGCGCCTGGCTCTCGCACCTGCTCCAAGGCTCGTCCACGGGCAGCAGCGGGCAGAACCTGAGTCCTTTTCCATGGCCGAATAGTATTTCATCGCACGGATGAGCTGCACTTTGATCCATTCATCAGCTGAGAGACACGCGGGGCGTCTCCGCTTTGGGGCTCTTATGTGCGTCCCCGTTCCTGCATCCATCTCCTAGCGACCAGGGCTGTTGGGGACGGCACAGGCCTGGCGCTGCCACCCCAGGGCTGTTGGGGACGGCACAGGCCCCACCTTGGGCAGTGCACTGCTGGACGTCCTGACGAGCCCACAGGAGCCTGGTGAAGTGGTCTGGGGGAAAGCAGGAGGCAGGGATGAGTGCCCACCATGCCAGCATCTTTTCCCACCGTGAGTCTTCTCTCGACAGCCGTGGGCTCTGCTGCCGCCTGCAGGACATGGAGCCTTGGGTTTGGGGACCGACCCCCAAGATGAGGCTGGGGGCTGTGGTCCATTTGGAGCAGGGATGTGAGATGAGTAGGGACCCCCTGCAGGGTGCTGGGGTGGGCAGTGGGGCTCCTGGCCCCCTGGGCCGCCGGACGGGTGCAGGGCGCACCCCAGCAAGGCCCATGGAAGAACAGGGGGCACGTTGATTTGCCGAGTCCCGCTGCCCATTGGCCACAGGTCCCAGGGCCATCAGGCACCCTCTGCCCGGCCGAGACTGCCTGCTTCACGGCTGGCAAGGAGGCTGCTCCCACGGCCCCCGGCGCGTCCAGAGGCTGCTCCCTGAGCTCATGCGGCGCTAGAAGCACAGCCGCGGCTGGAATTCGGGGGGCTGCACCTGGCTTGACCCTGCCCTCCAGAGTGGGCGCCCAGGAGGGCAGGGCCTGTGGGGACTTGTTTACTGCACACCCCAGCTCTCACCTGGTGGGGTGCCAGGTAGCACCGGGGTGACAAGAGCCGGGGTCAGATGGAGGCCCCGTGGCAGCCACGACCTCAGACGGACGAGCCCAAGAGCGGCCCGCCGCGTGCCCGGCTCTGGGCTCAGCCGTCAGCTTGGAGCGGAGAGCAGCACGGACGGGGCCGTGGCGCCCGCCTCTGGACAGGCACCTCGGGCATGTTAGTGTGGGGTCGGGGGCTGGGGCGGGCCTTCCTGGAGGACGAGGCGGAGCCCGTCACGGGAGAAGAGACCCTGGGTGAGGAGGGAGCGTGGGCAGAGGCCCCGAGGCAGCGCAGAGTTGGGTCACCCGAGGAGCGGAGGTGGTCTGAGCTTGGAGAGCGGGGAGCGTGGCCCTTGGGCCAGGGCCAGCAGGCAGAGGCCCTGGGCCCAGAAAAGGAGGGGCCCCGGGAAAGGGTCGGTCAGAAGTGAGTGAGGGAATGGATGTGGCTCAACCAATTGGGCTCCTGCCTACCATAGAGGAGGTCCGGGGTTTGATGCCCAGGGCCTCCTGTGAGGGCAAGCTGGCCCATGCAGCAAGCTGACCCACACAGAGTGCCAGTCCACGCTGGAATGCCGCCCTGCGCAGGAGTGCCCCCTGCGTGGGAATGCCGCCCAGTGCGGGAAAGCCGCCCCGCGCAGGAATGCTGGCCAATGCTGAGAGCTGGCGCAGCAAGATGACACAACAAGAGACACAGAGGAGAGAAAATAAGACGTAGCAAAACAGGGAATTGAGGTGGTGTGAGGGTGATCGCCTCTCCCACTCCGGAAGGTCCCAGGAGCGGTTCCCGGAGCCGCCTGATGAGAAGACAAGCAGACCCAGAAGAACACCCAGAGAGCAGACAACGGGGGGTTGGGGAGGGAGAGAAAGAAGTAAATCTTTAAAGAGTGAGTGCAGCGGTGGGACCCTCCTAGGACCCTGGGAAGGACCCGGAGTGTCACAGCCCCTGAGCGACCCTGGGCTGCGTTTACACTGTCATGTCCAGGACCTGCCGCTGCCCGGTTACACTGGAGCCGCAGGATGGGCGCTTGGCTTCGGTTATGTGTATTTTACATGCAACGTCTTTAATCACAATATCACATATACACCAAACCAGGCTCCCCTGAAGCCTGCGTGCTCCCATGTCACTGTGCCCGGTGCCTGGCCAGGACCCGGGGCACAGCCAGCCCCACCCCAAGGCAACGGCTGTCCGGTTCTGCCTCCGTCACCACATGGCAGTGCTGCTCAGCCAGGCCACGCGGCACTGCCTGCAGACCTTTGGGGGGCGGGGGGCGAACAGCAGCCCGCGGGTGGGAGAGGTGAGGACGTGGCACAGGGCAGCGGGCCGAGAATTCTCTGCCCCCGAGTGCTGATACAGCCGAGGCTGAGAAACTCTGCCCCAGATTTGTGTGGCTTGTGCTTGAACTTGACCTCGACAGAGCCTCGCAGAGTGCATTCTCTCGTTTCTGGCTTCTTTTGCTCTACGTCGGATTTCTGAGACTCACCCACACTGAGGTGTGTGGTGGCATTTGTCCTTTTTTATCACTGTGTGCTATTCCACGTGAATTTCTTTTGCTTCGCTTCTACATTCTACTGTTGATGGATGTCTGGGTTGTTTTCCGGAAGTCTTTGGGACATGGGTATTATAAAAATTGCTCCAGGGGGGATGCGACTGTGGCTCAGTCAGTCGGGCTCCCGTCTACCATATGGGAGGCCCTGGGTTCGCGTCCCGGGGCCTGCTGCTTGTGAAGCCCGCACGCTGCGGAGCGCCACCACCTGCAAGTGCTATGGAGAGCAGACTCTGCAAGGTGATGCCACAAAAAGGGAGGCAAGTAAAAACACAGAAGAGCACACAGTGATAGGACACAGAGAGCAGACAACAAGCAAGCCACAAGGGGGGGGGGAGGAAAAATAAATAAAAATAAAAATACAGACACACAGAAGAACGCACAGTGAATGGACACAGAGAGTAGACAGCAAGCAAAAGCTGCAAGGAGGGGGAGAATAAAATAAAATAAAATAATTGGTCCAGGGGATCCTCAGGTCCAGCCGGCCCGGGAACCTGCGGCCACCCCCTGTCTTGCAGTGCCACGAAGCTGCTGTCTCTGTCTACTGCAGCATGCGCAGCCGGGCTCTGTCCCACTGGGCCCTGGTCTCCGTGCTGTCCTTGCTGGCATGCTGCCTTGTCTACTCGCTGACAGGTATGGCCCGGGCAGCCGGGGCGTGGGTGGGTGCCGTGTGGAACGGGAGTGACCACGACTCACTGAAAATTCGCCAGGGGCCCCAACCCGTCATGCTTAATGCCCCAGAGACGTCCCCGTGTCTCATACGTGGGAACTGAGGCTCAGAGGGTTTCTGTGGCTTGTCCAAGGTCAGGGCAAAGCCGGGACCTTGGGGCTGCACCTGACGGGTCGGGGCGGCCAGGGGCTGCCGCGGCTCCCAGGGACCTGCTGAGAGCTGGGAGGCCCCTGCTGGCCTGGGGCGCTGGGACCCGTGACTCCGGCCACCCCAGATGACCCCGTTTCCCGGGGACCTCAGGGCCTTTGGGGTAGGGCCCAGAGAGAAGGACCCTGCAGCCGAGACCAGCCTCCACATTGGCCAGAGGTCTCGGGATGGGGCAGGGGACCCTGGACGCGAGGAGGTAGCTTTGCGGGGTGTGGGGCCCTGCCGCCCCGAGCCCACCACCCCGAGCTGTGTGATGCTGGCCATCAGTGACTCCTGGGTCTTGGTTCTGCCCACCTGGAAAATGGACGTCCGCCGGCTGCTCTCTGTGGCCGTCGTGCATGTGTGATGGCGCACAGCCCTGGGTGCACCTAGCACCCCTGTGAAGGTGGGGGCTTTGGGTGTCGTGAGCTGGGCGAGCTCTGTCTCCTCCCCTGCCACCCTCCCCGGTGCTCAGATTTCCTTCTGGACCCCGGCCCTTCTACCTCCAACACAGCGTCAGGGGCCCAGGCTCCCCCGGCTGGGAAGCAGCTCCCACCCCCACCCCCTGTCCCTGCCCCTCCACCCCCAGGGCCTGGACCTGCCATTTCTCTTGGTCCCTCGAGGTGCCTGCCCAGGAGCTACCCTTGGGCAGGTGGGGTCTCTCGCCCCAGATCATCGCAGGTGAGAAACGGATGCAGGGACTCGGCCTTCCCGCCCCCGGGCCCCCAGGCCTGCCTCCGCTCGCCGTTCGTCTGTCCATCCAGGATGTGAGCATCTGGGGAGCCCCTGTGAACACAACATGGGCAAGTCCCTGCCCTCAATCAGTCCACGTCCTGGGGTACAGGGACAGGGAAGGGAGACAAATAAGAAAAGGCAGAGAGTGTTGGACGGTGAGGAGGGTTACAGAGGAAGACGGCAGGGAAGGGGCAAGCAAGAGTCGGGGACATGGTTGGAGGGTGGAGGCACAGCCTGGGTGGGGGAGTCGGGATCATTTTTCCAAGAAGGGGACTTTTGAAGACCTGAGGGGGTGAGGGAATGAGTTGGGGGATATTGGGGAGTGGTGGGGGGGAGAGCTTTCTGGGCACAGCAGGTGCAAAGGCCCTGCGGCAGGAGCCCGCGAGCCAGCAGGAGAGGCTGAGCTCTCTGGGAGGGTCCTAGTCTTTCCCAAGAGGCCGGAGGGCCCAGAGCCTGACTCTGGGGCCAGACTCCCCAGCTTCAAGTCCTGGCTATGCCCCCCACTAGCTGTGCCCTCTGAAACAAGCCTCTCAGCAACGTGTGAATGGTGCCCCGCGCCCAGCAAGCGCCCAGCCCGTGTCCGTGCGTTAATAGCACGATGACGGCCATGATGCGACTCGGTTCCACTTACTAACTCCAAGAGAGATGAGGGGCTCCTCCTGGAAGGTTCCGGGCCCGGCTGGGCTCGTCCTGCGCCGTGGCCTGACGGTCCAGCTCGTGTGTGCAGAAGCCCCAGGGTCGGGTCTCGGAGGGGGTCGGTTTTCCGGAAGCGTGCCTCGGAAGCCCCCGTCCACAGGTGCTGCCTTGCCCTCCCCGGCGCCACTCGGGTCAAGGTGGAGGACGCCGGGTGCCGTCCGCCTTCGCGGGGGGGCCGTGGCATGGCTCACCGGCCCCCTCTCCTCCCGTCCTCAGGGGCTTACGGCTTCCTGACCTTCGGAACGGAAGCGTCTGCTGACATCTTGATGTCCTACCCAGCTGATGACGTGGCCGTCCTCGTGGCTCGAGTCGTCTTCGCCGTCTCCGTCGTGACCGTCTACCCCATCGTGCTCTTCCTGGGGAGGTGGGCCGGGCAGGCGGGTGGGGCCCTTCCTGCGCTGGCCCCGCTCAGGCTGGGGTCGGGGAGGGCGCGGGCGGTTGCTGGGGCTGGGAACAGCAGGAGTCCAGATCGGGGAGCCCGCGGGCCGCGCCCTCCTTCCCTGCCCCTTCCGGCGCTCCTTGGCTTATGGCAGCGTCGTCCACGGCCTCCCCCGGGCCGCTGTCTCTCTTATTCTAGCGGCATCGGTCATATCCATGGGCCCCACCCCGATCTGGTGTGACCTCACCTTGATTAATTCCATCAGCAAAGACCCTATTTCGACAAAAAAAAGCAAAAAAGCAGACCCTATTTCCAAATAAGGTGCCTTTTCGCAATTACTGGGAGTTAGGTCTTGGCCGTGTCCTTTTCGGGGACCTAGCTCAGCCCAGTCTGGGAGGACTGGGGGAGCTCCTGGTGTAGGCGTCGTGCGGGGCCCTCACAGAGCAACCCCGTGAAGGGGGCGCAGCCACCTCCCCCCCGTCATCCTGGCCTCCGATGGAGCCGCCGAGGGCTGGGAAGTTGAGGTGACTCTCCAAGGTCACGGAGCTGGGGGGCAGAGCTGGCTGGTCGAGCCCCGCCTCTGAGCTCTTGGTCCCCTGGCTGTTTGCTGGTGGGGACGTTTCACCATGTGTCTCCAGTGGGGTCGAGAGGAGGACATCTGTCCTAAAGAACCTGGGGACCCCGAAAGGAGAGGTTCAGCTGGACACTCAACTCTTTGTTGAATGACCAGTCCCCGGTCCACAGCAGAGGAACCTGAGCGAGGGGTAGGGCAGGCTGAGCCAAGCAGGTTTAAATGTCAGTGTGGGCACTGGATTCAGAAAGGTGGGCATTTCTAGCGCATTCCACACCTTGCAGCCTTACCGATGCTGATCCCATCCAATTCCATGCCTTTGGCAGATAAATAAGCACAAAACTGGCTTATAAGGTGCTTGCAAGACAACAAGACAGGCAAATTACAACTAGATGAAGACATCACCAAAAATATGGCTCTACCTGCTGAGAAAGTACCTCTGAGCATCCCAGCAGCCAGAGTGAAGAGGGAAAGCTGGTCAGTCACATGGTCCACCAGGTCTTTAAGGGGAACATGAGCTGACTGCTCAGGACACATGGCAGTTCCTGGGGCCAGGACCAGAAGGGGCTTCTCCGCTTTGTCCTGACCCAGCAGCACAGCTTGCCGCTCCTCCAGCTTGGGGCTTGTTTCTCTGCCGACAGCATCATTGGCCGCTCTTTCCTGTGGCTGCTCGCTTCCCTGTCCTGGAAGCCCGTGTTGTTTCTGCCAGGGGCACCCTGGGGAGGACCCCCGTGACGACCCGTGTTTGTGGTACTTTTGCGTGTGCGGGGCATTGCGCTAGCTCCTTGTTTTAGGGGCCGCCACCATCTCTCTTTATAGGTGAGGAACTGGAGGCATGGGAGGTTTAGGTCATTGGCCCCAAGCCACTCAGCTGGCAAAGGTCGGAGCCAGGCCTGGAACTTGGCTCGGAGTCCCTGCACTTGACCTCTCCGAGGGTTGCCTGATGGTGGGCGATCCACCGAGCTGGCCGAGCTCTGCGGGGGGAGTGGGTGCGTGGGCGTGCAGCCCCCCACCTGGCCTGGGGGGAGGGCAGCCGGCAGACAGGCGACCTGGGTCCTCTGTGGCCAGGTCGGTGATGCAGGACCTCTGGAGGAGGACCCACCGCTGGGCGCGCGGGTCCAGGGCCCCAGTGGACCCCGCGGGGCTGTGGGTGCGGATGCCGCTGACCGTCCTGTGGGTCGCCCTGACGCTCACCGTGGCCCTGCTCGTGCCTGACCTCAGCGAGATCATCGGCGCCATCGGGGGCGTCAGCGCCTTCTTCATCTTCATCTTCCCAGGTGAGTCGCCTGCGTCCCGCGTTTCCCTGCGCTCGGGGCCGCTTGGGAGTCGGTCCCCAAGAGCTGGCCTTCCCTCTCTCCTTTGCAGGCCTGTGCCTCATCCGTGCCCTGGACGCCGAGCCCCTGGGACCAAGAGTCAAGTACGTGTCCCCAAGACAGGGGCAGCGGCGTGGAGGGGCCCCCCAGGCGTGAGGGCCTCAGTGGACGATGGAGGTCCCACTGTCCAGCCAGGGCCGCAGGGAGGGGGCCTGTGCCCAGGCCCACCTGCGCCTCCCTTCTTCTAGGGGTCTGGGGCTTCTTGTGGGTGGGGGCTACTCAGCCTCAGGACGTCCCTGCCCGTCTGGAGGCCCCGGCTTGTCACTCTCGCGCCCCTCGGGCCTGAGTTCAGGCCCAGCAGGTCCTCAGGGGCCGATGGCGCGGAGGTGCTGGCGCCGGGCAGCTCCCGGGCACGGCACGTCTCACGGCCAGGGAGCAGACCTAGTCGGCCGTCTCTGACCAGGCACCCGGCCACGTCCCTTTCACGCTCACTGCCCTCCTGCACCGTGGGCTCCCTGTCCCACGGGAGCCTGGGCACGCGCCAGCTCTGGCAGTGGTGCGAGCAGGGCTGGCGCACACGCCCATCTGCCGGAGCCGGAGCCTGAACCGACCCCCTCCCTCCCCTTGCTGCTGGCAGGATGGGAGCGCGGCCCGTCTCCTGGCTCAGCGCCCGTTTTTCCGAGGTCCCTCCTACTCGGGGCTGTCCTGGGGAGCTGAGAGCCCGGGACCCTGCCCTCGGGGGGCCTGGTCTGACCCTGCTGGAAGGGCAGCGTGAGGGGCGTGCAGTCGCCTCTGCCTCAGCAGATCCTCGGGCACCCTGAGGGGTGGCCGGCACCATTCCCAGTTCACAGATGTGGAAACTGAGGCTGAGGGAGGTAAAGAGAGGCCAGACCCGTTTCCTGGGGCTGCCCTGACAGAGGCCACAAGCTGGAGGCCGAACACAATAGAAACTTCTTCACAGTTCCGGAGATCAGGCGACAAGAGGCAGGGGTGGGCAGGGCTGTGCCGCCCCCAAAGCTCCAGGGGGGCTGCTTTGCTCTGCCGCACCCCACGTTCTCGGCTTGCGGCCGCGTCCCTCCCGCTCTGCCTCCGTCTTCACGAGGCCGTCTTCCCCGTCTTGGTGTCCTCTCACGAGGACACGTGCCATTGCATTTAGGGCCCGTCCTAATCTAGGATGGTCTCGCCTTGAGACCCTTAACTTATTACAACCCTAAGACCCCATTTCCACATGCGCTCACACTCACGGGCTCCGGGTGGATGGGTCTTTTTTTGGGGGCACCACTCACCCCACCACAGATGCCGCAGGCGCCACAGCCATGGATTTGGGGCCCCGTGGCCGACTCGTGCTGTGGCATTCCTTGCTCCTCCAGCCACATCGAGCCGAGCTTGGTTTTCCCAAAGGGGTGGCTTGGCTGGGGGGACTTCTGGGTGGAGAAGAGTGTTTCTGGATGTCTCCAAACCTGACTTGGGCACAGAACAGGCTCCCAGGGGTCCTGGGACCCTGTGAGTGACATTCCCCATGCTGACTTTTTGACATCTCGCTTGGGCCTTGATCCAAGCTCACAGCAGTTTTTACCGACGGGCTTTCAAGATATTTTTAGCTCTTGAGGGCCTTGTGCTTCATAAAAGCTGCTCTCGGGCTGCAGCCCCGGGCACGCCTGCCCCTTCCTGCCCCTTTGCGGCGTACACAGCTGCTCCAGCATGCTGCTTGGCTAGAGACGCGCCTTCCATGGCAACGGATCCTTTTGGCCTTTATTAATGGGGCCAGAACTCTCCCGTCGGCCCTGCCATCTTGTGGGAATCTTATTACGGCGCTTGCCTCGCTGTCTGCATCTCGCCGCCACGGGGGCATCATGAGCTCGCCAGTGGGCCTCACGGCCGCCCGCCCCAGCCGCCTCGGCTCGGCACCCGGAGCTTGGGGCCGCTCTGGGCGAGGGTGGTTGAAAGTTTTCTTCTCTCTTGGCTCTCAGCGGTGGGTGCCCGAGTTTCCTGGGGCCCCCACCACCAAGGCCCACAAACGGGGCGGCTTAAAACAGCAGTAATGGGTTTCCCCCGGGCGGGGGCAGGGGCCTGGGGTCAGGTGCGGGCTCCTCGGCCCCTCCCAGCACCTGTGCCGCCCGCAGTGCCCGCGTTCCCGGGGGGAGCTGCTCCCGCGCCTGCCCCGGCTGCCCTCGCCGTCTTTCCTGGGTGTCTGGGACTCAGGTTTCCTGCTCTTCTGAGGCCACTGTCGTTGGATTTAGGGTACCCCTACTCCAGCGTGGCCTCGTCTAAGCATGCCTTCAAAGACCCATTTCTCAAGAGGACCAATTCCTGGGACCAGGGATTCAGACGTGAACATTTTTTGGGGGTGGAGTGGTGGTGAATATGATTCAACCTGCGATGGGAGTGGAAAGGAAGGGGGTTTGGAACGGGTGTCTTCACCCCCGTTTCTTTGCTAAATATTGGGGAGCGGCGAGGTTGTGAAATAGCAGGTGAAGGGAGAGCTTTCGTGATTGCCTTGGTACTCTGTCCCATCAGCTCCAAACCCATCTCTGCAGGTAAAGGATATTTGGAATTTTTTTTTCCAAATTGGCATTTCCACTGGGCTTCAAAATATTAAGAGATCTCTACACGTTTACTTGGCTTATCCCGCGAGGCGCCTGCTGACGCGGCTCTCCTGCTCGGCAGGTGCGGCCTGGAGCTCTGGGGCGCCGTCTCTGTGCTGGTGGGCGTCTTCATCTTCGGGCACAGCGTGGCGACGGCCGTCCTGGAGCTGCCCTGAGCGCAGCAAGGGGCCCTCGCGCCTCCTGGGCCGGCCCGCTCAGCTGCGCCCGTCCAGCAGGAGGCAGAGCAAAGTGTTTCATCATAAAGATGTTGGAGAAGAGGCTCCGTGTCGCCGTGTCAGACTGCTCCTTCGGGCTTGTCCTTGTTCAAAGGGTTTCTGGGGGAATTGGGGGGGGGCTGAGGCCCGGGAACCCTACTTTGGGGGTGTTGTGAGCCAAGACAGTGCATGAGGGCAATGCACTGTGGGATGCACGGCCAGGAGGTGGACGGGCTGGGGGTCATGGGAAAGAAAGGGACGGGGCGGGGGGCTTGGGAGGTCTCCGGGTACCTCTGCTGGGGATGATGGGGGACTCCAACCGGCCCTTGGGCCGGGGCGTGGGCGATGCCGGAATCCTGCGGCACAACGTGTAGGGGCCCGAGCCCCGGCGGCGACGGGGAGGGACCCCGCGGAGAGCCCCGCCTTTGCCTGCTGCCTCGCCGGGCTTGGAGGGGCTGGGCAGGGTGGGCTGCCTGCCCCGCAGTTCCTGCCCCCCTCGCCACCCCTGGTTCTGGGCCTAGGGTCGCCCGTAGCCGCAGAGGGCGAGGAGTGGGTGAGAGGGGACGAGGGGAGGGTCCATGCGGGGATGGCCGCGGGAAAGGGGGGTGGGACAGGTGCCGAGCCGTGTCTGTGTCCTCGCTGGCACTGACCCCGCGCAGGGCCCCGGGGACGTCCTGGATGTTGACGGACTCAGGCCACGCTGCTTCTGCCGTGGGGAACCCCCTAGAAGCTGGTGGCACCCAGAGCCGGGTTAGGCAGAGAGTGCCATGCCAGCTGGCGGCCAATCGGCCATTTTATTGCTGGTTTTTCCCACTGGCCCTCATGCGGGAACCTTCTTTATGGAGATAAAATTCCCAGACTATACAGGGACCTTCTTTTTTAAAGATTTTTAATTTATTTCTCTCCTTCCCCCCCCCCTAGTTGTCTGCTCTCTCTCTCCATTTGCTGTGTGTTCTTCTGTGTCCACTTGTATTCTTGTCAGGGGCGCCAGGAATCTGTGTCTCTTTTGGTTGTGTCATCTTGCTGCGTCAGCTCTGTGTGTGTGTGGCACCACTGCTGGGCACGCTGTGCTTTTTTCCGTGGGACAGCTCTCCTTACAGGGCACACTCTTTGCATGTGGGGCTCCCCTACACTGGGGACACCCCTGCGTGGCACAGCACTCCCTGCATGCCTCAGCACTGCACGTGGGCCAGCTCACCATATGGGTCAGGAGGCCCTGGGTGTGAACCCTGGACCTCCCATGTGGTAGGCAGATGCTCTATCGGTTGAGCCACAGCCGCTTCCCCAGGCACCTTTTTAAAGTCTCCCCTTCAGTGGTTTTTGGTACATTCACAAGGCCACTGAGTTCCAGAACATTTTATCGCACCAAAAGAAACCCTGTACCCATTGGTGGTCCTCCCCCCACCTCCCCCAGCCACCCACGATCGACTGTGGATTTCTTTGTGGACTTGCCTCTTCCGGACACTTCACGTAAGCGGCATCATTCCACACGTGGCCTTTGGTGCCTGGCTTCCTTCACTCAGCAGCGTGTTTTTCAGACGTGTCCATCTGACAGATGAGGCGACTGAGGCTTGGAAAGGTCAAGGCCACCTGCCCTGGGTTAGAACCATTTGGGGCTGGATTCCATCATCTATTTTCTTTCCACCCCGTATCTTCTGAGGTGTGGCCAAAACAGCGGGGGCTGGGTTGCAGAACTCTGAGAAGGAGGGGCAGCCTCTGCCCTCCTGCACCCTGGCCACTGCCATCTGGCTGGTGGGTGTGGCCACAGGTGGAGGCTCTGATCCCGGGCACAGCCTCAGGAGCTGGGACTGGTGCTGGTCATTCACTGCCCTGGAGCGCCAGCGAGAAGGCGTAGCGGTCATTCCTCCCTGACCTCTCCCAGCTGCCTCCCAAAAGGCTTTGCTGACGCCGGCCAGGAGGCCAGGGTGAAGAGAGGACCACGCACGGGAGTCCGAGAATAAGAATAAAGTGTGTGAACCGGCTCTGGAGTGGGATTACTGGTTTTGAATTTTGAATACCAGCTCTGCCATTTGCTCTCTCAGGATCTTGGGTAAATTTACATACGAACCTCTTCAAAGAATCTATTTCCTCTGCAGCAGATGGGAATGCTGCGAGAGGCAGGCAGAGTGGGAGGATTAAGGGCAAGAAGGCAAGTTTGGAGCAGCTGGTGGGATGCCCCTCACCCAGCAGCGACCCAGCAGTGGGAGCACCAGTCCCTAAACACCTAGGTGGAGCCTGGGGAGTGGGGGTGGGGGAGGCAAATACTGAGCTTCCCAGCAGCCAAGGGGAAAAGGACAATATGGGGACCCTAGGGCTCACCCCAAAGCAGGAAAGCACATCAGAGCAGGTGTAGTCTGGCATTAAACATTTTCTATGAGGAGCCAAGGGTGGGCTTTTCAATTTAAGGGGTGACCAAATAGCACCACTGGGGACAGTAATTACTTGAATCTGTGACAGGTGCAAACTCAGCCTCAAATGAACTAGCTGTAAAAACTGCAGGTGTAATTCAAGACTGTAGCCTCGTGCAGTCAGAGAACTCAGGCTGGGGTGTCACCCTGTCATGTCTGATATCATAAGGGCAGGTCACAAACCGTCTCCCAGAACCTGCATGACTGGGGCTGCCACTGTCCTCAGTGGTTAGGTGGCACCATGTGGGACCTGGGGCATGTTCTGAATCTGGAGCTGTGTGACCTCGGGCAAGGCACGTGCCCTCTCTGAACACAGCAAGCAGGCCCCAGCTTGCTACGGCAGGAAACCCTTCATTAGCGCCGTCTTAAGCCAGAGGAAGGGCGCCGAGGCTGGCCCACACCAGCTGGTCCCCTCTCGGTCCCCTTTGTCCTCGTCCAGACTTTTCTCCTCTAAAGCCAAGCCCATGGCAGCACCCGCCTCCTAGGAGGGCTGGGAGGTGAGCTGGGATGGCACCTGCCAAGCCCTCAGGTGGCCACGGGGGCTGAGGACCCATCTGTCTCGAATAATGACTGCGACCGAGGCCACGTGACATTCTGTAGTGCGTATGACATGCCATGAGGGCCACCGGGTGCCCAGGGGAAGCACCTGTCCACTGCCTCAGGTGCCCTCCGGTAACTGCCGAGGGGCACCTGCCCGGGTGAGATCATGGCTGGCCCAGAGCACCTGAGGAGTCGGCCCCTCTGGCCCAGGACGGCCTCTGCCTGCCTCCGCGGGAGGCCTGGCCTTTGAACCGGGTCTGGCAAGGCTGCGGGTGGGCCAGGTGAGCACAGGTGGGGAGCTGCTGTCTGGGGCAGGTATGCCATCCAGAGTTTTGAAAATGGAGGTGAGATTCACATCACATAAAACCAACCACTTTAAAGCCACCCTGCAGTGGCACTTAGCGCGGGCAGTGTTGTGCAGCCAGTGCCCCGCTCCATTCCAGGGCGTTTTCACCCCCAAACGAGGTCCCGCCCCCACTAGCATCATCACCTCCCCCCAGCCCCTGGCACTAATCCTTGTTCTGCATCTCCGGACTTAGGGATTCTGGACATTTCACCCAAATGGACTCGTATGGCCTTTTGGGACTGGCTTAATTTGGCGTCACGTCAGGGCTCGTCCCTGCTGTAGCACGAGTATGTCGCGGTTCCTCTTTGTGGCTCTCAGCAGCCACTGTGTGGCTCTGCCACAGTTTCTCCATGCAGCTGCTGACAGCACTGGGTTCTCTCCACACTCTGGTTAGCTCGCCTTGCTGCTGTCAGCACAGGCTTATAGCCGGGCCCGCTCTCAGTGCTCCGGGGCACGGGCCTGGGGCGCATGCCGGGTCACGTGGTAATTCTGCGTAGCTTTTTGAGGAACGTGGTTGGGTTGATCGGGAGCTGTCCCTGCTTCGGTGCTGATGTGGCACAGTGGGCTGTGGCTTTGCATCCCCGCTGGGCCTCCTTGCTGTGTGACCTCGGGCAAGTTATTGACCTCTCTGAGTCTCTGTCTACATCGGCCTATCATAGGGACAGCGGAGTGAGGATCAAGCGAGATGGTGCCTGCAAAGTGCTTGACTCGGCACCGGGCTCTGGAGTGTGAATTCGGTGGGAGCTGCTCCACCTTTTGGCGAGCAGCCCTGTGCTGCTCAGAGCCGATCCCGCCCACTCAAGTTCTCCAGGAGGCTTGGCAGGTGCTGAGTGCGCATGACATGACCACGTGGGGGAGAGCTGGGGGTAAGCAGGCCTGACGCTGGCTGAGTGGGTTTCCCCACTGCACCCCAAAGACCTTCAGCCTCCCCCCACGCCCCGAGAATATTTTTATACTGTTTGGAAAAATGGCAGCCTCTGCGCATTCTCCCGAGCCAGGCAGCTTCTGGCCTTTCGGTTGGGGTCTTCTCTGCAGATGGGGAAACAGAGGCTCGGAGCTGCCAGGGGTGGGACATGCAGCTCAGGAGGCCGAGCCGGAATTCAAAGGCGCGCTTTCTTCTTTCTGCAAGTCCGTGATGTGCTTTCCCGTCCTGGGTGAGCAGCGTTACGTGCTGCGAGGCAGGGGCTGGGAGCGGGCAGGACCCCCGGTGGGCAGGCCTGCCAGGGGTGGGGGCTCCCAGCAGCCAGTGGGGGCCCCGTGGCCTGGGCCATCAGTAACGGCTGTGCTGTGCTGACCACGTGCCCTGGGCCAGGCCCGGAGTGGGACGGCACAGGGGCCCTCCGGGTCCCACTTGCCTGGCCCAAGGCCTGCCCTGGGCCTGCCCAGCACCTTCTCCCCACCCAGCCTTGTCCCTTACCCCTCTCTCTGTCCTCGGGGCCCCTCGAGGCCTCTGTGCTCACCAAGACAGAGACCAGAAGAGGGCAAGCCACAAAGCTTCTGGAACGGGACTTAAAAGGCCTCTCCACCCGCAGGGCCTGCTCGCCTGTCTGGGTGGGCAGCTGGCACCCAGGCCTGAGCTTCTCTGCAGTGGCCTGGGCAGTCACCTCCATTTTACAGAGAAGGCCACTGGGGCTCAGAGCACGCCTGGCTCAAGGTTTTGCGGCCACGAGGGCCCCCTCATCCTCCAGCTGGCGGCCAGGGCCCTGGCGCCCTCACCGCGGGACCCCACCGGCTGCCCAGCAGTACAGACACCAAGAAGCACGTAGCACGCGGCGTTCCCAGCCAGAGTTTATTGGGCCTGCGGCCGGCAGCGGCCAGTGCCCCCCTCCTGGGCCTGGTTACAGGGGCTTGGCGTGAGCCCGGCTGGGGCGGGGGGCACGGTTCCTACGGGTGCAGCAGGGGAGAGGAGAACGGCGTGGCCGGGGCTGCTTCCCCAGAGCCTCTGCTACCGGGCTGGGGCATGCGGGGGGACAGGTGGGGACGGAAGAGGGTGCTGGCCCCGGAGCCTCACCCCCACCTGCCTCTGGCTGCAGCAGGGCCCCGCAGCTCAGGCGCTGCCCTGCCAGCAAGGGCGGGGCCCTGGGGAGCACCGGGGACAGGAGCTTCCTTCCCGTCAAACAGTGGGAGTGTACATTCTTGTTTAGAGGTGTATTGAGAAGAGAGCGCGGACACCGAAGTTTCTAGAAAAGGGGGAGGCCGTTGTCGTGAGAGGGCGGCGGGCAGGCTTGGCTGGTCGGCTGGGCTGGGGTGCTCAGTCTCGGGCCACAGTGCACCAGGCGGCTACAGGGGAGGGAGAGGGGAGGGGGCGTCAGGGAGACAGGGGCAGCCCCTTCCCCACCCTGTCCCGTGGAGGCTGCAGGGGGCAACGGAATCCCTGGACAGGGAGGGGCAGGCAATGCACTGTGTTGTCACCCCCCCCAACTCAAGAAACTTCTGCTCCCCCAGCTAAGTGGGCAGGAGAGCCCTGGCTGGGCTGACCCCGAGCTGTGCCCTGGCCAGCGAGCGGCCGGGGGGCTGCTGGAGCACGGTGGCAGTGGGGGGCTGGGAGGGGGCAGTGGGCACAGCAAGGCCGCCCTGGAGCCCCTTTGGGGGTGCAGGGGCGCTCACTGGGCGCCCAGGCTGTCCTGCCACCAGCTCCAGGCAGGGTGGGTCTGGCAGCGAGCGCTGGCGGGGACCCCGCTGGGATGGGGCAGACTTCTGGGGACCCCGCTGGGATGGGGCGGACTTCTCGGGCCCCCGCCTCTCTCACGTCCCCCTGCATCTCCCCCACGTGCTGTGCTCTGTGATCAGATGCCCGGGGCCAGCTCTGGGCTCAGGTTCCACCCTCCTATTTCTGGGGCCCGGGCCCCCACTCCCGGGCTCCGGCCCCACTCCTGACGCAGCCTCTGCCCTGGAAAAGCGCCGCTGCTCCTCGGAAGCAGAGCTTTGGCCCAGCCCTTTACCTGGAACCGCAATCCGGGAGAGGGCCTCGGGCTGGCTCAGTGTGTCCACCTTGGTGTGCCGGAAAGCTTTGCAAAGGGGGCTCTGCAGGTGCCTGCGGGCCAGGGGGACACGGGTTGGCTCTCGGGGCTTGGCGGGGGGCCAGGGGGTCATGGAGGCCTGCGGGGGAGGAGCCGGGGGCCTGGGGCCCCAGTGGACCCCTAGCCCAGGAAAAGCTGCTTCAAAACCGAGACGTGGTGCGCTCTGGGCTCAGCGGCTGCGAAGCCTTGGTGTGACGACGAGGCTGGTCCCAGGAGGACGACCCCGGGGTCTGAGTGGTGGAGTTAGGGAAGCGTAGCGGGTCCTTGCCTCCCAGGGAGTGAACCTGACTGAGAACTTTCCTGCAGGCTCGGGGGTCTGGGAGGCCATCGGGCCTGAGGGTGGCCTTCCCTGGGAACAGCAGCCACCCCCTTGGACTGATGAGAGGGGACCAGCCCACAGGAAGAGCATGGCCTCACCCGTGTCACCCCAGGAGGGGAATGGTGCCGATGGCCACGCTGTACCCAGAGCCCCTTATTCACATGCCAGCTGGGGCCGTCCCCCAGCACGTGTCCCCAGAGCCACGTGGCAGCCCCCTGCGCCCTCCCAACCTGGGTCCTCAGCCCGTCAACCCATGGACACGTTTGCCAGGGGGGCTCGGGGCCGGGCGGGAGCTGGAGAGGCCGGGGGGGTTTTCAAACTCCGTGTGCCTCAGCCCCAGACCCCGAGACTCGGCAGGGGGTGGCCGGCCGCGCAGTGGGGGAGGGGGGCGCCCCCAGCCGAGCAGGGCCTCGACCCTCCCAGGGGCGCACGTCAGCTCATGTGTCTGCACCCTGGATTCGTTATCCCGTCCCCTGTGTCTCCTTTGAGGACACTCAGTCCAAGGTGGCGAGAAGGAAGGGGTGGGGCTGGGTGGGACCCCATCACCTGGGCCCACGGGCCGTGCCCACCTCTTCCACTCCTCCTCTGTCTCCCAGAACTCATAGACGACGAAGGTGAGGCCGTCGGCCATCCTCACGGCGGTGACACTGTCGGAGGGAGCAGAGGAGCAGGCTGCCGGCCAGCCGGATCAGCCGGAGACCCCCTTCCCGCCCCGCCCCGGGCCCTCTTCCTTGGGACGCGGACACCCAGCTGCCGTCTCCACCCGCTCCCTCCACCCCACGGAAGTCGAGCACGGGTGGCAGGTGGCTCTGGCGTAACCCGCAACCCCGAGGGCGGGCGTGGAGGAGCCGGGGCTCGGGTCCCCCTTTCAGGGCACTGGTACCAGCCGTCAGGGGCCGTGCGCGGATGGCACCCCGGTCTGGCTGGCTCCGGGCTGGGTCCCAGCCACCCAGACCAAGGCCCGGCGCCTGGGAGGCGGCCAGCGATTCTTTATTGAATTAACCCTAATGGAGTGTCATTTTAAGACTTCACCGTCATTTTTTAAAGTCCTAACTTTAAAAGCAGGAACCTCCTCCTCCTGCCAAGCTCTCCTTCAGAACCCGCCTCATTTAGTCCCTGTCACACCTGGCAGAGGCGGGGCCTGGGGAGGGCTTGGCCCTGGACTTGGAGCCTTGGGTGGCCTCGCTGGAACCCCCAGTCTCTCTGGGGCCCTGCCGGGTGCAGACATGCAAGCCGGAGACGCTGTTGGGGCTGGCAAGGGGGCAAGGGCCAGCGATGTGCACGCTCCCGGAATGTACTGGAGCTGGGGGGATCGGGGGCCCGCCTCCAGGACTGGCCCAGCTCTCCCCGCACCCCGATCCGGCCCGGTGCGGCTCCCGGGCCGCTCTGCTTTTCCACGCGCCCGAGGCAGCGGCGGCGGCCGGCGATGTTCCTGGATAATCACCGGCAGTTCCAGGTTCTGTGGTGCACGATGGCAGTCGGGGGACAAGCCCGCTAATCGTGTCATTAGTTCCTTAGCTTCCCAGCCTGAAATCCCACATGGCTCTGCGGGGCTCTTGCCGAGAGTGGAGGGGAGGGGCGCCCGCGCTGGGAGGCTCTGGTTCCGGGGTCCCCAGTGAATGGCAGAGGGCACCATGGGCAATGGGCGCCTCTCCTTTCGCTCACTGCGGGGTGGTGGAAGCTTGCTGAGGGCATCTGCTCAGCTGATATGCACGTTGGGGACAGTGGGAAGGGCCGGCAGGCGAGCATGGGGGCCGTGAGGACACACTGTCAACAAACAGACCCTGAGGGGACCCTGATCTCAGCCCCCAAGAAGGGCTATGTGTGTGTGGGGGGGAGGCCTGTGCCAAGCCAGTATAACTCAGTGGGCCAAAGTCATCCTGGAAGGGGTGCCAAGAGCTGGAGGGGTGGGGGAGGCAGGGCAGAGAGCAGCTGCCTCAGCCTGGAGGGGGGAGTGGCGAGCGCGGGCTCCTGGCAGCCCCTGCCTAGCCCGGCCCTCTCCAGGACCTCCAGACTTGAACTTTGGCCTCTTCAATCGAACGTGGCCCCAACCCCATGCGTGGCTCCCCCTCTCCCCCGCAGATGGCCGAAGGCTCCGAGCGTCAGCCTGGCTCCCTCTACCCAAGCCCTTAGCAAATCGGGTCACACCTGCAGCAAGACAGTCCCAGCTTTGCCTACCGGCCACCCACGCCCCGCGGCCCCTTTCCGGGGTGACTGCCGGGCCTCCTCGCGGGCCTCCCTGCTGCAGGCTTGCCCCCCACCCAGCCCCTTTGCCCGGCAGCGGCCAGAGCTGCTTCTCCCAGTGGAGACTCACGGTGCCGCCTTCCTGCCCCCAGCACTGGCTGCCGTTCTTAGAGCACCCAGGCCCTCGCCCGTCACACTGTCCAGCCACATCGGCTGCTCTCTCGTCCCCAAATCTGCCACACTTGTCCCGGCCCCAGATCCTGGCAGGGCAGAGCCCCTGCCCAGAATGCTCTGCCCTCCGACTTCGCAGCTTGGGCCGTGCCTCCGCCAGGAGCCCCTCCACCAATGCAGCTCCTTCCACCAGCCGCCCCCTCCCAAGATGCCTCGCCATCCAGAGTCACCCTTCTCTGCCGGGGCGGTCCAGCCCCCTTGCCTGGGCCCACAGCGGAACAGATGTGCCCGCTGAGGGGGCAGAGGCCAGCTAGGCTGGAGGAGGAGAGAACTGAGGCAGGGAAACCTCCGAGGCCACAGCTGCCGTCCACAAGGCACGGGAGGGTGGACCAGCGGGCTGGCCGCGGAGGCGGGGAGAGAGCCTGGCTGGCTGTGCCAACAGCCCCCTGGGCCATCAGGGGACAGGACATCTCAGAGGTGGCCACGCCCTCAGCTCTGCCAGGGAGCAGCGCGGCCCCGGGGGGTGCTGTCCATCCTCCCACCAAGGACAACTCCTGGCCGGGCTCTAGCACAGGCCGGGGTTACGAGGAGAGGACAGCGGCCACCTTTCCTGGGCGCTCCCCTCGGGCCTCACCTTCCTTCCTTCCTCCAGTATCTATGGCACACGGGCCAGCGACAGGCGCGGCGTCTGTCGAGTGCCACCCACTGTGTACCTGGCCCCAGTCCAAGCCCTTCTCGCTCGTCATCCCCTCTGCACCTTCTCACCACCCTGGGCAGGGGGCCCGTCAGTCCCATATTACAGATGGGTAAACTGAGGTCAGGGAGAGGAAGTCACTTGCCAGGTTCACCTGCCAGGAAGTGCCAGGGCGAAGACCCGACTTCCATTTCCCTGGGGGGCGCTTGGCTCTTGGGTGAAGCCGGTCTGCCCCCTCCAGCCCCGACAGAGCCCCCCGCCCTGTCCCCGCGCCCCTCCCGGCCGCTCACTCACTGGAAGCAGCTCCTCTCCCCGGCGGTGCCCCGCAGGTACTGCCGCAGGGAGTCCAGGAACTCGCTCAGCTGCTCGGGACACACGGCCAGCTCCTGCCGGACCAGCTGCAGGTGCTGTGGGCCAGAGACGCGGGGCGGGGGGAAGGGTGTGTGGGCGTGGGGGGGGCAAGAGGGGGACAAGGACACCCGCAGGCCTGCCTGCCACCCCGGGCTCCCCGCCAAGCCCTCTCCCAGCCCCACTGCCACAGCTCAAGACCCCATTCCCCACTTCCTCTCTTCAGAAGAGAACAGGACAGTTTGGCTCCTTGCCCCCAAAACAAAACTAACACACCCATGCCTGCACTTTTTGATTAAAGCATCTAGAGCTTCAAAAACAAACAGCCCTGGGAGGGGAGGCTGGGCCCTGGGGATCAAGAGCTGGAGGCTGGCATCTCCCTACACGGTGGCCAGGGACGTGGAGCCATCTGCCTCTTGCCAGGAAAAGAGGGGGGCCCGGGGCCTGGGGGGGGCCTCACCATGTTGGTGCCCTCTTCATCCGAGAGGCGCTGCTGCAGGTCGAACCAGAGGGTCTGAAACAATGAACCATAAGGTGATCCTGGAGACACCAGCTCCTCCAGGCAGGAGGGGACTCACCACGATGACACCCCAGCACCCACAGCCACCAGGGCCCTCTGGAGTCTCCTGGGCTGGAGGCAGCTCCCCGGGGGCCAGCCTTGCTGGGTAGGGGTCAGTCCACCCTCCATGCAGTGCCGACCACGGAGGGGACCACCCGGAGGTGGGGGAGAGTCCCTCCTGGCTGCGGCAGCTGGGGCCTCTGAGAGGCTCAGAGGGGGGTGCAGATCCCCGCGGGGGGCAAAGCAGGCTCAAGTTGTGCAGGGGAATCTCGGGCCAGGCAGCTGTGGGGGCTCAGGAGGCGAACCCAGGACGCTGATTTGGGCAGAAGTCACCCTCAGCCTAAGCCCTGGCGCCTCCCGCACCTGACGTCTGAGATGGAGTGGTCCCTGTGAGGGGGTGCGATCCTCGCTGCATCCCACCCAAGCCCTGGGCTAAGCTCATAAAGACGTCTGAACTTTCCAGGCCCCTTAAGTAGGTACCGCCCACCGTGCACCCCTGGCAAGCAGGAAGCACCTGCGACCTGTTCATCTCCAGGTGGCGGTGCCCAGACCAGGACGCAGCATCCCACAGGTGATCCAGGGGTGTGGGACGAATGACAGCCATTTCCCAGCCGAGGCTCAACGAGACAGTCACTTGTCACAAAGGCTGGTTAAGTGGCAGAGCCTCGCTGACACAGGCCCGAGCTCCCCTGCCTCGACCGCGGGCACCCCAGTACACACGCCTCTGAGTCGCCCCCGTCCATCCACCGTGAGGACGGGCACTCCCTCAGTCGCCGGCACCCGGGTCTTTCCCCCTCAAACATAAGGTCACTGCCTTGTTAGGGTGTTAGGGGAGGGGGTGGCAGGCCGGCTCCAGGGCCTTCCCGCGCCGGAGGGCCAGCGCACAGGTTTCTCAACTCTTAATCTTTTTGAAGAAGGCACAGGGCACGCTCCTTCTGCACCTCCCTGCGAACCCGGCCGCCAGTGCTGGAGAGCGGGGAATCCCCCCAAGCACCCGGTGCCCGCGCTGGCAAGGGGCGGGGTGCCCCGGGGCTCCTGGAGGGCAGGACCAGGAGGGGCTGCGGGGCAGGTGGGCGGAGGCACGGGGGTCACCCCCTCTGCCCACCCCACCCGCTCCCAGGGCACACAGCGCCCTCCACCGCCGGGGCTCCGGGGCGGCCACGTGGCGGCTCAGGTGGGCCCCCGGGGGCGGGGCGGGGAGCCAGGCCCCGATTGGCTCCTGCTCGCAGCCCGAGCCAATCAGAGGCGGGCGAGGCGGCCCAGCTCCGTCACCTGCCCGGTTGTTACGGCGACCCGGGCGCTAAAAATAAACTTCAAAGAGCCGCCCTCCTCGCGCGCCGACTGAGTTGTTATGACAACCGGGGCTACAGGGGCCCAGCCGAGCGCTCCCACCCCACACCCCACAGCCGGCTTCCCGGGGCCGAGCCGCCCTGGCCTCAAACCCGCAGGTGGGGAGCCCCAGCCCGCACCAATCCCTCGGAATCCCGCCCCCCACCCCCCAGGACCACACAAGTACTTGCATGCCTTTTGCAAAAAAATAATAAATGGAGAAAAGCAGAAGAAATGCAAAATCCCCCTCCGCCCACCTTCACCTCCCATCCCAACAGGAGATGGCTGTTCTCTCGGAGGTAGAGTGTGGCATGTGTGTATAGCTTTTTGGTATCAGAATTGTAAGAATATAATAATTTCTAATATTTATTAAATGCACACCACACACCAGACTCTGCCATGCCATAAACAAACTATACAATCCCCATGAGGGTGCGCTACTGTCCCCGTTATTGTCTTTTATCTTTAGTGGAGGTCTCAGGTTCAGAGAGGGCAAGTCGCTGGCTCAAAGGCACACAGCTGGTTAGAGGTACAATCAGGATTTGAACCTAGGCAGTCCCTAAGGCAAACTGGATTTTTCTTCCATATTGTCTTGTGAATACTCCACGGAGTCCTGAAAGGCTCTGCTGACAAGATTCTGTCAAGGCTAGCTCGTTTCCTCTCCCTGTGGACGTGTGCCATATCTTATTCAATAGATTTCCCACTGCTGGTGGTTTCTAACCTCTCCTCCGTCTCTCACTCACCACTCAAGACCCTTTCTGGGCACCGCCTGCCTTGGAGCAAAGAGTCCCTTGGCGCCCCATCCCCCTTGTGGCCTGTGACCCCAGCAGGCCCGCTCTGCTCCCCTTTCCCTGGCACCAGTCCTTTCTCAGCTGCGCACTCCATTCCCGCATTCTCCCCGGGTGATCCCCGTTGAAAAGCTCCCGGAACTTTCTGCAGCCTGATTTCTGTCCTGAGCTGCAGGCCCAACTCCCCCCGCGGTGGGGCAGGGGAGCGGGAGGGGCTCACCTTGCTCTCCAGCCTCCTGATCAGCTCGGCCAAACGGCTGACCTGGGCTTCCAGGCCCTCCTCCTTTGGGTCTGCAGAAATTGGGAAGGAGACACAGGCTGGTGGAGGCTGGGCCCGACGCCCCATTGGCGCCCTAGATGCCCAGCGCCCCAGGGCCCGGCTGGAGGCCCACGCCCCAGCTGGGCACTCTCAGAATTCCCCCAAAGCCCCCAGCCAGGCCCCAGCCCAGCACTGCTCTCACCAGAAGGCAGGCCCTTTCCTTGCTCCGGGGCCGCCGGCTGGTGGTTGAGGACGCAGGGAGCAGCGGGGTGGCCGCGCCAGGCCTCCACGGCGCCGTGGCTGGGTTTGCCGTGGTTCTGCCTGCAGTTGGAGGGGGGTAGCACGTGGGCTATGGCAGAGGTGACAAGGCCTGAGCCCTCTCAGCAGCTTCGAGGAATGTTCCGCGAGCACTGACTGGGGGCTGAAGCCAGCATGGAACTCACCCAGGGAGCCCCGCCCTGGGAGGCAGCCAGGATCCCCTTCACCTTGCAGAGAGGGAAACTGAGGCTGGTGAGGCAGGGGCCTCGGCTAAGGTCCCGCAGCCAGCCGAGGGCAGAGCCTGCAGCCCGGGGCTGCTCCCCCCGCCGGGGCACCTGCCGAGCCCCACTAGGAGCCCGCTTGGTGTCTGGGGGGGCCCCCACCTGCACTCCCCACCGGGAGCTCGCAGAGGTGGCTGAGAGTGGGGCTGTACCACGTCCCTGGGGAGAGGGGGGCCTGGCGCCTGGCTCCATACAAGCCCCCTCCACGCACACACGTGCACAGCCACCTGCTTCCCACGGCTGCCAGACAAATATGCATGCTGCTCACGGAGCCCGGTTCCTGGCACACAGTAGGTACTCAACAAAGGCTGGGGGACTGACTGAAGCCCCCTGTGCAGACAGACACCAAAAAACTCCAGACAGGCCTACAGTACCTGCACGGCCACATAAAATGCATGCCCAGGCACCCACACGCACACACACGGCTCCCATGTGCACGCCTGGCACGCCCCAGGGCCCACCCCCACCCCCACCTGTACCCATCCCTGAACCTTGAAGCTCAGCAAGCCCCTCCCCTGTGCCAAGGGGCAAACCAGACCCCCGAGGGAGGGGAAGAGGCTTGCAGCGCCTGCAAATGAAACGCGTCCCTCAGGCCGTGAAGAGGAGCCAAGCGGAGCGGAGGCCCTGTGCCTGGGTCCCCGGATCCTGGGGGGGCTGCACCCAGGGCAGGAGCTGAGAGCTCAGCTGGGAGCTGAGAAAGGGGATCTTTGAAGCTGGGGTGTGTGTGTGTGCAGCCGACTCCCAATGTCCCCAAATCAAGTCCCCACATGGGGTGAACAGGTGTAGCCCCTGAAATGTGATGGGAATGGCAAAATGCAGCAAGTCAGGGGTGAAATCTGGTGACGCGTCCTATCTGTCTTCAGAATCCCTATAAGACAGCTCACGGATGCAGAGTCCTGGAATCTGAATCCAGCGGGTCTGGCCCGGGGCCCAGGAACCTGCATTCTAAGATTCCCAGGTGACTCCGCCGCAGGCGCTCAGGGCCCAGCTGCTCTCAGCAGCACCGCAGTTCAGCGGCCTTTGCGCTCCTCCCTGCCCGGGCGCCGGCCTCTCACCCCAGTGAGCCACGCTCCAGCCCCGGCACACGGCACGCCGCACCTTGACCTGGGCAGCCGAGGCCCGGACGCCTGCCCGTCAGCCCACCTGCTCTCCTCTCAGGGCCTCTTTGCGTTGGGCAGGTCAGATGTTCCGGGAAGAACCAGGCCAAGAGGAGTTTGTCTTGACGTGGGATAGCAAATGGGGACCCCGGGGCTGGCGCTCAGAGCCGGAAGGAAAGCTGGCCCTCGGCAGGGCTGCTCTTCCCTGGGACCCCAGGTACGTTCCCACCCCCCCGCCAGAGAGGGACCCCCGGCGCGTTTCTGTGGTCTCAAGGGTGCAAACCGGGCCATAACCACCACTAAACCGCGTGGTGAGGCAGTCATCCCGTTTCCAACTCTTTAGAGTCTCTGGAGCCGGTCTCCGCGTGGAGCTGCTGTGTCTCCAGCACCTCTAGGCTCCTGCCACGTGAGGGACCGCGGCACCCGCGCCTGCTCCTTTCCCACTTCATCGCGGGCGCGTGACACTGGGATTCCAACTGCGGGAGCCTCGCCAGGTTTCCTAACTTTATCCCGTTTTAGACGCGAGGCCAACAACAGAAGGGTCCGGGGAGCCCCGCGTGGGGAGTGGAGGGGGAGGTGGCAAACGACGGGCGCCGCTTGAGCTCAGGTGCTTCTGCGGGCGCAGCTCTCGTTTAGTCCCCAGCGACCCAAGGAGCGGGTGCTGGAAGCTGGGGAAACGGAGGCACACGGGTGCCAGCCTCCGAGCCCGCGCGTCCCCCCCACGGTCCCCGAGGCCCGCCCCGCACCCACCGGATCTGGCTGGTCTGCTCCTCGATGGCCTCCACCGCGCTCTCCACGGAGCTCAGCAGCGACTGGATCTGATTGGCCGTCTCCTTCAGGAGGAAGCGGGTCACAAACTGGTCCACGCTGCTCCCTCCCTCGTACACCTGCGGGGGCGGGTGAGGGGTGAGGGCGGGGCAGCCGGAGGAGGGGCTGGGCGGACGCCGGCACAGCGAGGAGCCATCATATGCGGGTGCCCGTGCCCCGTGCGGGAAGAGGCCACTGCCCCCTGCGCCCCAGAGGCTCGCGGAGGCGCGGGGCGAAGCCCGGCGGCCCCGCCCGCAGGCCATGGGACTTGGACAAGTGACCTGGCCTCCCTGAGCATAACGGTCACTGTAGCATCTGTCTTCCGAGGCTGTGGTAAGGGCTGATGCACAGAATGCATAGGAAATGCACAGCCCAGCGCCTGCCAAGTAGCAGATACCCAGTGGACAATAACCGCAGAGCTGCTATGACCAAGACGGTGGTGGCGGTGCTGACGGTGGGGGTGGGGGGTGTGGAGGCCACGGTGGGGGCGGCGGTAGCAGGGGTGGGGGTGCTGATGGAGGTGATGGTGGCAGCAGTGATGGTGTCATCACTGTCACTGCTGGGGACAGGAGTACTGTATTGGAGGAGAAGCGTCCAGAGCCCCTGTTCCCTGTTCTCCTCCACGGAGGAGCTCTTGGGCTCACTGGGGCTCCCTGCTGCTGCTCAGAGAACAGGAGAAGAGAATTACAAGCAGCCCAGGGAGGCTGACCTGCTCCCCACCGAGAGGCCCCGAGCCCAGGAACAGAAGCGGGTAGAGGAGTCTGGGGGAGACCCCGAGCCCAGGAACAGAAGTGGGCACAGGAGTCTGGGGGAGACCCCGAGCCCAGGAACAGAAGCGGGGAGAGGAGCCGATGCCACTTGGAGAGGTAGCCGGGGGGCAAGATGGATAAAGGGGGCTCTGCAAATATGCTCTGCAGTACAAGACCGAATCTCTTCCCTTGCCACGAGTCTTTAACAAAGACATTTTCCAAGGCTTCTGGAACCACCGGGCTTCCGGCGGAAATCGGCACAGCGCGGGCTCCCCAAGGTCACCCAGGGACCGTGCTGCCGACGCTGACCCTGTGTCGGGGGACTCCGCTGCCCT
This sequence comes from Dasypus novemcinctus, assembly GCF_030445035.2. Classification (NCBI taxonomy): domain Eukaryota; kingdom Metazoa; phylum Chordata; class Mammalia; order Cingulata; family Dasypodidae; genus Dasypus; species Dasypus novemcinctus. Next base: position 5,228,277 of record NC_080690.1, read on the forward strand.
CAGGCCCTCGCCTGTGACGCTCTCCGGGCCTCTCTGCCAAGACCTCGCTTCCTGAAGCACCTGCCCCAGGCACCCTGGCATCCCGCCCAGGCCCTGGCAAGGCCAGGGAAAGCAGGGCTCTCGAGGAAAGCAAATAAAGCCATCCCTCACTGGGGCTGGGAATTAATTAGCAATCATGGCCCAGTGGGGACCAAGGCCCAGAGACAGACTGAGGCGGGGGTGGGAGCGGGGCAGCCGGCTGTGGGTGAAGGCAGAGGCGCGCCGGGGTCTGGCTGGCAGCATGTCCTGGCCAAGAGCCAGCCAGAGTGGCCCCATGTGTGGCAGGACATCAGGTGCTGGTATCCTAATGTACCGGAAGTGTCCACCCAGCTTCCTAGCAGAAACCACACTCAGTCCCGTCATCAGTGGGCTCCCAACAACTGGCCAATAACCAACAGGACGACCCATCTTGGTAAAAAAAAATTTTAAATGCAAAGATAAAGGCCCTTGGGAGTGATGCAGCAGGAATATTAAAAGGACCTAGCTCAGGGGTCAATAAATGTAACTTATGAGTGGAATTCTGAAAAAGACAACTCATTTTGAAAGAAGGAAAACAATTCGGCTCATGCAGATTTCTTTGCCACCACAATCAATGCCTCTGCCAACCCACCAGCTGCACGGATCCCAGGGGAGAGGAGAAGCTCTAAGAATTTCCCATCGGGGGGCAGGTTCCTCATCTGCAGGGCACCAGGGCGACATTCAAAAATTGGCAAAGTCTCTGAAGTTTTACCACGTGAGCACCTTTTCTGCAAAGAATGTTTTCATCACCCAGGGTTGAACTAGAGAACGAATTCTTGAATAGGGAAGCTGTGAAAAGAAGCCATGGGAGTCACTCGAATAAGACATAGGGGTCACAGGGATCAGGAAATAAAAACATTAACCACTCATAGTTTAATTTTAACCGCAATGGATTAAGACAATGAAGAATATAAATGTGTGGAAGGAAAACAGCTAAAAATCTCAAAAATGCTTTATTTTTATGTTTTTGAGGTACCGGGGCCAGGGATCGAACCCCAGACCTTGTACATAGGAAGCCAGTGCTCAACCACTGAGCCACATCAGCTCCCCTCAAAAACGCTTTTTATCCTACAAAATAGAAAGTTTTTTCTTCTTATTAGCTAAGCATAAAGGTAGAATTGAGAACTTTAACAACATGTTTTTTTAAAGTCATTAGTGAAATGAAAACTAGAAGGTTACCTTCCAAATAGCAATCCAAGATAAAAGCAAAGAGAACAGACCCGTGGAAAGGTAAACCACAAAGGGCTCGAAGGAAGCACCAAAAATGGCAAGTATGAGAGCGGGCAGAGGGCAGACAGATGTACCAATCATAGCAATAAAAACAGCAGCTGAACCCCCTACGTGGAGACAGAGCCCCAGATTTGATGGAACAAGACCCGACTAGAGGAACAGCTCAACCGAAGCAGCACAGAAGGATTTACAGAGAAAAGCCTGTGCAAAGATTCTGCAGCCAAATGTGGCCGAACAAACAGGACATGCTGTAATATCACTCCCAAGTTAGAACTTGAATGAAATGGTGTTACCCAAGATAAGGGTAAGAATCTATTGACAAAAGGCATAAGCGTGCCACGGACAAGGCGCTGTTCAATCTTTAGGCACTGGACGATATACTGACATAAATGTGGCTACTGGGGCACAGGTATTGGATACACCCTTTCTATAATTTTGCTCTATCTGAGAGCCTTTTTGATTAAGAGACTTCAATAGCACGTATTCTTCGATCCAGTAATTCCACTTCTGATCATCTACCCTTAAGAACTAATCCAAAATGTGGACAAAGATTTACGCCCTGTGGTATTAATTAGTGTTGTTATTCAGAATATCAAAAACTTGGAAATAACCTAATTATGCCCAACAAGAGAGAACTCATAAGAAATTTAAATAAGAATATTTAAAATGATGCTTTTGAGCAGTTTTAACAACACGGGGGCAAGCTTTATGTTAAAATATTAGGTGAGAAAAGCAGAAAAACTTCCATTTGCAGAAAGATTTACATATGTTAAAGAAATATTTGTGGGCAAAGGCTTGAAGGAAATAAATTAAAATGTTAGCGCTGGTTACGGAGAGTGGGGATGAGAAGTGATCTGAACTTTTTCTTTATGCTCTTCTACTTCCTAAGTTTGGCATATTGAACATGTACTACTTATATAATAAAAAAGCACAAAAATAAAGACTAAAATCTAGAAAGGAAAAACATGGGAAATATAAAGACTAAATGACAAAATGCAAGTTAGTAACAGCAATCAGCTCACTGCCGTCCCAGGGGACAGATAAATTTGAGAACACAACAAAGGGTGCAAAAGGCATTGTTAGGAAAAACTGGCAAAATCTGTGAAATGGGCCAAAAAGATGACTGGATTTCCTGGCTAGGATACCCTTTTCCCAAGTCTTTCCTTTTAAAACTCTTTTAAGACACAGAAAACTACAAACACAAATGATTTTTGTCCACAGAAATGCAAATTAATTATGTCTGGCAGAACGCAACTAACTTTTGCACCTGTAGATGGTGATCAGTTTTACATCTATTCACAGAGTCATTTCGCCATTCCTGGTTGCCTACATATGTACGTGAGTTTTTGGAATTATTCTTTCAGTTTTAACGTCTTTCTAGTTCCCTCATTAACTAATTAGTTAATAAAATCTTTGGCATATGTTCATTTTATATTTCTATAAGAGACAAGATTTTACCATTTTAAAACTTCATCTTTAACAATCTAGATTTCATAACGAAGAAAAGACTGTTTTTAAATTTTATATTCCAAAACCATGATCCACGCATCCATGAGGCAATTACATAAAGAAAATATGATGTAATATGTAATATGACAAAATCACAACATATTAAAAAAATAGAGAATTTTCACTCATCATTCAGTCTTATAACACAATGACATGGGAAATGAATGAGAATATGACAGACTTTAAAAAACGACAATGAAAACAATATAGATTAAAACCTTCAAAAGTGAAGAATTTAAAAATTTCAGACTTTATTATAAAAGGAAAAAATTAAGCATTCCATTTCACATATGAAAAAGAACAGCAACAACAAAAAACCCAAGGAAATATGCGGAAGGAAATAATGTCAAAACTATAAATCAGAAAGCATAGGGTGAAATTTAAATAAACAAATTGGGGTTGGTTGTCAGAAAAAGCAAATTCATACAGGCTAACCTCTGTCAAATTTACATTTTTAAATTTAAAATTTAAAAATTAAATTAAATTAAATTAAAAATTAAAAATTTAAAATTTAAATGTAAAATTTAAAAGGAGACCTAAGCTATAATAACCAATATTTTATTGAACTTAATGTGTACTAAGTGCCTGTCTTGGGCGAAACAAGGTTTTAGGTTTTTTAAAGACTACTAACTGCATCATTGATCATAAAAATGACCATCTACATGCATACACTAAAATGGACACAGTAAAAAATTTGACTAAAACTAGGGTTGACCTTAAAAAAAGTATTAAAATAATCCCCTCCCGTTTAGAACCCTGACACAAGTGTTTTGGATAAATCATTTCCGTTTTGAATAGGAAAATGATTCTACATCGACGCTGATTCACGCACAGAAAGCGTTCAAAACCACCTCTCAATTCATTCCCAAACTATGAACCAAACTCAATTCCCAGCAGAGAGGAGGATTAAATGTTCATGTGGGGACAGGACTCGGCAGTGCAATGAGAGAATACTGCACAATTAGGGTTTATCTCAGGCAGCGAAGGGTTGCCCAATAAGGGACGCTAATAATAGAAGCCACCCCATCAATAGCTTAACAAAAATCATATGATCATTTAAAAATACCAAAAAGGCATTTGAAAAAAAAATCACTACCACCTCCTAAGACAAAACTTAACAAAGGGAAGGCAGAAAAATATTTCCTTAAGACGCTGAAGAGGATTCTAACAACAAGAGCTGGAACTAATATAATAATTAGTGGAGCAAATCTAAAAAGCCCTTGAACATGGAGCAGGCAAAGAAGGCTGCCGGGTGAAGCAGCATTAGGATGTCTTAGAAATCGGGGGAAATGCAAGAGGATATACCAAAGAAATAAGGGGGCCACATATTAGAAATGAAATGGGAATAGAAGAGTTAATAACTGACGCTGTGACTGCCTCGAGAAAGCAAAGGCGTCCACGAAGATCGATGGATTCAAGGAAAGCCTTTTACAGAAAAACAAGCAACGAGTTGCGGTCCTAACAACAAAACCAGCCATAGAAAATCCAACAGAAAAAAAAAGCCCTCTGCTCCCGCAATGACCCACCATGGCTAAAAACGCGCCGAGGCCGCCGAACATCACGGCTCACGGAACAAGACCCCAAGGCAGGTGTGAGCTGCGCGGCGGCTGGTCAGGGGTCCCTCCTCGGTGGAGAACGAGGGGCTGCTCCCGAAGAGCACGGCCAGAGGCCAAGAAGCAGCCGCACAGGTCGAGTGCCCAGAGCCCACGCGGGCTCAGGGGACCCTCCCGCAGCCCAGGAGGGCAGCGCTGGGCCCAACGCCCTCCGGGTGGCTCGGAAACCTGGGACCTTGCCACACCCCCTTCCGCTCCCCTGCCCGCCGCGACACTTTCAGAATATCAAATGATATTCTAAAAAGACGACTGGCTATGGGAAATCAGCCTTGCGTGCTATTAAAATATACTTTAAAACAGCAACACTCAACCCAGCGCCACGCTAGCACGGAACCGGCAGTGTGGACTGGCAGAGGGCAGGAAGAGGGGTCGTTGCTTTTGGACAGGTGGGAAGAGAAGGGGGCCCCACTACACGGCGGGGCCACAGGGGAGCAGCATTTGGGAGAACGCAGCGCGCTGGTCTTGCTCAGCCCGGGCACGTGAGAGCCGCCGGATCGGGAGAACCGCCGTGGGCTGCTCGGTGCCGGGCCCTGCGCTAGGCGCCTTGCCAGCCTTACCTCATTCCACCCTCACTAAGCCCCTCAGGTGGGCGTTCCCATTTCACAGATGGGGGAAACTGAGGCTCATTCAGGCAAGTGACCTGCTGGGGGTCCTTCAACCAGGTCTGGCTGGCTGTATCCCTGAAGGTCCCCCCCTGTGCCCATGGCAGGCGAGGTGGGCGTTCCCTGAGCTACCGGGGCTCAGGGCTTCCCGTGGGGTCTGCGTGGCCTCGCTCCCACCCTGCGGGCGGGCCGTGTCCCGGCTGAGCAACCTCCATCCAGCTGCCCCTGGGCATGGAGCCCCCTGCTGTGCTCTCTATCTCTTGCCAGGTCCTTGACTCAGTTTCCCCCACTCATCTCAGCCTGATGCTACGGCTTCACCGCTCTGAGCCTCCATTCCCACAGTGGTAACGCGGGCAGGTGAAGGCACGCGGGAAGGATTAGACGCCACTAACCTAACCCTACCTGGAACTCTCGGGGCACCTACTGCGCCTCTTCTCTGAGGACTCAGGGACAGGACACACTGTGTGGGCCTCCAGAAGTCTGGCCCGGGGGGGCACAGACTCAGAGGCAGGAGGGAAGCTCCGGAATGGTCTGCTTACATCCATCCAAGAGACCCCCGGTCATGCGGGGAGGGCCCGAGGGCCCGCAGCCCAGCGGCACCGGCCCCAACGCGGCCGGCCCTGTCCTCCCCAGGGACACAGATGCAGCAAGGGGAGGGGGACAGCCCGCCACACCACGGACCTGTGCGGGGCCCGGAGGCCCAGCGCGGGGGTCCCGCTCCGCTGTGACGCTCCTGTACGAGATGTCAGACCCCCTGGTCTAGTTCACGTGCACTGAACCCGCCCTGAGTCCCTCCCCTTCCAGGCCAGGGGCCCTGCGGAAGAAGGGCACGTGCTTGGCAGGTATGACAGCAGGTCCGACAGCAGGTCCGAGGGCTCGGCGTGACCGCCGCTGCCTTCGGGATCCCTTCCTGGGACACCCACCCAACGTGCTCCCCCCGAACAGGCACCCGGCTCGGGGGAGGGGCCTCCAGCGCCACAGCAGACCCTGAGGCTCAAGTCCATGGTGCTGCCGGCCTCCCTCGGACAGGGCAGGCACCAAGCCGCTCGCCTGCCTCCCCGGCCCCCTCCCCACCCAGGCAGGCCCTGACCCCGGGGCCACGCCCCCCACTCACCTTCTTGGTGTAGCCCATGGCCTTCAGGACCGAATGATTCAGGGTCTCCAGGGAGGCCAGGACGTCCTCGTAGTCCCCCATGTGCTCCACGAAGTAATCTGGGGGAAGGGTCACAGGGAACTCGGCCCCTCCCCCCAGGCCCTCCCCCCTGCGTGGCCACTGCCCACACTGCCTCTCCCCGTCCTATCCCAGCACCCCCATCCGTGGCCCCTGCGCAGCTGGCACCTACCGCATAGTTCCTTGGTGTCCACGTGGCTGCAGAGAGAGAGAGAGAGGTTTGGCCTGTCCCATCCACTGCCCCACAGTCCTGGGTCCCGTATCCCCATCGACAACAGGGGAAAGGACCCTGGCCTCTCCTGGTGGAGGAGGCTGAGCACGAGGTGAAGGTACAGGTATCGCCTGCGGCCAGAGGAGGTGGACGGTACTAGCCAGACGCCGAGAGCTGGAGTGCTGTGCAGCTTCTGATAAGCTCCCCTTTCTGGGCCCTCCTTCCCCCACCTGGGCTGGCCTTGGCCACCTTGCTGGGTGTGACCTGGCCCCCAAGGTGCTTCTGATCACTGGGCGCTGTGGCCCAATGAGTCTGGGCTCAGACGCTTTGCACGCTCTCTCGCCACTCTTGGGGTCTCTCCAGTGTATGCTGCGTAAGAAAGGTTCTGACAAGTCCTGCAGAAAGGAAACCTGTTTAATTTCATTTAAACTAGCATTTAACCAATCTTTTTGATCCACCAACTGTTTTGGGCAGAATGCACACGCAGCATCCCAAGGAGCGTATGTTCACCTCACACTCTTTGGGGAACGCTAGAGAGAAGAATCCTGAGGGTCTTCGGTTTTGACTCTACAATGGCAAGTCTCCCCTCCCTCCCCCACCCCCCACTCTCATGATGAACTCTGAAACCTGAACCCCCTCCTTCTCCCTACCCCCACCACAAAAGGCACTAACCGATGGCCCTTTTGAAGTGTCCCAGGCGCAGGCACCCACTCTGGAGACCATGCCCCTCTCTCCTGCAGCCTGCAGCCATTTCACCCAGGAGCCTCAGAGGGGCTTTCCCCAGGTGATGCCAGTTCCACCTGCTCCGCCCTGGCCCCCAGCCCAGGCCTCTTCACACATCCCAGGACATCCTCAGCCCTAACGTCTGGGTCCCCTGCACGCCAGCCAGGTGGCAGCTCCTTCTCCAGAGCATCTCTAGCCAGTCTCAGGGGACTCCCACTGACCAAGTCCTCCCTAAACAACCCCTTAGGAACTCTGGATCACCCAAGTGGGCCTGAGGCAGGTAATCAGATGGGGGGGGGGGTCTGGTCCCTTCTGAAGATGGGGTTAAGGAAAGGGGGAGGCCTCATCCTATTTGGGGAACCACAAGGAAAGCGCTGAGCTTGGAGGAAGGCGGGGAAGGATCAGAGGTATGTGTGAATAGAAAGCGCTTTTCGCACTTGATTTAGAGATGGGTCAGAGTCAGAGTTTTGGTTAATTCTGAGATGGCAGGTTAGGGTTCTGATTGGATTGGTAGCAAAGATTTAATTAGGTGTAGGCTTAGAAGTAGGATTAAGGGTTAGTGTTTGGCTTCGCTTTGGTTTGGAATGGGGGTTAGAGGCTCAATATCACACTGCAGGGGGGCACTGGGAGCAGGCACAAGGCTTACTGAGAGTTAGGCATTAGGGTTGGGGGTAGAGTCTGAACTGGGTTGAGTTAGCAGAACGATAAAGCCATCACCAGCCTTCCATTTCCATTATCTTGAGTCTACTGTGCAAAATTCTAGGCTCTCTCCTTGCTTAGTCTTGTGTGTTTAGAAAAGACAAACTTGTGATAGTAGCCAATGCAATATCAATTTTCCCACCCCAATTCAACTGAGGCAATGAGGCATTATAGACCTGACTTTCAGATTAGTGAGTTTGGGGACTCTTCAGCACGCTGGCCCCTACAAGAGTGTGGAAAATGGAGCCTTGCTACTGGATGAGAAAGAAGATGCTGCCTCCATGGACCCACTCAGCATCCCCGCACTGGGAAACAGGGTTTAGGCTCACTTGGTGTTGTCAGAGTCAATTGTGTGGAAGAGATCTTCGAGTTCTTTCTCGTTGAGGACGCCATCTGCAAAGAAGAGCTGGAATTCCTCCAAGGACAGCTTCCCATCATCTGCAAGGAAGGAAGGAGGGAAAGCAGTTGGTGTCTAGAGAGATAAGACTGTGCTTACATGGTCCGCAAATCCAGCCAATTTCCAAACCAACAGACAAACTCCAACTCAGATAACCCCTGCCTACCCAGCTAACTCCCAAACCAAAAGATAACTCCAGCTCTGATAACCCCTGTCTACTCAGCTAATTCTCTGCTAAATTCCAGCTTAGCTAATCCTTGCCCACACAGGTAATTCTTAAAACTAAAAGAAGCTCCAGCTCAGATAACCTTGACCTCACTTAATTCACAAATTAACAGACTGAACCCATCTTAGAGAATGCCTGCCCATGCAGATAATTCCCAAACTAACCAGTAAACTCCAGTACACGTAGTCCTTGACTTTTTCAGCTAATTCCCAAAACAACAGACCAACATCTGTTTACAGATAATTTCCAAGCCAACAATAATGCAACTTTAATAACTAGTTTTGGAGGCTCATTATGTACCATGCCTTTTAAATGCACTCAACAAATACAGAGTGTCTGCTTCCTGCCAGCAATCTTCTCTCACTTAATTCACATGACCACTTGGGCTATTTAAGGTAGCCAAGTTTAAATCACTTGCCCAAGGTAACATGATTGGTTAGGGGAGTCTGATTAACCACCAAATGTGATGCTCAGAGACTCTCTCCAAATTTAGATGATCCCCAACCCCAGCACCTAACTCCAGACTCCAGGAGAGGGAACAACCTCCCTCTTCTCTGCCCCTGCTGCTCCCGTCCACACAGCAAACTTCGAGCCCTTCCCAAGGCGGCCTTCGCTTGGTCTGACTGGATATGGCTGCCAAAACGTTGGCATGCTCTTGCTTCCTCTCCCCAGGCCACGGACACAGCTGTCAGATGCCAAACCATGAGGGAAGAAGGCACTGGGAGCTGACCGCTGGCTCAGCACTGCCCTGTCCTTGGTCTGGGCTGGAGCTGCGGCTCTGGGGTGGGGAGGGCAGGGCTCTGCCAGCCTCCACATGGAGAGCGTCCTACAGCTGATGCGTGCCCCCTATCCCATCCCTGCCCCTGCTCCCTGCGCTTGTGGTGGCTCTGGGCATCAGTGTCCATTTCATTCCTGGCCCCACCAGGAAGATCTTGGGAGTTGGCATCAGACCGGGCCACTGAGAGGGAAGACTCAAAACAGAATGTTAGTGATCCCAGGAGAGGCTGTCCCCAAGCCAACACCCTCAGCTCCTCTTACATGGACAAGCAAAGTCCAGCCACACAAGTCCCAACCCTGCAGCTACCCCTCCTCCTCAAGGATCCAGAACATTCCCTGGTCCTTCTGAATGGGAGCGATGCCCAAGAGAGGCAGTGGAGGTCAAGAAGGGTGAGAAGGGAAGTCCACGGCATTTCCCGGCCCCCAGCCTCTCTACACAGAACCCCTTCTGTTACAGCCACTGGGTGATCAAAGCTGGGTGCCTGGGACAAGGACGAGGCTAGTCCATACTATGGATTATGAAAAGCTGCCCCCTCTTTCCTTAGAGGGGAGATGGCCCTGGGTGAGGAAGCACAAGCTGGGAGTGGAGCGCAGGCTGCACTGGAGGCCCTCCCGTTCCCGGCAGCATCTGCCCGAGCGGACGCGGTGGACGGACGTGGGGCCCAGAACGGAAGCCACTACTCTGCCCCTGTGCCCGCCTCTGCTTCTGGCGGCTCTGCTCAGGGTGGGGCAAAAGCACAAACTCTGGAGAGGGCACCTCACGCCTCGCCCTGGCCTCACCCCACCTGCCTTCGCTCTGGTCCCATAAAGTATAAAGGTCAGGAAGGGAAAAGGGAGGTAAACATGAGCGTGTGTATGTGCACGCTTGGGGGGCTAGGGCCAACACCCCATATGCCGCCAACACCCCGAGCCACAGCACATCACAGACCAAGAAATAATCTGTCACTGTCAAAACACACACACACACAAACCCCAACCAAACAAAAGACCCAAAAACCAACCTTGAAAAGGACACAAAGTCAGTTGTGAGATACACAAAATATAAGTTATGATTCTTTTCATTCTGTGCCAGAGGAATCTTGGAAACGTCACTCATTTAGAATTCCTAACAGCGCTATATTATAGGTAGTACTTTACCCCCATTTGACAGGGGGGTAAACTGAGGCACAAAGAAGTTTAGGGACCTTGCCCAGGTCGCACAGATGGAATTTCAATGCAGGCTCTGGCTCCCAAGGACAAGCTCTCAACTCAAACTGGGGCATGACCTCCAGAGAGCTCCTTCTACCTTCCATGTAGTCAGTACTGGCAGGCTCCCCACCTTTCTGGCAAGGGACAGCCAGTGGTCACGTCTTGAAGAGTCACTGCTGGGCTGCATGGGTAGTATCCTCAGGCCAAGTCTGGATCCAATGAGAGGGGTGCTGGGATTGATTAGCCATGTCTGCACCGGTGTGGGCATGGAGAAACATTCTGAGGCCACAGCTGGATCCAGTGGGAGGAGTGCTGGGATTGATTAGCCATGCCTGCACGGGCATGGGGAGTCCCAGTGGCAAGGTCCCCGTTTCCCACCCGGTCTCCCTGTGCCTGTCCCAGCACCTCTGCCCACTCTGCACTCAGGAGGACCAAGACGGAGAACAGACAGGCAGAGAGAGGCCCGCGGAGTCTCCCGATCACCAAGCCTTCTTCGCTGACATTTATCCTGAATGTCTAACCACGCGCCTAATGAACCCGTATCTGCTAATGAGGGGAAAAACATCTCCTAGGCAGACCTCTGGCCCAATTAGACCAGCGCGCCTGGCGTCTCTGCTTCCGGCACAGGCCCCGCCAGGCCCGTCTGCTCATTAGCACGCTCAGCCGCTGCGGCGGGTGGCCTTTCAAATGCCAGGTGCCTCCCAAGGGCCCGTCCCCGGAGAGAAGGGCAGGCTGGCATTCAATCCTCTGTGGCTGCCACACGCCACGCTCGGGGGGTTTACATCCCGGACCACGAGCCAAGCCCCTCCATCTAACCACCCCCTCAGGCCAGGAAAACGCAACCTGTCCTCAGGTAAGCGCATCAGAGGGGCCGCCAGAACGGGCCAGCCACCAACTGACCCACAGAGACCCCTGATCCCAGCACCCAATCCCGAGACCTCCAGCTCCTGGGGCCCCCCGGGCAGGCCAGGCATTTGCTTGCGTTAAACAAATATATGTATAAGTACACATCTGTATCTACACCCACACTCACACCTGGGCCCCACACCCATACAAGTTTTTTTAAAGGAGCTGCCGGGAATTGAACCCGCGACCTCATACGTGCACAGCAGGCACTCAACCTCTCAGCTACACCTGCTCCTCTCCGGTATTTTTTTAAAGTGTTTTCTTTTTCATTTTCTTAATCTTTTTTTTTTTTTAAAGATACATAGATCACACACAACTATGCAGTATTTTTACACCGTGCTGACTTAAACTGGAACTCTGCCTGCACTCCTGGACAACTGAGGATCTCACATGTAGTTTTTGCTCTCACCGAGTCCTGTCTTTGTCACCTGTACAAAAGATGTCCAGAGAGGGGCGGGTTCCTCAAATCCCGCAGGGTCGCAGACAGGAAGACTCCCGAGTCCTGGCATGCAGCAGGTGCCCCACGACGACCACAGCCTCCACCGGACCTCAAGGCCGGGAGCACAGGGCGGGCACAGACGCTTGTGCACAGGGAAGCGCGCAGGCGCCGCTCTCGAAGGCTTCCTCAGGTCCCCGCGGGAGTGGGGGGCTTGATTTCTTGCCGGGCACCAAGCCCGGGGCCCCGCCCTTTGACTTCACCCCACCAGCCTGGGGAAGGTCCTATTATCGTCCTGCTCCTTTGCCACCAGGGAAACCGAGAACCTGAGAGTTTAGTGACCTGCCTTGAGGATCGCGCCCCGGCAGTTGGCTCCAGAGCCGGTGTCCTCGCGGTGCCCGCGACAGAGGAGGGGGCCTGGGGCCCACCCGGGGTGCTCCGGCGGAACGGGCCACGAGGCCCGCGTTAAACTCGGTGACAAGCCTCCACGGCCACGCGGCGGCTGCTGGGGAGACTTGAGCCAAGGAGGAGGCGCGGGCTCGGCCCCTGGGGGCCCCCGGCTGTGCTGGGCCGGGCTGCTGGCCTGGGCCCGGGGGAACGGCCTCTCAGGGGAGGGCAGCACTGGGCGGCCCCCCGACAGCCCACCCCCGCGCCGCAGCAGCTCCTGCCGGGGCTGCCCATTCACAGGTATCCTCAGGTAAGTACGTCAACAGGTACAGAGAGGCCCAGTCATTCAGACTCACGGCGGTACAGACACACAGACGGTACAGACACACAGACGCAGAGTCCCACGGAGACAGCCCTGGCCGCGGCTGCTGCGCTCTCAGCGGCTCTCCTCTATGACCCCCGCCGAGGACCCCCTGCCCAGTGGGCTTCGGGCCCAGCCCGGGGACACATCACCACGCGGCCACACGCCCACCGCCCACCAAGAACCACCCAGACGGCGGTTCCCGCGGGCAAATCCCGGTGACCGTCTTCAGCAAACCTCAAGCTTCCAGGCCAGCGCCCGACCATGGGCTGCGCGCCCCCCGGGCCGTTTCCACACCCTCTGCCCTCCTCCCTCCCCTCCAGACGGGGTCACGGGGTCCTTCCCCGGGAGGGGCTGCCATCACCCTCAGGGGCCAGGGGGCGACGGAGCGAGACCCCTTTGCCACAAATGCCAGCGCCGGCCTGGGCGCCCCGTCCATCCCCCAAGACCTCACGTCCCAGCTGCCCGCAGTCACTGGGGAGGACAAGCCGACAGCGACTGCAGGGGAAGGGAGGGAGCCCAGGTCCCCACTGGACCATCCTGAACTCCAGGCTATGCCGGGGAACAGTGAGGGGGTGCTCTGGGGGAGGCCGGAGGGTCCCTGAAGTCAGGCACGAGGCCAGACTGGTCCCTAGCCTCCCCAGCACAGGCCTTTCTAAACAAGCACATGCTGAGCACGACCTGATGCTCCTCAAAAGCCTGCCAGCCACAAGTCCTCCTGGAGGTCCCCAACCGCCCGGGAGCGCAGGCGGGGCAAGTGCTGCTGCCCCCATTTCACAGCTGGGGACAGTGCCTTGGTTCAGGGAGACGAGGAGCTGCTCCGCGTCTGATCAAAACGATAGTGGTAGTTGTAGAAGGTGGGGTACTAGTTGTTATTTCATTCCACCCTTGTGAAGGTCTTTGGAACCCACGTTACTCTTCAGCACCCAGCTCTCCTGGTGCCGTGTGGGGAGCCTTTCCAAGAAGTCAAGAGAACAGAGGGGTTAACCCCGAAGTGAAAAACAGGGCTTCCAAAATACGTGTGCACAGATGCGCACCGCCGCATTATTCACATTAGCCAAAAGGCGGGCACGACCCAGTGTCCATCAGCAGACGATGGAGAAACACGTGGTCCAGCCAGACCACAGAGTCCTTTTCAGCCGTGAAGAGTAATGGGGCTCTGAGGCATGCGACGACACGGATGAACCTTGAAGACTTGAAGACACCATGCCCCGTGGGAGAGGCCAGACACGGAAGGACCAATGTTGGGGAATTCCATTCACACAAAATGTCCAGAACAGGCAAATCCAAGGGCAGAGAGCGGATGCGTGGCTGCCGGGTGCTGGGACCACAAGGGGTATCGGGGGAGTGACTGCTGGTGGGGAGGGGGCTCCCCCTGGGGGTGGTGGAAATGTCATGGAAACAGTGGGCAATGGGGGTTGTACAGCACTGTGATGTTATTAATGCCACCAAATTGCATCCTGTAAAACGGTTAATGGTTGACTTTGTTATGTAAGTCTTACCTCAATTAAAAATTGTTCTAATTAAAAAAATAAAGCAGCAGCAGCCAGGGGCAGTTTAGTGGCATGAATTCCTTTGGTGACAGCTGTGGGAGGATGGGTGACGTGGGAGAAAGGCCGGGGGCCCGCAGCAGAGCCTTGGCTCCCTTCACGCTGGCTGGGCAGCCCTGGGAAAGTCACTTAACCTCTGGGCAGCCCTGGGCAAGTCACTTAACCTCTCTGGGCTTGGCATCAGCACAACCTCCTCAGTGCTCGGACCCAGCCCAGGTAGATACACCAGGCACTTACCAGGGCAAGGCCCCCCTCCTGGCATCACAGACATCAACTCATGAATCCTCATAGCACTCCTGTTAGGGAAGGGCCATGAAGAACCCCATTTTACAAATGGGGAAACCGAGGCAGTGAGCAGCGCCCCGAGTTGGCTTTGACCTCAGAGTCCCGTGCTCATAACCTTTCGGTTTCTGGCCATCCGTGTCCCTCCCCCTGAGCCTTCCCGTGGACCATCAGGGCAGAAGAGTCGGGTCCCCACGCACCGAGCAACCTGCCTGGGGAACTCACCATTCTTGTCCGCTCGGCGGAAAATCTGCAGAGAAGAGAGACGGAGTGAGCCCGGGCCGGGGGGGGGTGCCCCCCAGCGCCTCGCCACCCCGCGCCCAATCCCGCCCTCCCCCAGGAGCAGCTCCAGGCCTGGCGAAGCGGGGAGGAGCCCCCCTGGCTGGGAGGAGACCCCCGGGCGAGGCAGGACTGGGGGGGAGGGTTCTCGCAGCCGCCCGCCGCGGAAGCAGCCGCCCACTCTCGCTTCGGTGCTGCCAGCCTGCCCCCGGCCACGCCGGCAGACGCACGCACACGCACTCACACCTGTGCAGTGCGCACAGTCATCGCCCATGCCGCTGCACCCACTGACACAACCACGCTCAGAACTAGCATCCCACGGGCACGCCTTACACCACCGCACGCCACGGGCCCCGGGGGCCCCCGGTATTCTCGGAGGGGAACCAAGAGTGAATGGAGGGGTCCAAAGGGAGCGCGAGGCGCAGGGACTGGCTAGACCCCACGGGGCGGGGTGGGTCGAAGGGGGCTGCCAGGGGCTCCGGAGGCCTGGGACGGGAAGGCGGCGGCTGCACCCGCAGGGAAGGCTCTCTCCTCGGGGGGCCCCTCCTGTGCTGGGGGAGGCAGAGCCAGGGAGTGCCCTCGCCTCCAGCCTTTCCAGTGACCTGTGCACACCTGCGCACACCTGGGGCAGAGCCGCTCAGCGGCCACCAGGCTGGGCTGGCACGGGCAGAGCACAGCCCTCCCCCAGCTGAAGCAGCAACCATCACCTGGGGGACTTTGAACACCCCAGAGCAATTAAATCAGCCTTTTGGGGGTAGGACCCAGGTGCAGCCAATGCTGAAACCCGCCCGTGAGGACCCTGCTATACACAACAAGGCTCAGGCTGCAGCAGTGCCTGGGAGCTGGTCAGAAATGCAGAGTCTCGGGCCCCACCCAGGCCCAGAATCAGAACCTGCATTTTAAGCAGATGCCCGGGGGGGGGGGGGGTAGTGTGTATGCAAATAAAAGCCGGAGAAGGCCCCAGGGTTCGGGAGCCGGCCTGGGCACCCTGCGCCCCTATTCCTGACTGCAAGCCCCTCGGGGCTGGGGTCCCACCCTGGGGATCCCCAGGGCCTCCTTCAAGCCTGGCACCCTCTGGGCAGGCCTGTTAACCCAGTGAGCCCCAGAACCGCCGCCGACGCCAGCTCCTGGAGTCTCCGGGGGCACCTGCGGGTTCCCCCATTTCACAGAGGAGGAGATGGGGGCTCAGAGCCCGCACTGAGCCAGGGAGGAGGCGCCCAGAGGCCCCGCCCTCGTGGTCTCAGGGGAGGCACCAGGGAGGGGTCTACAGACCCGCCCGGGGCCTCCAGCCCTGGATCCTGCTGGGGTCTTCAGAGCCAACGAGCCCCCAGGGGCCACCAGCGCCGCCTTCCTTGAGCCCTCCCGCCCTCGGGTTCCAGGAGAGAGCAAGGGATGGAGAGAGGGAGAGGGGAAACCGAGGCGCCCCCCACGCGCAGGGACCCGTGGCGCACATGTCACGCTCACCGAAACACAGCCACGACTCTCCCAGAAACCCACGACACACCCAGAAGCAATCCCTCCTGGGTCCCCCAGCCGCACCCCACCCTGGACCCTCAGGGCACAGCGTGGGGGGAGCCAGGGACGGGGGCCTGTCCATGTCCCCCAAGCCCTCTCCAGAGGGAGGTCGCCGTCCCCCCAAGCCATGGACCCAGAGAATCCTCCCCCCACCACAGGGGCTGGGCGGGAGGGGCGGAGGCTCCTTAGAGGTGGGCCATTTGGGTCCCTGAGAGGATGGGGAGAGGGGGGTGGGTGGTGAGGGGTCTGGGGTCCAGGATTCCTGGTGGGGGGGAGCGTGGCGGGGAGAGGGAATGCAAATCAGAAGTGGGCTGGGAGTAGAGTGGGGGTGGTACGGGGGAGAAGTCCCCAGGGGTCCCGGCTCAGGGTGGGTGGGTGGGGCGGGTGCTTCTAGTTCTCTGGAAATGAGAGGGGACTGTGTGGAGGTGGGGGGACGGCATGGGGGGGGGGGTGGCTGGGGGGCGAGAGGGGCTTTAACTTGGGAATGCAAAGACAGGACTTCAGGGTCTAGAACAAGGAAGAGGAGGAAAGGTTGGGGCTGGGATTGCGGGGGGGGGGGGGGGGGGGGGGGGGGGAGGGCGGGGCGGGGGTCTCCAAAAAGTAGCAACTCCGAGAGGGATCTGGCATCCAGAGAAGGAGGGAGCTGTGGCTTGCAGGGGTTCCGTCTGGAAAGGGATGGGGGTAAAGGGTGGGGTGCCGGGCTAGGGAAAGGACCGGGGCTTGCCTAGACAAAAGTAGGGGGGAGGTGGCCAGGGCCAGGGGGAAAGTGGAGGGAGAGAACCAGGGAGGGGAGAGGACTCGGTGGGGGAGACCCGTCCGGGGCGTGGAGGGGCCGGGGGAAGGGCCTGCCCCCCGGGGCGATGGGCCGGGGTCCCCCGCTCGGGGAGGAGGGTCCAGGTGGGTGCCGCCGGGACAGGGGAGGGAGGAGGGAGGAGGGGCTCGGGGTCCCCTGCTCGGGGAGGAGGGTCCTGGTGGGTGCCGCCGGGACAGGGGAGGGAGGAGGGAGGAGGGGCTCGGGGTCCCCCGCTCGGGGAGGGTCCTGGTGGGTGCCGGCGGGACAGGGGAGGGAGGAGGGGCTCGGGGTCCCCCGCTCGGGGAGGAGGGTCCTGGTGGGTGCCGGCGGGACAGGGGAGGGAGGAGGGGCTCGGGGTCCCCCGCTCGGGGAGGAGGGTCCTGGTGGGTGCCGGCGGGACAGGGGAGGGAGGGGCTCGGGGGTCCCGGGGGGGAGGCCGGCCGGGGGCGGCGGCGGGGGTCCCGGGCGGCGCGTACTCACGTCCAGGATGACGGCGGTGCCCCCGCGCGGCGCGGCGGGCGCGGGCCCGGGGGCGGCGGGGGCGGCGGGCGCCCGGGGCTCGCCCATCCTGGCGCCCACCCAGCGCAGCAGCCCGCCCAGCGCCCGGCCCTGCGGCGGCGGCTCCCGGAGCAGCCTGTGCGCGCCGGCCCTGCACAGGCGCGCCGCCCGCTCGCACATCGCGCCGCGCCCGCCGCCGCCGCCTGCCCGCCGACCCCCGCCGGCCGCGCCCGCCCCCGCGCGACCCCCCTCCCCGGCGCCGCCCGCCGGCCGCCCGCCCCGCGCTCCCCGCCCTCCCGCCTCGGCCCCCGCGCCCGCGGACACCGCCGGGACCCGCCGGCGCCGGGGAGAGGGGGCGGGGGGGGGGGGGCACGGAGGGGGGCCGGGGGAGGGGGGCGCCTCCCGAGCCCCGGCCACATGCCCGCGGCCAGCGCCCCGCCCCCGCCGACCGGCCTGGAGGCGGGGGACCCCGGCCGGACCCCGAGGCGCTGGGGGGGGGGGTCTGGCTGCGGGGAAAGGGACGTACCTGGGAGCTGCGCCCCGAGGTCTCCCCTCCCTCCCTGGAAGTAGCCACCCCCCACCCCTCCCGGCGGCGCCGCAGGGGCCGGAGCGCGGGGTCCGGCGAGCCCCGAGCGCCCTCTGCCGGCGCCTGCGCCAGGGCTCCGCGCCCACGCGCCCCGGGCGGGCCCCGTCCTCCCGCGGGCGCCCACTCCCGCCCTCCCGCGAGCGGGCGTGCGCGCCCCTCGGACCGCCCTCCTGTCCCACGACGGCCCGAAAGGAATCTTCACCCCAGAACGCCCTCTTGACGGCGCACTCATCGGTGCGTCCACCCGTCCGTCCATCCGCCCGCAGGGCCCCATTGCAGAGCACCTGCCGGGGGCCCCGGGCTAGGCCCTCCGATGCTGGGCACAGCAGACCGGGCCCTCGGCCTCTGGGGGCTCACAGCCAAGTGGGCAGCGCCGTGCCTGCAATGGGGGGTTAGAGCTGCACTGCTGTGGAGCGCAGGCCTGGGGGCTGTGGAGGGTTTTGTGAGAAGAGGCTTCTTAGGGGAAACGATCCTTCCCCTGCGAAGAGTCAAAGGAAGAGAGCTGAGAAAAGCCTGTGCAAAGGCCCTGGGGCAGGCCCCAGCATGGGGGGCACAGTGGACCGAACAGAGACAGTGTAGCTAGAATGGAGTTTGGCAGGGATAAGGATGGAGCTGTGGGCAGGGACTGTGACTCCCCCCTTCACCCCTGCAGTACCCCATTCCCCCTGCCTTCAGCTTCTCTAAACAACTGCCCTCTCACCTGCTCTCTGGGTGCCACGCTTTGTGCCCCCCACGCCAGCCCATGGGTCTCACCCTGGGATCACCCCCGCAGCCCTGTGCTTCCCCACCAATCCCAGCACAGGGTCCCAGGCCCCCGCCCCAAACAGAGTCCTCGGACACGGGCGGGAGTGGAGGCAGGCCCTGGTTTTATTTGGGATTCTGGTTTTATTCCAGATTCCCGGAAGGAGCGGGGGCCCGGAGCCCTCCCAGCCTGGTGGCGGCTGGCCTGGGCAAGCGGGCGAGGCCGCATGGGCCCCGCGGCTGCCGGCCGCCTTCACCCCACGTGGTGGGTCCGGGCCTGCCCGGGGCCTGGGCGCTCTGCTCACACCTTGGGCTCTGGCGAGGATCCGGGCAGCCTGGCTCTCCCGCACCTGCTCACCGAGGGGCGGGCGCCCGAGCCGACGGTCCCCCCCGTCTGCTGCAAGGAGAGGCCCGTGTCCCCCCTCCCCGCACCGGGGCGTCTTGGCGGGGCCCTGCGTCTGGCAGGGCTGCGGAGCTCGCTGAGGGCCTGGGCGCCAGGCCGGGCTAGGGTGGCTTCCTGATCTCCTTCCTCTGCAGGGAGCTGGCCACAGCCAGGGCCCCGCCCTGCACGAAGCGCACGAAGCTGTCCCCGGCCAGCGGCCCCAGGGCGTACAGGCCCTCGCGGTGGGGGCTCTGGTAGGTGAAGGGGTCCACGTCCACCGGGTTCCTCTTGGCGCTCAGCGGCTGCTCGGGGTCCACGGCGAGGTCGGCGCCGCCCCCGGGCAGGAAGGACAGGTCGGGGTACGAGCCGATGAGCACGAGTGCCAGGGAGACGTCGAAGGCCACCTCGCGGCCCCGGGCGTCGCGGAAGACGGCCCGGCGGGTCCTCCTTGAGGAGCAGCAGCCGGTGCTGCGGGAGGCTGCGGTAGCCCTCGTAGGGGCCGGGTGACAGGATGGACTGCTCCCGCATCATCTGGTGCACCTTGTGGTACTCGGGGTACAGCATCTTGGGCAGCTGGTTGAACACCAGGCCCGGGTCGTCCACGGGCCGGCGGGAAGGCGTGGATCACCGGGACGCCGTAGTGGCGGGCGTGGAGCACCGCGTCGGCCGCCGACAGCCCCGCGCCCACGATGAGGACGGGGTCCGAGGCCGGGGTCACGGCGCCCGCCCGCGTGGCCGCCTCCAGGGCCGCCAGGCCATGGTGGACGAAGGGCAGGTCTTCCCCGGGCACGTCCAGCCGGGCGGGGCTGTCGGACATGCCTGTGGCCAGGACCACGTTGCGGGCGCTCAGGGAGAAGGGCTGTGGGCTCTGCTCCTCGGTGGCCAGGAAGCCGCTCACCTGGAAGAGGGGGCCGGGCTCCTGGGCCCCGGGGCCGCTGGGCCCGGGCGCCCCCCACCGCACGGCCGTGACCACGGCGCCGGCCATGAAGTGGTGGCTCAGGCCCTTCTTGGTCACGTAGTCTCTGTAGTAGTGGGCAATGTCCCCGGCTGTGGCCCGGCTGTTGCGCAGGACCCCTGTGGGGAAGGACGAGGGGTGGGCGGTCAGCGAGCCTCCTGGGCAGGGGGCGGTGCTGGGCCCCGGAGCTGACCGCTCTGCGCCGCCACGCACCAGCTGTGGGCCTTGGCCAGAGGTTTCGCCGCTCAAAGCCTCGGGTTCCTCTTCTGCAAAGTGGAGCTGATGTGGACCCCGACCCCAGAGTGGCAGGCAGGGTGGGGCTCAACCCAGGGCTGCCTGGGCGCAAATCTGGCTCTGTGCCTCAGTTTCCTCACGTGTACGATGAGGAGGATGGTGACAGTGCCTCCTACTGGAGAGTGCTGAGAGGACTACGTGCATGGCTCGAAAGCCCTCAGGATGGAACCTGGCAGCAGCTAGTGGC